>NC_052018.1:5620384-5929649 GCF_015832195.1 Motacilla alba alba
GTATTTCTTTTCCTAAACAATTAGTTCTGCTGTCTAAAACAACACCTCTGCATTTCACTAGTGGCTGCATGGCTATTTCTTCTGTGGAACTTGAAAGGGAATCAAAGAATCCTATCTTCCTAAAAAATTTAACTCACCCCCTCTGCTTGGCCTGCACAGTAATAAGGACATAAGAGCATGACAGATATGAAATATAAAACAAAAGACAATGGATGTTGTAAAGTTCAAGGCCCTTTTTTTCCCACTCTGGATCATGCCAGCTCTGATATAAAGGGTGTGAATAATTTGCTATGTGTACCTAACATCCTATTAGCCCCTTAGATCAGAAGGAAAATGATTTGTGACCATTCTGGATATCATCAGCTGGTGAAGATCAGGAGAATCAATCCAAAGGTCCTACCATAATGACAATGGTGTGCCCAGGTGGCCAGGCAGGCCAGTGGCAGCTGGCCTGTACCAGCATTAGTGGTGCCAAGAGGACCAGAGCACTGATTGTCCCTCTGTGCTGCGCACTGGTGAGGCCACACCTCAAATGTTGTGTCCGGTTCTGGGCCCTCAATCCAGGAAGGACACTGAGGGGCTGGAGGGTGTCCAGAGAAAGGAACAGAGTTTGGGAAGGGTCAGGAGCACAAGTCTAATGAGGACCAATGAGGGAGCTGGGAGTTTTCCAACGGGAACAATTCTGTGATTCTGTGATCCTGTGACTTCACCACCTTGTATCTACTTCAGCTGTGGATCCAAGCAAGGCTCCTGTAACATTCCAACCACATTCCCTGCCTACTACATCAGCAGCCTTTTCTTTTATGAGCTCTTCAATTTCTTTGAGTGTGTCTGCACTAGAGCAGCTGAAGAGATGTCCTAAGACCATGTTATCCAGCTCTGGATACTCTACTAGTTCAGGGCACCTTCCTGACCACCTGCAGAGGCAAAGGAACATGTCTTGTCACCTCTGTGCCCACTGCATTGCTCCCAGCAATGCATGGTATCAGGCACACTTAGGAACAGTGGTTCCCCAAAATTACACCATGTTCCCTGCTGCCAAGGCAAATGGGATCAATGGGCCAGCAAAACTCAAGTTGCTTTTGTGCTTCTCATGAGTGTTTGGAACTATGTGAGCTTTAATGACCCTTCCAGCCCAAACCATTCTGTATTTCTATGGAGTGTGGTACTGGCTCTACAGAGCAATGTGGCAAATGTATGCATAATATATTCAGGGATGAGGTTTATTGTGGATACAGGCTCCAAGTGTGGGAAGAACCCTTCCAAACACACTGCCAGGCTTATTCCAAAGCATTGTTGGCAGTATCAGGCCTGGTGCTGGTGAAATGTTTCTACCTCTCTGTAGATCATCGTTGCTGATATACCCCTGAGATGAGAGCTGAGTGCAGACAGTGTCTTTCATTAACCCCTCTGCAATCACCAAGTCTGCTGCTGCTCAGAAGTGGACTGGGAGTGGGGGCTTTCCTTTGGCTGTGCCTGTCTCTTCCCAAACCAGGTTTCTCCTCTATTCCATGGAGACCAACCATATGTTTGTTTTTAGTTGGGTTGCTGGGCCCAGAGATGCCTTAATAATGGACACTCGTTTGATTTGTGTATAAATGAGTAACTAGAGAGGGCAACTCAGCTCTTATTTTTTACAGCCCTGGCTTCTCCAAGGAAACCTTGGACACTGCTCTTGATTAACAGCACAGATTGGAGCTCAGAGTGCTGATACAAAGCTGCTCCCCTGTTAGCAGCTGCACAGGCTTTAACTTTTCCTTTCTTCCTCCTCTCCTCCCCTCATTTTTTTTTTTTTTCCATTGTAACTCAGAGTGCATTTTTGCAAGATATCCCTGAAATTACTATTACTACATCACAATATTAGATCAATGCAGTGGTAACACACTCCAGATTGTTATGGCATTCGCATCTTGATGCCTTCCATACTGTCTTGTGGAATCTAACCTAATACCACAATTAAAATGCCTTTTCCATTTCTCTAAGACACTCTGCCTGCTGCCATTACATAAACGTCTGCCTATCTCGGGTTTTGTACTGGCACCCTGCACCGGGGTCTTTGGGAGCCTAATGAAAAGAACCTCCACTCATTAAAGGGAGATGGAGGTTCTTGCCAAAGCTTGGGATTAAATTAGAGTCTGTTTGGTTTCTCTTCCCACTGACATCATTATGAATCAAGAAAAACACTCCATTCAAGTTGTCTTAGAGCAGTGCAAATCAGTGTGAGTTCAGAATCAAGCCGGTTCAGTTTAACACCAGCCTCCCTCCATCTCCTCTGGCATCTTGTTTCCATTCTGCAACTTGCCTGCTGAAAACAGCAACCCTTGGTGTAATATGGTTCCTTCTCATGGGAAAGCAACAAGCTTCAGAGACAGGAACTTTTCAAAAGTCACCCTCAGGAGGGATGGGAGAGAGGATAAAAATTACCAAAAGGATGAAAAAAGAAAAGGACATATCTGAGCTCTAACAGACTTAGTGTCACAGTCTTTGAGGGTGGCAGAAAGCACCTTGGCTGCTGCCAGCAAGAGTAAGCTTCAGCTATTATGTGACCTTGGGCTGACTGCAGAAGGAGAAGCAGCAGCCCATCTCTGGTGAGGCACTGGGACACACTTTCCAGAGAACTTGTGGGCACTCCATCCCTGGAAGTGTTCAAGTCCAGGTTGGACAGGGTTTGGGGTAACCTGGTTTAGTGTAAGGTGTCCCTGCCCTTGGCAGGGGTTTGAACAGAATGATTGTGAAGGTCACTTCTTACCTAAACCATTCCATGATTATATGTCCCTTGTTGAGAGCCCCAGCCACAGTCTTGCACCCCTCTTCACATCCCTGTGAGGATTCAGAAAAGTAAAGCAGATGCACCGGGGGAGGCACCACTCACACCACCAGATTTTCCAAGCCTTTTCTCCAAAGGATTGTACTCAAAATAGCTGAGAATTCTCACTCTTGTCCCACCATGAAAGCAGATGAGAGCAGCTGGCAGAGGAGCCTTCATTTTTCAGTGTCTCCAGGGATAGGAACAAGTCATAGATTTAAAGTCCACCAGGAGCTGTGCTTCAGTAGGCATGGCATCCACAGGCTGGAAAAGGCAGTTTGACACTATCTTGTTCAAGAAGCTCCCACCACATTGAGAGCCAAGGAGGAAAAAAGGAAGCCCTTGATGACAACCCAACAGGTCTTAAATCCATTTTCCACAAATGTGGAACTACTGGCTTCAGTGGGATCCCACAACACAGTTGGCATTCAACTGAGAAATCTTTGGTGGTATAATGCCAAGGTTTCCTGCATCAACAGTGAAGAAAAATAAATACTTTCAAGGGGCTGTTTGGGTCTTGGGTGGAAAAAAAAGGCTGTTCCAGAGGGATGGGATAAAGCTGGGCCAAGGAGAACAAGCCATTTAGGAAATCAAATGGAATTTAAAAGACCTGTCCATTAAAATGTTTGTGTTGGTCCACAGATTTTCAAAAACCCCTTCCAGGAGGGCTATACTATCATTCCACACAACATCACAACAGCCATCCTGTGCCATTTTCACTTTAAAGCTGAAAAAAACCCACCTGACTTTCAGGACTGACTTTAGAATGTCTCCTATCTGCTCTTCTGATATTATTAAATGAGGTCAGGTTTCTTATTTTTTCTTCATGAGGGCAGATTTCTGGGAGAATTTTCAGTTTGAGGGATGTTTGTACATCTGCTGCCTATGGCAGCAGTGCTGGCTCATGGAATCTTGAATCATTTAGTAAACTGTGGTGTGGTTTTCCAAGTGGTGGCTCTTGCTGGGTTATCTGGGAGTATTCTCCAAGTGTAACAAAATGGAGTTGGACACCCCTACTTTCTGTGTCTGTGAACCCTGCAGAGGCACAGAATCTGTTTAATTTGGTTTATGGCAAATGGAAGCACTGGGACTTACTTGTGCATTGATGTCTGGGCACTGGGGATGGGCTCTGTCCCATGCATCAGCATCTCTGTGATGCAAATGTTAGTGCCAATCTTCCTCGTAGAGCCACAAGAAAAGCCATGAGATACAGTGTAAAAACCAAGGGATGTGGAAAAAAAAATCACTGTAATGGTTAGAATTATTTGTTACTGTTTTGTAAAGGGAAATTAATTCAGCTGTGTAAAATGAATAGATTTAATGAAATCGGTCTGCAAAAATCCACATGCAAGAACTGCTGTGTCTCTGTTTTGTGATAAAGAAAATGGTTTGTTAGGAGAAAACAAAGAGTTCTCATAGCCACAGTAATATAAATATCAGTGCTAGCAATAATAATATAAATTGTAATACAGATAATGATAATTATAAGAGTAGTAACAACATTATTTCAATTGCACCTCAAATTGAGAAAACTCATAACAAGGAATCATCCAGCAAATCATTCTCACTGATAACCTGCATGGAAAGCTGCTGGCTTAGTTTAATGGAATTAAATCCTAGTCCTACCTTGAGTCACTATGGAATGCCAACATCTTGTCCTCAGTAATTAAGCATGTAGAAGAGAGAAGCTATTTTTGGCATCACCCACAGGCTGCATGGAAGCACTTGGACACACTAGAAAGCCAAGGGCAGTGCAAGGCTGACGTGTTGTAAATTCATCAGGCAGGGGAGGAAACTGAGGCAGAACTGAGTTGTGCATTGCAATCACACTGCAAATCCACAGCACTCAGACCTGCACGTTCTCCAGCACCAGCTCTTACAGCACAAGCATCGCTCCTCATGCACAGCAGCATTTCCAAGTAAAAGCAAGAGATCAAAAGCAAAAGACAGCCTTTCAGATATTCCATTTCATCTGTAAAGGCAAGCATAGAAAGATTGAAATGATTATTTTTTTTCTTCTTGCCCATTCGATTAACATATGTTTGTCTGTGTTTCAGTATTTTACCACATATTTATATGAAATCCCTCTGCCTGTTTTTTTGGCCTCTCAAAGGCTTTCACTCATGCTATACCACTCCAAGAAACTTGCCCACAGCACACCATCCTCATCTGCACAACCCCAGACCAGTTCCTACTCCTCAGTCAGGCAGCATCGAGTGCATCTTGGTTGTCTCCAAGAGGAGCAGATGCTTCCAGTTTAACCAACCCACAGATAATCCCCAATCTCCTCAATGAGCTCAGGAGTGCTCAGAAGCATGTGCCACCCAGTTGCAGCCATGCCCCTGCCTCTTTTCCCACTTGGGAAGGTGCGGTGAGTCACAGCAGATGCTGCTTGGCTCTTCTGGCCAGCTCTCAGGATTGCGGTTCCCAGCGATAAATGCAGGCCGTGGGCAATTTACTGAGGAATTACATCGTGTCCTTCCACCAGCATTCAAGCCCCAGGAACTGATGAGGTTCAGTGCAGAGCATTCAGATTTGGTTTCTTTTTAATAACACTTACTGAACGTGAACAGCGTTAATAGTCCCCAGCAGTCATTAAAAGCTTTTTATCTTCAAAGTGCTCTACATATGCTAATTAATGCTCACAACCATCCTGTGATGGTATTATTAGACCCATGTGGCAGCAGGGGAAATGGAAATAATGAGGTTAAGTAATTTGCCTGAGGTCGGAGGGAGCTGATGATGAAGCCACAGGCAGAACGCCTCATCCTCTGCTCCACCATGCATCTTCCTCCCACAGCCCTGCCTCTGGTTTGTGCTATGTGAGCATGAGACAGGTACCAGGAAAAGGGTGAGAGATTACATTTTGTCTTGCATCCCCACAGGCTCTGGCTAGGCCACCAAGCCTGCATGTGTACCAGCCTACCTGTCACATTACACAAAATGCCACCAGCATAGGTCAGTTTCAGGATAAAGTTACTGGTCCAGCCTCCTAAGTCAACAGAGGCCTAAGCCTTCCCTTCATGTCCTCTAGACCTAGGGGCCCTAAAGTCAGGCGTCCCCCAGCTCATTCCACCGCCTAATGGCCCACATTGCCTCTTTTTAACCAGACTGGGGACATTTTGGCTACATTATTTCTAATAACTAAACCTACCATTGAAACCAGCTGGGACAGTGGGGATGTGCCTTTGCTTCAAGTCTCACCTTCTAAGTCATAGAATCAGAAAATCTCAAAATGTTTTGGGTTGGAAGAGATTTTAAGATCATCTTGTTCCACTCCTTGACATGGGAAGAAACACCTTCCACGATGCCAGGTTGCTCGAAGCCCCAATCAACCCTTAAACACTTCCAGGAGTGGGGCAGCCACAGCTTCTCTGAGCAACTTGTGCCTGGGTCTCACCACCCTCACCACTGTCAAGAATTTCTTCATAATATCTAATCTAAGTCTTGTCTTTTTGTTTAAAACTATTCCCTCTTGTCCTATCACTACCTGCTCATGTAAAAAAGTCTCTTTCACTCTTTTTTACAAGCTCCCTTTAAGTACTGAAAGGACACAAAATAAGGTTTCCCTGGAGCAGTCTCCAGTCTGAATGAACATGGAGACCCTATCCAAAATGCCCTTAGGGAGTAGTCCCCAGCCTGGGCTAACTCCCTAACCATGTCTGAAAATTTCTGATAGTACTTTTCTTCTGGGCAAAAAAGTTTGCCAGAGGCAATTTCAACATTTTAATGGCACAGCCAATCAAGTCTAGTGCTTAGGCCAAGGCTTAATGCCATTAAATTTTCTAGTCCATATGCAATCCATGTGGCCAAAGTAAAGCTAGATTCAGCAATGTGGATACCTTGTCCTCAAGGATTTTCTGAGACAAGCTTCACCATCTCTCAACTGTCACCATATAGGAAAAAACTCAAGTCCCAAAAGATTCAGTCATGATTCAGTCAGGATCATGCACTATGGTGGTACCACAGACATAAGCCCCACTTGGACCCGCTGGGCCAAAATTTGAGACCAGATTATTTGATCAACTTTGTCTTTCCAAAGCACAGGTACCTGATCATTACCCTGAGCACACGAGCTTGTTTTACATCCAGCCCCTTTATGATGGGTCCAGCTGCCAAGGATTTGCTTTTAGCCCACATGATTAGAAACTGATGAACTTCTCCTTCTATTCTCTACCCATTGAAATAAACACAGAGTTATGTTTTATTTTTAAAATAAACAGAGGCAGGCTGGACTGAAACCATGGTAGGAATGGCCCTAATTCTGCTCTTGGCTGAACTGCCACTCGTAGAAGGTTGTTTTACGCTTATAGGGAGAAATGACTTATTAGTATCAGAATAATAAACTCCTTCCTTTTATGCTTCAAATCAAACTGCAATCTGGCCTGTGCAGAACACATTTCCCACTCCTCCTCCTCATTCTCTTCTTCCTCTACCACAGGCTTCAAACACAGAATCCAGATGCAAGCTATTTTTCCCCCAGCCGAAGGATCTGACTTTTTGGCAAGCTGTGCAAGCTGTTGTGTGGGTGGTTTAAAACTTCCCTCTGGGCCTGTCATGTGGTTAGGGCTGTCTGGGTTGCTCTGAACTTCTGGACACCATTTTCCTTTGACTCACCTTTTATTCCAGCAGAAGCTGGGACCAAGTGTGCCTAGCAAATGGGGCTGCACAGAACTGCTCTGTGCAGACAGGGCTTGGACACTTTTTTTCGGTCATGTGAAGCCCTTTGGCTGGATTCACTAGGCAATGCTGTCAGGAGGAAATCCCTGCAAATAGCTGTCTCCCTGACTTCTCTTTGAGCCACTTCCTACTCAGTTTATGAGTGTCTCTTCCATGAAAATTCATGCTCTGTCATGTGCTGCTAGTTAAGTCAGCAGCAAGGTCTGTTCTGAGTCTATCAGGAAGGTCGAATTGCAGCCATCAGGACTGCAGCTCTGCCTTCCCTCTGCACCAGCCAGCCTTTCCTTAGATGGTGTCCAAGCAGTGGTTTGCTTCTGCATCTTCAAGCAGATGGAGAGATGGCCCCAGTGACTCCATAGTACCATGGGTCCAACAACCATACCAGAATTTATCCCTTTTCCTCTTCTTTAAGTTATAATAGCGTTCTGCATCTTCTGGTTAAGAGAAGATACAGCTCTGTTTAAGCAGCCCTAGATATCCAGATCTGCAAGCAGTGTGCTCAAATTGAGCAAACCACCCCCTTCCATCTCATGTGGACTCCATTTGACATTAGCCAGTCAGAATTCTGGGTAGGTCCCTAACACTGGGTGGGTTCCCAAAAATAGCATTTCATCACAGACCTCTGAGTGTGAATCCGTTACCTGCTTTCTTCCCAGCTTTACAGAGACAGGCTCTACACAACAATCTCTACAGTCAGGGTCATCTCCACTTTAACTGCTTCTGAAAGCAGAAGGGATTATTCCTCTGTGAGCAGCCTTTTCTACTTCCCAGAGAAAAGCCACTGGTGAACCCAGAACTGCAGTGATAGGATGGCTGGCACTGCTCAGAGAGGGTGCCCTGCATCCTGTCACAGGGATGGGAGTTGTGATCCAGGGCAGGGCTGTCAGTGCTGATACATTTAGTGTATAATTGGTGTCTACTGGCAGTACTTAGTTAGTTGGACTTGGTGATACTGGAGGTCTTTCCAGTCTTACAGATTCTAGAATTCTATGATTACATATATATATTTAGTGGATCACTAAGTCACTAGTGAGAGTATTACAGGCAGATGAAAGTAGATGTGGATTGTCTTTCACAAAATACTTCTTCCCCATGATGAGCTGTGTCTTGATGATCACAAACCTTCCTATGAGTAAGCACAGGCTCTTTTGAGGGCACTTCAAACCCTCAAATGTCCAAAATTATTAGAGCTGGTCCAATATAATGTTTAAAACCTTGAAATGAATTTGTCCCTTCACGTAGAGAAAGATAATTTTCTAAGAGAGGCTGACAATGTGTGCTGCAGAAATGAAAAAAATAAAATTCACCAGATCACAGAGTCATTATAAAATAAAAAAATGTAAACACTGGCAAACAGGCCATGACAAGTTATTTCTGCAACATGCATGGGCAGGAAAAGTTGTTATGCTTTGGAGTAGCTCAGAAGCCGTGGAAGCCAATTCAGGACATGAAATATAGAAATGAGCATCTTCAGCTCAAGTTATGTTCAAGTGAAGTACATAACCAACTACCAATCTTTGCCCAGAGCTATTTAAATGATGCCAATCCTATTTTTAAAGCTCTTAAAATGTTATGATTAACTTCCCTCAGTTTTCAGAAAACACACTGATACCTACTGTGCCTATCCTTGAACTCTGGGCTCCCAGGAAAATGGTTTTTCCCAGGTATTTCTACACAGTTCAGAAGCAAGGAGAGATTCCAAGGAGATTTTTAGTTCACTACAGAGGTTCACATGGTTTAAAGATACTTCAACCACACACCTTAATACTAGAATTTAAATGCTTGGTATCTAGTGCTTGTCTCCGCTGATTTGTATAGTCATGGAATAACAGAATAATTTAGGTTGGAAAAAACGTCCAAGATCATTAAGTCCAGCCTTTTACTGAACACTGCTGTGTCAACTAGAGCAGATCACAGAGTGCCACTTCCACTCATTGCTTGACTGTTTCCAGGGATGGCGACTCCACCATTTCCTTGGACAGCCCATTTGAATGGACTAATTGTTAACAAGCCTTTCTATGGAGAAGTTTTTTTCTGATGTCCAGCCTAACCCTCCCCTTGAGGGGAGGTTACATCTTCTTGTCCTGTCCCTTGTTGCCTGGGAGCAGCCCCCACCTGCTTGCCCCCTCCTGTCAGGGAGCTGCCCAGAGCCAGAATATCCCCCTGAGCCTCCTTTTCTCCAGGCTGAGCCCCTTTCCCAGCTCCCTCAGCTGCTCCTCATCACACCTGTGCTCCAGACCCTTCCCCAGCTCCCTTCCCTTCCCTGGACACGCTCCAGCCCCTCAATGTCCTTCCTCAACCGAGAAGCCCAAAACTGAACCCTGGATTTGAGGTGTGGCCTCGGCAGTGCCCAGCACAGGGGACAGTCCTGGCCTGGCCCTGCTGCCACACTGTTCTTGGTACAACCCAGGTGCCACTGGTCACCTTGGCCACCTGGGCACACCTGGCTCATCTGGCACCCTCAGGTCCTTTTCCACTGGGCATTTTCCAGCCTCTCTGGCCCAGCCTGCAGCACTGCAGGACATGGCACTTGGCCTCGCTGAACTTCACACTGCTGGTCTCAGTCCATCTCTCCAGCCTGCTCAGATCAATATATCAGTAATATGGATTATACAATTAAAGAATAACAGAATGGGTGGGGTTGGGAGGGACCACAGGGGGTCACCTAGTCCAACCTCCCTGCTCAAGCAGGGTCTTGTTAGAGCATACATTTTATAATAATACTTTACATATATATATAATATTATGTTAATTATATTTGTAAAAGATAGATTGCTCAACAGAAAGTCTGGATTTGACTAAGCACAGATCCATTCCCTGCACATCAGCTTGACTTGATAGATTGTGAATGCTTATTTCAATGCCTTATTTTGGATTCAGAAGCTTAACTGGTGGCACTCAGGTTTGAAATTTGCCCACAGCTCCCTCAGTACTTCAATTTCATCACCTATAAAATGGAGGATACCATTTCCCTACAGGTGTTTTATAAAGCTTAACTCATTCATGTGTGCAAGTGTTGAGATACTTGAATGAGCTGCACCGTACCAGAACAATGTCTTATTTTGTGAATACAATCTCAAGAACTTTTCACACCCTCTTAAGCCTTCCAATACTTCCTGCTTCCCACCAGGCTGGGACAACTGCTTTCAGGACACTTATGTGCCCAATCCTGGCTCTGGAAAGAGCAGGTGGTGAAAGGAACAAAAATGAATAGAGGTGGGAGGAAAAGTTATCCAAATATAGTGGAACCTCGGAAGACGCTTCAGACAGGGATACAGTGAAATTGAAAAGACATTTTCTTTTCGTTTTTTTTTCTTTTTCTCCCCTAGAAATCTGGTTATCAATTCCCAACCAAAGCAGTAGCATCATGTTCCCTTGACCCCATCATTTTACACAGGAAGAACGAGAGCACTGTCACCACATCTCTGAGAGTGGGGCAAAAGGGCCTGTAGAGCTGCTGAGATGATTCTGTGCTTCTGCTCCCTTCTGGAGGCTCCAGGGGGCAGAAAGGGGAGGTAATGGCTGAGTCCCTCCTGCCAAAAGTCTCTCTGGCTGTTTTGAAGCTCTGTTAGCTGATGGAGGGTTAAACCAGAGAGAAGGCAGAGGGGGAATTTGAAAGGTGCAAATGTGGTTTCAATTTGGTTCATCCTTTCTGCTTGTCTTGCACCAAGTGCTTCTGGGGCACAGCAGCAGCATCCCTTTAACTCCTCTCTGTGCCCAAAATCTTCTGATCCTTCTCCCTGCTCAGACAATGCAGGAGCAAGTCGGGAGCAGGAGACAGTGAGTGAATATAAGTACTTTCCCTCACCCCCCTTCCCAGCCCTGACATAATAACAAACAGCTCTCCAAAAAGCACTTAAATTTACGAACAGTTTATAAATTCACAGACGTTGATTTATAGACGTTGGCTTGACCCAATATTAGACACTTTGGTTTCTTTTCTGTTTTCAAAGTGCTGCTGTTATGGCTTGGGTTCTGAGCGCCGTCACACACCAGCAAAGGCCTCCAGGTCCTCCCCACGGGCTCCGCTTCCCCGCGAGGACGGGCTGGAGCTGGGGCTGGGCTCCCACCCTGCCGGGGGTGGCTCTTCTCCTGCTCGGCAGAACGGCTCCCAGCTGGTTAGCAGCAGTGATGACAGGCTCTCCAGGCAGCTTCATTTTGCCTTCCCTGTCTGCAGGAATGGAGACTGCAACACAGGGTGTGAGGAGCAGCCCGTGCCTCTGTGTGTGGTATTCCCTGCCTACGAGCCCCCAACAGGAGCATGGAATTAACCAGGGGGGAAAAAAAACCCAAACACAGACTTCCCCCCTCAAAAAAAAAAAAAAAAAAGCCCAAACAAAACCCCTCCATACCCTGCCTGGAGTCACTGTTAATTGGTTAAAAGAAATAAAAGTGAGCAAATTTATACTCCAGGAATGTTAAAATTCCACCCTGAAAAATCGCAGGGCTGGTGTGTCCAGATTTCTCCTCCTATGGCCACCCAGCATGAACAGAAAACCCCATGTGCAAACCATGCCACCAGGTGAGATGAGGGTGAAGGATAACCGCCTTCCACCCTGTGGAATTTCACAGTCATGTCCGGCTTGCAAACCCAAAGTTTGTGGTAACATACGGAACTGTGGGCTTTGATGGGAGCCATGAGGGCCTGGCTGGGGGATTGCAACATGTTGAAAGGCAAGAGAGACCAATTCCTCCCCACCCCCTCTACACACACACATGAACACACAAATAAAATATATTACATCTGTCAATCCCTGCCATTTCCTACTTTCTGCCTCCGAGCAGGTCACCCAAGTTCCTCCAGCTGTGAAAAAAAGAAGTGATGGTTCATCCTGCATCCTGATCTCAGAGCTGCTGATAGTGGAGAGTGTTGCTTTTCTTTATTGGAGGAAAAGAGGGCAATTTTAATTACATGAAAGAAGGCTGTACCGATGTGGAGATTGGTCTCTTCTTCTGGATAGCAAGGATTAGGACAAGAGGAAATAGCCTCAAATTGTGCCAGGAGAGGTTGAAATTAGATATAGAAAAAAATTCTTTACTGAACGGGTGGTCAGGCATTGGAACATTGCTCCAGGAAGAGATGGAACCACCATCCCTGGAAGTGTTCAATAACTGAGTGGATGTGGTGCTTAGGGACATGTTTTAGTGGTGGCCCTGGCAATGATGGGGTGTTTACCATTTTGCCTCACTCCTGACAGTACCTCAAGTTGCTCACCTTGGTAAACATCCCCTCATTCACTCCCTGACAGACACTATGTCACCAGGAAGAAAATCTGGTGGGGTCACCTAGAGTGCTGCATCATTTCAAACCTTTATCATGGAGTATGGAGTCCACTTTAGTTTATTTCTTTTTCTTCATACAGGTAATTTTACAAAAGGCTTCACTAAAAATAATTATTATAAACATTTTAAAGCCTAGGCATTTCCATAAAGAAAGAATTTTAATGTAAAAAAAAAAAAAAAATTAAGGAACCAGTCTGCATTTTTCTTTGAGAAATCCATGCATTTTTTAAAAATTGAAAGAAAAACAGAACTCTTTTTTGTTTTGCTTTTAATGAAATAAGACCAGCCATCGCCAGGACTTCTATATATTAGGAACCTTCTTTTCCTTGAGAAACAAAAAATAAGTGCTGGGGAAACTGGACATTTAACAAGATGTTGAATTGACCCTGCAGAGGTGTGGACAGTTTGCAGCAATTTTGCCTCTGAATAGCCCTTCTCCATTGCTAATCCAGCCCCAGCCATGCTTTGAGGATGTCTGTCACCCTGCTGAGGTTTTGTAACCAGTAACCAACCAGACATGCACCACGTACCCATGTTAAAAGTGCATTTTCACTTGTGATTTAATACAGGGTCTGAACTCCAGGCCACAGTTTCCTCAAGAGTCAACAGGCTTGAAACCTTCACTTTCACGGCTTTGCCAACCCATATTTACATCAAATATCATCCAACCCACCTCAGGAACAGGATCTGTGGCCAAGACAATGGACTGGCTTCCAAGAGACCTGAAGATTAAACCTAAAAGCACCAGCTTCTTCAGGTTAAATTTCAGTCCTGCTTGAGTCTTGGGCAAACCACCCCTTGGGAATCCCAGTCCCACCTTAACATTTTTTCAGTGTGGGGAAGGATTCAGTGGAGCAGTAAAAAAAAAAAAAATCCTTGTGAAAAAGTGCACATAAACTAAATTGCAGCAGCCCCCATTCCTAATTTAAATAACTCAACTCTTCTTTTCATGTGTGCCTGTGTTTGAAGAGAAACCTGAAAGGCACAAATTCATATTATGGACTAATAGCCTGGAAAATTTCAGTTTAAAAAACAAAGCTGGCTTTGAGTTACACAGGAGAGGCCTAAAAAAAAAGCATCTGAAACCACTAACTTCTATTTTTTCCTGCAGTTTTTACAACATAATATAGGTGAATGGATTTTATTTTATTTTATTTTATTTTATTTTATTTTATTTTATTTTATTTTATTTTATAAACTTGGTTTAAGAAAATAATCAACACAAAAATCCCCTCTCTGGCCTTCATGTGCCAAGTTTCAGCCCAGGGCAAATTTTTTACAGCTGAATTATACACCCTGAAAAATAAGGGGCTTATAATGACAACATTGAAGGTCCCCTAACTATAGTGGTATGAATGGGGAGGGAGGTATAATAAGAATGGTCCATAGTGTGTAGCAGCAGCAATAAGTGAAGGAGCCCTTACTCAGCATGAGGAATTCTATATATCTTGGAAGGCTTTCATGAACCTAAACATTATTGCTAAGAAAGGAATAAACAGTTTGAACTGCTGTTGCCATTCATCCAGCACTCACACACTGAGGAATACATAGAGTTGTTCTCTCAAAGCTGGAGTGAAATATTCCAGACATAATTCTTTCTTACTCCAGGGCTGGAGAGGATTTTGAGCTGCTGGAAGGGAAGTTGGACAAATACTCTTGCTCTGGGAGATTTTTTTTTTTTAATAGCAATAACGATAATAGACTGTGTGCATACAGGACACGAAGGATCATTATTGGCCAGGGCTGGTATCTGTAAGTGAAGTGAAACCAAAAGAAGGAGGTGAACAAAATCACTTTTGTTTGCTTTGGGTCATTCCATCTTGAACATGGACCAAAACTGATGGCCCAAAAAACATACAGAAAAGAGTTTTAAAAATTTTTACATTTTTAAGACTGCTACTTCCAAAATCAAATCATCCATCAAGTTGGAGGCAGAAGTGGGATTTAGGCAGACAAGGGAAACAGGGTGTCTATGCCAACTCAGCTTGGGCATCTCCTTAAAAAAGGAGATCAAATGACAGGATTTCCACACAGCAAATCCCTTCTTTGCAATGCCATTTTCCTTCTGCCCTCTAATTACATCAGCTCAATCAAAGCATTGAGCTTCTGTCATTCATCTTTCATTTTATTTCTGCTCATCTATGTACGAACAGAGTCTCACTTATAAACAGCTGTACCTACATTTATGTCTACATTAAGCATCTCCCCACTGTATTTTTATTTTCTGTTCCTTCACATTTTCTATATCAAGGATCATGTCAATATCCATAGCAGAATTTTGCAATTTTCTGAAAGGAAAATTCATCTGAATATTTTTTAACCAGTTCAGTGACTCCAGTCCTATTTAACAAAAGGACATGACTTTAACATGTGATTCTCATCTCAAAGTGGGCATCTAGAAAAGTTGTCTTAAAAATATATTTCCAGTGTTACTGACTTCCCAAGAGCCTATGCACTGCTAGCTCTACTTCACACATCTACTTTGGAACCACCTCACATTAAATAAGAAATTTTCTACTTTAAAACTCTTTGTTATGGTGCCTGTACCCCAAAACTGCTGCTGCCTTTCTCCTCTCCCTCACTAAAACCACAATTATCAACAACCACTGATAGTCTGGATTTCACCACATTTTCATACCAAAATGATACAATTTCAGAGCTGTTGTCAAGACTGTGATGGAGATTAAACTTGTGTCTCTTAGCACAGAAATTAGGATTATACCATGCTTCTTTCCTTCTTTCTGTATTACTTAAATGAACCCCTCTTTTTTTTGTACTCCTGCTGGAAATCAAGTCCACGAGCATAAACTGAACTTGCAAGTGAGTCAAATAAGTATTTAACAGAAAAAGTCGTTCATAGTCTTAAATTCACACTGCTCAAGTAAATTCAGTCTTTAATCTCTGGAACCCATCTTGGACAAATGTTTCTAGAGTAAGTGTCAAGTTTCTGGCAGTAAATTTGGAATAATAAACAAAAATCTCAGGTGAAGAAACTTTCTTAGTCCCAAAACTGCATGAGTTACAAAGTTAATGTTATTAAGAAGAATTCCTGAGCATGATATTTTTTCCATTCCTGTGAAAGAACTAAACTTTAATGAGTTTGCAAAAAGTTTGGACATGGAAATAAGTAAAAATTACACAGAGGTATGATGCTGAAGGTTTAGACACGTAAATTAGCAAAAACTACACATATGAATAATCCTAAAGTAAGTTCCTTGAAAGAGCAGTGAATGTGTAGCCAAGCATTTAATTCTTAATTTTGAGAATTTCCTCCCAAAATTTGCCCTAAACTAGGACAGAGATTTAACAAGATGCTGGAAAGCTAAAAATCAACACATCTCTCTTGAAAATTTTGCGAGTTACTTTTTACCTTGTCTCTCCCCACAAGACTGTTAAAAAAAAGTAGGACTGAATGGGAAAAAAGGACTTTGAATGCACTATCAAAGTCTTTTCATCTTTATCTCATATAAGCAATCTCTTCTTTTTCATGCATAACAGGGAGAGGTATAAATTTGACATAATAGTTCACTGTAAAGTTATTTGGGTATAAATTATTTTGTATTTATATCTGTGCAGTAACCAGAAGATTGATGGATATAAAATTTTTCTATAAAGGTGGAAAGTGTGAAAGCTTGTAAAATTATGCTGTATTTCGGCTCTTCAAAATAGTGGCAAATTTTAGTAGCAGATATTTTGGTTTGAAATTTGTATACTTAATAAAAAATATGGGGATTTCCCTTCTAAATGAAGTGGAGCAGGATATATGAGCATTGACAATATGTTCCAGCTTATATTTAACCAAAAAAAATTTTTAAAGCTTTTCAGTGAGGCAAAAATATTTTTCCTGAATGTCTGAAAAAATCTTGGAAAGACATTTTGGAGGAGAAGGAAATGTTGTGAATTGAAATGCTGAAAAATGTTTGGAAAGATCTTAAGAACAGTACCCTGCCCATGTAAAGTCAAATGTCTTTGTGGAGGCTCAAGTGAAGCCTTACACCAGCCACAGGGACAGTCTGGAGGCAAGGGCTGCCCAAAACCTCTCACAGCTTTCTCTGTATGACTATTAAAAAAAATTATTGGCTACTGCAATAATTTTTTACAGCCCAGGTCAAGCTGTTCATCTTCCCAGACCTCCATGAGTGGTGGGTTCCCTCTAACAGGACTTCAAAATGACATTCAGCAAACCAAAGTCAGCTTTCCTCTATCCACAGAAACAGGATGGAAGAGGGAGGTTAAATATACATAATTGTGTTCACAATGAAAAGTCATTTGGCTACAAGCTGTCCATCAGACCTTTGTGTCACAAATCCTCTTGTTTGGTTGTCCACTTTGCCTTGTTCTCTGCACATGCTGCCGAGTATCCAATCCCAAAAAATCAGGTCTTCTTCACAGGCTGAAACTTTTCACAGTCTTGGCCTCATTTTGTAGCAGTGCGTGCCCACAGTAGCTCACAGGAGCTACTCAATTTTGTTCAGCTCCTTTTCTTTACACAGGGATTTTGACTGGTCTCCTTCCTCTCCTTCGCAAGAAAAGTGATTTTCCTAACGACACAGGCTAGACAGATGACAGATTGTCAGGACACAGCACATGTTTTCTTTAAGTGAGATTTTTATTTGTTATTTTAAGGTTATTTCCAGATCCCTGACACTTATTCCAAAAACTCAGGTAACCAAGACGGGAGCTCAGAAACTGAAGTTATTCTTAGACTAATCAGCCACTGATCTAAATCCACGACACTAATCTCATAATTTGGCACCACAGAGCTTAACTGGTCACATCTGGATAAGGTATTCCGAGCTAACAGCCATATTAGGCCCCTATGTTTTTAACTTGTTTACCCTGGGAAGTAAAACACCCAGGCTGTTTTATTCTGGACATGGTGAGACCTGCTCGGGTAGAGAGAGGACAATAGTGACCCTCAATGAGATGGGGCTGAAATCACAGCTGCCCTTGGAACACACAGCTCTGTATTATTTTGTAGTTCCATATTATTTTGTAGGATTTTGTAGATTACATTTGTCTCTTAAAACCTATCGCACCCTTCAACGAGGTGTTACAATAGACTGGTGTCCAACAGCCTCTGCTGGGTTCTCATGTTCTGCAGATTTATGCATGACAGGGTCCCACAGCAGAAGAAATGAAGCTCCTTCCTTTTGATTGCACCCACTGAAGACCCTAAAAGAAGCCCCCTTTCACCACCCATTCCATCTTTTCAACACGCAATCCTGAGAGAAAATACAGCCGCTATGATTGTTGCCATTACAGCGGAGCAAGAGGGCTGTGCCAAGCCCAGGTCCCAGCCGTGTCGGGGCTCTGCAAACAAACACGGGGGGCATTCATGCTCCAGGCAGAAAGAGACAAAGGCAATATTATTACCGTGCCCATGAACTGAGGCACACTCAGATTATCCAACTTGCCCAAGGTCACGCAGGAAGTAAGTGGCAGAGCTGGAAATTGAACCCAGATTTCTTGAATTGCAGGCCAGGATTGTAACCACAAGGCCATCTTTCCTCTCTCTCTCTCTTTCCTTCCCTGCTCCTCCCCAGTTTTTCCATTTTAGCACACTTCTGAAAAAAATTGCTTTTAAAAATCCATTCGGCAATACTTTAGGTATGCTGTGGCCTCCACAACTGTATTTAGCACAATTATAGGCTAAAAGGAACTCTTGCAAATTATGTGCAAATAGATACGTCTTTATGTAAATCCAAGTTCTTGGAACAGAAATCTGCAGCCAAAGAAATACAAAGGTTTAAGACAGGGAGGAATTAAGCTCCAATTTTTTCCTCTTCGGAGGTTGGTAACTGAGGTACAGCACTCTCCAGCCAAAGAATGGAGAGCACAGTCTGGATGCCTGGGGAGTAGCTACACCAGCTTTAAAAAACCTGTGATTTCACCTATAGAAATGTGAAGGCAACAGACACTAGGTCATTGTTTTAGAGGATTCTGCCATGTGCATGATTTTTTTATATATATGTGCATCTTCTAAACCAGTTACTGCACAACTTGTGCAAGAACAGGGACAGCCAGGAAACTTCCTGACGGTGCACAGCCCCATAGCAGATATGGGAGCTGAGCATTGGAGGGTTGTTTGGCCCAAACTATGCATCAGGAACAGTCTGTGGCTTGTGAAAACTTTAGGAGGTATTAGGTATCCACTACATATGCCAGGGACTGCACCTGGGTCTCAATGCCCAAACCTCTTTTTGGGCAGTGCTAGAAAGGAAAATTCTCCAAGACTATATTTAAGTTTAATGTCTTCTGCTGAAAATCCTTAAGCTTGGTCCACATGCTGGCCAATGTCAGTACATGAGAATTACTTCATTTATTTATCTCAACAGAGCTGGATTTGGTTGGGGTAGCACCAGGAGCAACGGGGGGAGAGGGGAACCATGAGGTTAAACAGGGAATTTTGTAAGAAGGTAAAGAAGGGCCAATAGTCCATTCCCTGCCCAGGACACTTTTTCTGACAGACTTATACTTGAATACATATATAGTTTTCTGGAAGATGTCAAAAACTAAAGGACTAAGGGATGAATCTGGTTGGGAGCTGGGGGGCAATTGCATTCCAGGACCACTTGTTGGGGGCAGCACTGGGGGGAGTGCAGGATCAGTGGATCTACTCAACTAGCAGCTTTCCTGTTTACACCAGGTCAAATGAGCATCACGGCCTGTGTTTCTAAGGGAGAATCACCTGGCACTCTCTGCATGGTGCACATGGCATCTGCAGAGGGGACCAGATAAGAGTCAGCAGTGCCCTGGCAGCCAGAGAGGACATCTCTGTCCTGAGGTGCATTGGGCACAGCATCACCAGCCAGACAAGAGAGGGAATTGTCCTAGTCTGCTCTGGGCTGGGGCAGCCTCACCTTGAGTCCTGGGGGCAGTTTTGGGCACTGCAATAGGAAAAAGATATCAAGCTGTTGGAGAGCATCCAAAGGAGGGCAAAGATGGTGAAGGGCCTTGATGGGAAGCTGTGTGAGGAGCAGCTGAGGGCCTTTGGTCTGTTCAGCCTGGAGAAGAGGAGACAGAGGGGACACCTCATGGCAATTACAACTTCTTCATGAGGGGAAGAGGAGGGGCAGGCACTGATCTCTAATCTGTCATGACCTGTGACAGGACCTGAGGCAATGGTTTGAAGTTGTGTCAGGGGAGGTTTAGGTCAGATATTAGAAAAAGGTTCTTCATTCAGAGGGTGAGTGGGCACTGGAACAGTCTCCCCGGGAATGGTCACCAAGCCTGATAGATCTCAGTGAGCTCTCGGGAACAGGCTGGGATTCTTGGGGATGGTGCAGAGCAGGGCCAGGAGCTGGACTCGGTGATCCTTGTGGGTCCTTTCCAGCTCAGCATATTCTCTGATTCTGTGATTCTCTTCACAATGAGGATCATTGAGGAATGGCACCGGTGGCTTAAGCAGAGCAATCCAGCCCTGTAATATGGTAATAACCTTTGGCAGTACTTGGACACAGGCAAAGGCTGTGGAGTTTAATTTCAGACTGATCCAGCAGCAGGCAGGAGTACCAGCAATGCTGGCTCAGCACTTCCACCAGGACTGGCGCAACTCGCTCTAACTCATTCCTTCTGGGCTCTTTTTTAAAGTGCCAGCTGGGACCATGCTGCTAAGCTGTCCTCTGAACAACAACACTGTTAATAATAATAACAATATTCAGGTCTTACATAGCATTTTTCACCTTTAGATCTTGAAGTGATTTACTATGGAAGGCTTTGGAGAGCTTTAAGAACAGATTATACAGACATCTGTCAGGAATAAACCAGATTTCCTGACCCTGCCACAAAGCAGCGGAATATTTCTATGCTCTTTCCAGCCCAGAATTTCTATTATTTCCCCCATTTTGTATAGAGAGGACGTTAACTCATGCAGCAACAAGGTGACCTCTGTGGATAACACAGATGCTGCTTTCAAGCCCCCATGGCAGCCCCGATATCATAAATGATAAAAGAAAAGAATTGAAGCTCTCCCCACCCTAACACTGTACCCAGCAGTTGTGGGTGGTCTCTGTGGGAATGCACCAGTATACCTCAGATTGGGCAATTATAAAAAGATAACATTTCCAGTGGTAGGAAACCAGATGTTGTGAGGGAGCCTTGAAGAAGGCTTTTGCCAAGGGCAAAAGTAGGATTCATCCTTCAGGATGCGGGTAGACAGCCCCCCATCTCTCTCTTCTGACAAAGGGGAGCTGGGGCAAGTAATTAGACTGGACACTTGATTTTTTTGGTTGCTGAAGATAGATAAGAGACATCAAAACCTGGCTGGGAAGGGGGAGCAGGATAGTCTCATGGTTTCTTTTCTGAAAGAGAGCTCTCATGAGCACCCAGACTTCTCAAGGGGCTCATTTCAAAGTCAGGCTACAACAGCTCTGAAACAACACTTTACCTGCATTCTCATAGACATCAGGAGAGGCCAAAATGCTATCACAGAAATTAGTTAGCAGAGGAGTTTAAAAAATGCACCTTGGCAGTGGCAGGATGTAAATAATGACAGCAGCCTATGCGTTGCTGGTGATGGCTTTGTTACAGTGACACTCTGATGATCTCTGGCTGCAACTGGAACAAAAGAAGATCTCAGTGTGCTCCAGAAAACTGCACCTTCCAGGTGAGGAGCAGCTGGACTGACCTCAGAGCTGCTGTGAAGGGGTCCCAGAGATTCCCCAAATGTCTAACAGTAAAAAGGTAATTTTTTCAAAGCGTTGAGTCTTAGGGATTATATTATTCTTTTGCAGGTTTTTTGTGGGGTTTTTTTGGATTTTTTTGTTTTGTTTTGTTTTGGGTTTTTTTTTTTTTTTTGGTAGGTTTTTTTTTTTTTTGGTTTTTTTTTTTTTATTTTTTTCCAACAAAGAACTTAACTCTTTTGCTTAACTACAACAAAACTTGACTCTGGTTTAAGTTTATCTAGTGTGTAGAGTGGTGACATGGCCACTGAGCATTTTTAGGAGCAAGAGATCCAAGCACACTGAAGGTGCAAATCTGCCCTGTGGACACTCCGCAGAGTGATGCATATTTAGTCGCCCTCAGGAGACTGGAATTTCTTTGTAAACATCAGTCTAAGAAGCAAAATCAGCAATGGCCAACAAAAAGAGGAGCATTCTCAAGCCAAGCACGACCTCATGGTCTTTTGCAAGGGACACAGAAAAGTGATGAGAAACGAGAACATTCTGAACTGCAGGAATAAACTCTTCATTGTCACCACTCAGGGTTGGAGTTTAGTCATCATGTACTTCCATACCTGTAGGCACAGACCAGCACCTAAAAGGCCTCTGGGAAAGTCAAACAGCAGAACAGATCTTAGCTGAATAGCTGTTCCATTCAGATTTCATGATTTTAAGAACAATTTTATGAGATGGAAATTATTTTAAACTCTTTTTTTTCAATAATGAAAGTATTTTTAATGACCTTTTAATTATCATCCAAATTTTCTTGTTTTCTCAAATAAGGAAATATAAAAACAATAAACATCAACCTCTTGCATTCTGCATTCCATTCTTCCATCTCTCTTCCATTTTTTGGCTTTTGGAAAAGTTTTTCGATAAAAAGCTTTAAGTGCTCAGCAAATAAAGTCGGTGCATTCTTTAAAATATTTTTTTCTGAGGGCAAATCTTCATTTGTGACAGAGGCCCCTTTTTTGTCCAAATCAGGTTTTGGTGGAAAAATTTTGACCACCTGTGGAAATGAAATCTGTGAACGACGTGTAATTTAGGAGTCGGATGAAGATAAATTCAATGGACTGATTTTTAGTTTCTCATGTTTCGGAGCAAGGCAGGGATCCAGCCCCTCCATGCCAGCACGGCCGCAGGGTTGGACTCTTATCAAAGCAGTTGCCTTTGGGGCTGTCACGAGATCAGGTTTTCACTCAGTGAGAGCTCCACGTCTTCGAAGGGAGCAGGAAGGCCACAGGAACAGCCTCCTTTCAGCATTGACCTCAAGGAAAACCAGGGGAATGGAGGGGCTTCAGAGTTCTAAGAAATGGCAAACAGAAAACCAGTCCTTGTTCTCCCCATGGATATAGGGAAAAGACGTTCAGGCATAGTTTAAAGTTTTTTACCAGTTAAAAAAAAAAAAAAAAAAAAACAAAAAAAAACCCCAAGAAGAGCAAAAAAAAAAAAAAAAAAAAGAAGTCCAACAAAACCCATGTGAACTTGTTCACTCATCACCTTGAATAAAAAAGGGCAAACCCTCCCCATTCCATGAAGCTATTCTTGGCCACAGTGAGCTGAAAAGCAGGGAGGGCAGTTTGAAGGGGGCAAATACAATTAATGCTCCCACTTTTGCCATATTTCTGGGCCCAGGGGACAAATCAGGAAACTTTATGTCAGCAGGAATGTGAACAATAAAGGCAAAGTGGGTTGCATGTTAGAAAACCGTTTCACTCCCTTTTTATACTTTTTTATTTTATTTTTTTGCCCAGCAGTATGATGTGTTAACAATTTTGTTGGTTTAACAGTTCACACTTCCAGCACATTTATCCATTGGCACATGGGGGTTTTATGCATTTAACAGTTTTCTTCATTAAAGTGGGTTCCACTGTGTCTTAAAAATTGTTTTCCTTAGACTGCGTGTTTGTTATTTTATATGGTGTGACTGAAAAGCAGGCCAAAATTTTGGCCTTGGAAAATGCACACTGCAGAGAGGAGCCCAGCGCGGGCAGCAGGATTAGCCTCCCTCAAAGCCCAGCACAAATTCTTTTAAGAACTGCTGATTGCACTTTGAAGCTTTTCTCCCCTAATTGCTGGAAGATTCTTAATTTGTCCTGAGCTTGGGAAAACGAATTGCAGATGTATGTGCTGCAATCAAAACCCTCTCTGCACAGGATCTTGGTGCCTTGGTGTGGAGACGTCCTTCACCCCCTTCTGCAGTGCCTTCCAACCACCTGTTTTTTTACAAAAACAGTGCCAGCATTTCAATTTCTTTTTTAATTTTTGAAGGGAGGGCAGGGGCTGGGGGAAGGGAGAGGGCGGCTGTTATTTCTACAGAAGCAGGACTGGTTCTTAGAGGCATAAGAGACACCCAGGTGTTTTCACAGCGAGCCCTGTGCAGGGCCCTTTTGGAGCCCAGCTCGATTCCTGTTTGCCAAACTACACTTTCAAGAGGTGTCAGATATCCAGAACCTGTTTCAAATGCCAAGTCAAGCAACAGAGGGAAAAAAAAAAAACAGGGGGAGGGAGGAGGGAAGAAGGGGGATGTGGGGAAAAAGGAAAGGGGGAAAATGTTCCTCCTCGAAGAAAAAGGTAGTTGTTCCAACTTGGCTGTTTCTTTTTAAAATAATTAGTTAAGCAGTGCATAAAAACAGGTAAGTCTGTTCTGCATTGCTCATAGCCTTGGCAGGCCCTGTCCTTCCCCACATTGGAGGAATGCCTGTGAACCACCGCTGCACAGGAGAAGGGAGGGGAATTGTATCGCCGTGACCTAAGGCAACCCAGCTTGTAAGGTTAACCATAATTTTTTAAACTAACATGACCTCTGTTAACCCCTCCACTCCAATCTTGAAAAAAAAAAATAAAAAAAAAAGGTAAGAGAGAGAAACATGTTTACAAACCACCAGAAGAGTAAAGGGGGAGCAAGAAGCTGAACATCTTGTTCCTTTGGTCTCCCCTCCATCCATCTCTCACTTGCTCCTTTGTCCCTGTGTGTCCCCATCAGTACCTGGTGTTTACTGGGCCATGATGCAGCATGTCTAGGGACTTTGCTTTTTCTAATGAGTCACAGAATCATAAAATTAAACCATTCTGGGAAGCCAAAAAATTCAGCTCCGTGTGTGCATTCAGGGCTTTGCAGGAATGTTCATGTCTGGATGTCTGAGTCACATGCTCTCACAGTAAACGTGATACATCCTCTTTTTAATGACACCATTGGCCTGATTTATTTATTCTATTTCCCTCTACTCATCTCTCTCCCCTCATTCTGCAGAAGAACGCAGGCTATTTCCTCCAGCTGGGATGCCAGGTAAACCCACCCCAGGCACTCTTTGCCCTTCCCTCTCCTATGGCTGCCTTAATTTGAGCAACCAATGCCAGCCCGGCTCTGGGCCAGCCAGAGGTGGCATGGGGCCATGGCCTATGGTGTAGTCAGCTTTTGTGTCAACATTTGGATGCTGAGTTCATCTTAACCAGAATGTGCCAAGCTCAAAGGAATCCAAGTCTGCCACAGAAAATACATATGCAACACACAGCCCACACATAGACATTGGCTCAGGGATGGGACCAACTTATTTCTGGGTCTCAACATTTTCTTTATGGCTTATTCCTACCTCAATTCACTTTTGGTCAGTCAGAGTCAGATGTGACATGAGGAAAAGGGTGTAGGTACAATATGGAGAGACCTGGCTTCATCTCCCACCAACGCACAAGCTGCAGATGTTGCCTGACTGCTCTTGTATACTCAGCTCCTGTGTGCTCCACCAGTTGACACCAAACTGACTTCACATGGGAAGTGAAGTTAGGCCCCTCTTAAAATATTTTTTCTTTGAAATGCTTCCTTCCCCGGTTAAACAAGCATAAACAAACACTCCTGCTTATGTATTTATAATTATTAAGCATGGAAAATCTACCAGTTAAGTAAAGTTAATGTACAAAGTAAGGGGGAACAGGCCAAATTCTCAAATAGTAAGAGCTGGCAGACATTCAAGCCTTCACTGAAAAAAGCAGGCTTGAACTACCATTCATCTAATATGTAGTCCAGCCATCCATCCTAGAATGAGCTCATTTACAATTAATTGTTTGTATAGAAACATAGAAAGGCTTGGGTTGGAAGGAACTTTAAAGACCACCTGGTTCCACCCTTCCAGGGTCAAGCACAGATAAAGTTGCTCAGGCCCCATCCAACATGGCCATGAACATTTCCAGGGATTTCTAGTCCTGTTGGTGTGCACCAAACATAGGAAGTACCATATCTACTATGGACCACTCACCAGGAGGTGCACTGAGCTCCACTCTCCCCAAACCCACTTTTTGGAAACAATAAAAAATGTCTGCTGTCACTGTCTGTTCTGGGTGTTTTTCCTTCATAAAATATCCCGTCATCCAAGAGAAGACAAACACCTGCTTCCAAGGATGAAGCTGAGCACCAAGTTTCAGCACCTGCTTCCTGGAGGTACCTCCATCTATGCCAAGTGTCAGGGAGATCTGCATCCTTATGAATTTAAACAAATTCCTCTCACCTCATAACTACAGTCAGTGACATGAGGGAAGTGCAGGTCTGAGAGCCAACTTCCAGCCAAGGAAGTAGCTTGGGAATTGTGTGAGGGGTAGAAATTATCCCAGAAAAAGTCTGGGGTCTAGATGTGATCTCACCTTTTTGTTCTGAGGACCCAAGGAAGGTGGGTTCTAAAAGCCTTGTAGATGTGATCTCTGTGCTGCTCCTGTGTGTGCCAAGAGGGTCCCATCCCAGATGTTGAACAGTCTGAAAGCAGCTGTGGCTGGACATAGAGAGGCCGACTGGGAGAGCATCTCGGCCTTTGGCAAGCCTTGAACTGTGTCCTAGGGACTGTCTGGGTGGGTAATAGTTGTCTTAAGCCCTGCTGGGACCTTTCTAGTAATTTAGCAGTAAAACCAGCCAAGCCTTAGGACCAGGCCTTAATACAGAAGTAGCACATCAGGCCACAGTCAAAGTATCTCAGTAGGTCCCACTGGAGCACTTTGTAAGGCAGTTCCAAGGATGGAGCTGCAGCCCATTCATCTGTACTTGCATGTCAGCAACTCTTTTCATGGACCATGTGCTTATGATTTCATTGTCTGATTTCTGGATATCAACAAAACATTGGAGACTCATTTTCTAAACTAAGCAAAGGGGAAGAGAAACTGCTGATGGAGAAGAACAAACTTATCTCACGCTGAGGACTACAGTTCCTCCAGAAAGGCATCACTGGCACATATGTATTTGTCCAATTCCCACACTTCCTCCAGCCTGCTTTTTGTATTCTAAAGCTGTTTGAAATATACTGCAACTCTTATTCTTCACAAATATTTAGTGTCTCAGAGTTTTAATGAACCTTTGCTGCTTTTACAAATTCACTTTGAATGGAAGAAAAAGAAATCAGTAACTTTTTTCTACCTCATTGACTCACGATGTTGATTTATGGTGGTCTTCTGCAGTGGGGAGTTGACTTCAGCATCCTAATTGATGATGAGCAACAAGACATCTCTGAGATATCACTGTTAACAGAGACAAGAGTTCCTGAGGCTATCTGTTATAGTAAAATAAAAAGCCTTGTTTCTGATATAGTTAATGCAATGACTACATGATCATCTATCTGGATATGACTTCCTGGTCTCAAAAGAAAAGTTCTGATAATGAAGTTTCACCCAGGTTTGAGCTGTTTTTCAAGGTTGGGTTTTTTGGTTTTTTTCATTATTCCTAGACACTATTTACATTCTTATTCTATAGTTATTCTTATTCTATATGAGATCTGGGGACTGAAGGAAGAAAAGTGATAGGCAAGGGGCTGTGAGACCTGATAACAGAACTCAGTGTCAGATTCTCATTTCTGGACTACATTCTCTACCTCACTGTCCTCTGCCTTCTAATTTCCTTCCAGATTTCTTCCTAATTCACAGCCTTATTCCTTGACATTGTCTCTTGAGGTTTTCTCAGCCAGAACAGACAGCAGTGCATAAAAGATTCATTTGGTCTTAAAACTATTGCTGTAATAAAAAAAATACTCTTTTTTCCTTCCTTTCCTGGAACACCTTGAGATTACATCAGAGCCATGAGGGAAATGAGAAAGAATCTGGGTCGTCTTTCCTCACTCTCCCTTTCTGTACATTTTTGCCTGATGATTTAGGTGAAACATCCAGTATGAATAAGAATACTCTGGGATTCTCATTCTTACTCCTCAGACTCCAAAATGATGAACAAAAAGCTCTGTAATTTGTTCCAGTCCTTGATTCAGACTAGTGTTGCCTATACATATTTTGTAGGTTTTTTATGTAATAAAATAAATGCATTTTTTTAACAAATAAATGTATTTTATGTACTAATATAAAATAAAATTTGAGTAACTTTAAAAGTACCCAAAACTATTATTAACTCCTCCAAATTTTAAGAGATTTTCTGAAGCTGCTGAAATTATTTTACTGTTTCAATTTAATTAATTTAAACTTAAATTTACATCCTGTAATCCCTGCTAAACCAGGCTACAGGTATCAGTAACTGGGCATCTGAAATTATGGTCCAATTTGAGGCAGGTTTTACCTTCACTCTCTTCACAGGAACATTGTAAAGTATCATAAAATACTTTAATGTTAAATAAATATGTGGGTACCAGTGTGATGGATACAATGGAAGGTTCTACAAGAGTGTGAAGTATTCACTCCCTGACCCTGAAATAAATAGACCCTGATGCTGAAGATCAGAGGAAACCAATCAGTAGGAGAAGCCAAAGCACCCTGAATAATTCAGGGACAGTTATATCCACTACAGGCCTTTTTCTCCTCTATGATACCAAACATAGAGCCTTCCATTGATGCCATCTGACTTGTCACCCCTGTCACCCTCACCTTTTCTGGTTGCCACTCCCATCTCAAAGCCTGGAGCTCCATCTCACTGTACACCACACAAATTTTCCACATTCCCTGCAAGTTCTCCTTCCAATCTCTTCCTTCATTGAGTTGGCAGGATCCTCACCATCAGATTAAGGAGAATTACCGTAAGGCTGCTTCCTTCTGTGCTCTGTATGATACTGGGATGGTGA
Source organism: Motacilla alba alba (assembly GCF_015832195.1). Lineage (NCBI taxonomy): Eukaryota > Metazoa > Chordata > Aves > Passeriformes > Motacillidae > Motacilla > Motacilla alba. The sequence goes on from NC_052018.1 coordinate 5,648,851, forward strand.
GTTATTAAAGCATCATAATTACAATCTTTCAGCTACTCCACATGTCGCTGAAATGGATCCACATGGGAGGTGAGAAAATCAGGGTCTTCCACTCTAATTCTGAGATGGAGGATGGTAAACACAGAGGCACTCTGGGAAAATCAACAGCCTCAATCCTAATAAGCAGCCCTTGGAGGAGATTTTCTGACACATTAGCCAGATCTGGATATATTTTCACTAGAACTGCCAAATCCAAACTGATTTCAGAGAAGCCCATGCCTCCCATTTCAAACCTTTGCTCCACAGACCAAGTCTACTGGAAGTTTAACAAAAAATTTGTTTTGTTTTTTTTTTCAAGATAGCCTAAAATATATTTTTTTCTCTGACATTAGGAATAAATTTAGCTAAAATGTTGCAAAAGAACTCTTCTTATGAAAAGAAACCAGTGATGCTATATAGACAGCGGGGGGCAGGTATTGTGTTAGAGCATGTTGATCAAATAAACTTCAGTGTCTGATATTTGCGTTTAATGATCCAGAAGTGGATCATGATTGATCATGAACACAGTGTGCTTTCCTGTGAACACACAGAATTTTCAGTCCTTTCTGGAGTCCCAATAAGGTGCTGTTAAAGAACTGGGGATAAAAATAATTCCCACTGAATTAAGTTGGTAGGAGGAAGAGGCAACCCCTATGGAAAACTAATGAAAAACCCTGATTCATCTGAATGGAACTTCAGTTTGTGAAAAATGCAAGGGAAGGACATTGGTTTTCCCCCCCACCCGCCCCCCCCTCAGTAAAAGCAATCAGCAAAACCAAATAATTTCAACTCACATTCTGCAGAAGCAAAGAAATAAATCTGCATAGCCACTAATAGGATTCCTCTGAATGAACTTGAGCCCAACAGTAGCATATAGGCAGAAGCCTGCATCCCAAAATAGAAACCTCTTGGAATCCACAGCTCATCTGGACAGGATTAGAGAAACGCTCCCTGAACATTTAGTGAGTTGAATTGAACTAATTTACAGCAGTGCTGGAACGTCCCAAACACAGTAGCTCGGAAAACAATGGGATAAGAAGGAATTCTTTGTCCACTGCAGCATAAAGCAACTATTTCAGGCAACAATATCAGTGACGTTAATGACTGCAACACAATCTTTGGGTAGCTCTGAAGGCACTTTTGAAATCTGTGGCTGGCCCTTGGGTACAATGCTGGAATTGTACCCAAGAGAAATTTTTTTTCACTGGTTTCACAGTTTCAGGGGAGATTAGTCAGATTTGCTTCTGACTTGTTTTTTGGTCACCCTGAAGCAGAACAATGCATAACATGATGACAGTGAGGTTTGCTGTGGGGAAATTAGGGTTTTCTTTCAATGGGGTATCTGGAGGGGAAGGGAGAGAGAATTGTCAATATAGCTGAGTCGCTGGAGCAAAAAAACTCCTGAAAGAGTCACTCAAATATGACAGGACCAAGATTTAAATACTGAGAAAGACCAAAGTAACCACTGCCTGTAAAGCAACATAGAATGTTCCCTTTTTCCAAGGCATAATTCAAGCTCACTACTGAGATCCCAGCTGACATTCAAGGAGAGTGATTGGACTGCACAACCTGGTAGAGCAACCCTGTTCTATCGGTGTTACTCTTTCAGAAATTATCCTCTTTTTAAGTCAACTGTAAGTGAAAAAGGCACTTTTCTTATGCTGTAAGTATTGTTTCATCAAGGTGTTATTTGGCAGCTGCGTATCAACATGAAATAGTGAGCTTTAATGCCTCTGTCTCCAGGGAAAGGCAAGCAGCCCAGGTTTACTCCTGAAGGAAACTCACAGGAGCCACACTACTAACACTCAGATCATGGGAATGAACAGAGTATAAATGCCTAGAGAGGACAGATGAAAATATCAGGGATGTATTTGATCCCAGGTGGTGTAAATAATGTTCCAGATCACATCAAGTGGACAAGCTGGAGTCTTAAACCTTCTCCTCCTCTGCACTACCAGAGAGGCTGCAGCCACTCCATCCTCATCCCAATTAAAAGCTGTCCAGGTTTATCTCCGAGCCTGGTAGTTTTAGATTGCATATTCTTACCAAGAACTCTTTGAAACTGATGATGAACAGAGTTACTCCTGGCTTATGTCAGAGCAGGGAAGATTCAGCCCCTTAGAGATTCGTCGACCCTTTTAAGCTTGTTTTGCTTAGGCTCTGGATGAGGAGCCAATTGCAGTGAGACCAAGAGTGCAGCATGATAAACAGAATATCCAGAGTTTTCATACTGGGAATTAGAAAAAAAAAAAAAAGTTTTTAGAGGGGTTAAAATTCATTTAGTTGGCAAAAAGGGGCAAGGGCTGCCACATTTCAGATACCAAAAGTCTGAAAGTGCAAGGCAGCACTTTGTGTGAGTCTCTAGCTCAAAACTGGGGTCTGGATACAGGTACCTGTAATTTCCATAGAAACCATCCAGACTTGGGCTCAGAAGGCTGCAAAATGTCATAACTTATGCCATGAGAGTTTTCCTCAGACAAAAACAATCCTCCCTTGTGGGAAGAGGCTCACTCAGACACACTGAGTCATTGTCTGTGTTTCCCTACTGACAATCTTCACAATAAGGGGTTTTAACCATTTCAATCAAACTTTATAACAAGTTAGAGGTCTTAGATGTATTACATTCTTGCAGTTTTAAAAAATAAAAATAGGTGGCTAAGTGGAGAAGGAAAGGCTTCTTAATTATTCCAGAGAAGAAAAGAATTCACTGTGAGCCCAGTTTTTGTTAGATACCCGAGACTCCATGGAGGGGATGGTAGGTGCAGAAATGCCAAATGTGCAGAGGCTTCAGACAGCATTCCTGATGTAGAAGACATCAGCAAACCTGCATCCCACACCACTGGTTTGTTGTAATGTGGATTCTCTGATGTCTAATGCAGGGTTAGTTTACATGCACGCTCAGTGCCATTGAGTTTAAAAGCCAACCAATGTGAGACACAAACCCTTCAGAAAGCAGAAGTAACCAGGGCACGTACTTGGGGGTGTCTAGTCTTTATGCAAATAATTGGACAGATAGATGATAATTATTTTTCCTAGAAGGTGTTCAGAAATATAAAAAAACCCATGGCAGAGAGGGATAACATTTGCAAAACAGTCAAGATGATTTTCAGGAATTTTATTTCTGTTGAACTCAGTTCTGGGCTAAATACCTCAGCTGGTCTTATATGTATTGACTCAAACACCCTTAAAATAGACAAATATGACTATAAAGTCACAATATTTAAAATAATAATTTCACTGAATAACTGTGAGACGAAGACACAGATAATTTTCTGATGAGTCAGATAAAGTAGCCACAGCAAACACTAAAGATCATTAGAAACACGTTGCAGCTTTGAGAAATCACTTCCTCCCTGGCATGAATAAGAGGTCACCAGACACGCATTCAGAAGGTGAGATGCATCACTTCTCCCATGGAAGAAAGGAAACCACCTCAGGCAGGGCTGAGTTGTGCATGACTCAATTTGGCAAACAGTCAAAATATTTGGAAGCATAGTGTTTCTGTACAGAAATTTCGAGATGTATTTTTATCTTCTTATTTTTTGCACTCACCTTAGAACTCAGGGAGAGTTGACTTTCAGTGGAGAGGGTTTGATAGAAATGACTAGTGAAATGGATTATTTGCTGCATTTTGTTCAATGCCCAAAGATTTCCCATGATTAGTGGAAAATCCCTCACTTGTGCACTGTATGGAGATGGCATTCATCTTGTCAAAAACATCTGCTCTGGCATTGATTTTCAGGGGAGGGATTTATTTTAGCAATTACCAGTGAATTCTTTAGTATCCCAGTCCCAATAGGTCTTCAGCTGTCCAGGCCCTACATTGCTTAGCTTGCAATATATGGTTTTTGCCTAAAAAACATCACTCTGGAGATGGTCTTGTCTTGGGACTTTCCATGTATCCTCTGCTCTTAGATTCACATGAACAACTGTTTTTTTTAGGATGAATCATGTCATGTTTTTACAATTTCTGACACTTATAAATATTTTGCTTCCGCCTGGCGGTGAAGTCAGCCACTTACTATTATTAAATGTTGTGCTGCGTTATTCCCCTTTTTGGGTGATGATCTCAGTGGAGCCATGACAAAACCCAGCTTCACACTCTCAGATCTCACAGAAATGCTACTGGTGTGTCTCCCATTCGTAACATCCCTGGTTACCAGCTGTGTTGAAAACCTGTGCTAATATGTTGGAATTACTTGTCCTCCCGAGCTGATTCCAGACCTGTGGTTTATGGATTGCCTTTGTGGTTTGCTAAAGGTCAGCCCCTGGATGGCTCTAAATTTTCTTAAGTGGAATTCAAACACCGCAGATGAGTATGTGTTCAAAGTAGCTGTCTCGGGTGGTATGGATTCAGATTTGGTACTTGTGCTCAGGAGTGGTGCCTCTCCTCTTCTTAGGGGCCGTGATCAGATGTGGGTGTGTCAACCTCTCAGTGCACCATCCATCCACCATCGTTTGGTCAGATCCCAACTGCCTCCAAAATTTCATGCTCAGGCTAGACCCCAAGTCACATTTCAAATTGTGCAACCCCGCTCCCACCCCATCCCCACGCTGGTGCCATCCCTGCCTTTGGCCTGAGTCAGTAAGTGTAATTCTCACTCTCTTATTGCTGGCTCACAGGCAGCGAATGCATCAGCCATAATTCAAAATTGTGAACAGATGAGTAGATTACTTACTTGAACTGTACTCAATCATTACATCACCCTTGCGATGAAAATCACAGCACTGGCTCCCCATAAGATTCTGCATCCACTTTTGGGTTTGGCTCCAGAGCTACTGGATTTACTCACTTGCTCCAGCTTACCTAAAAGAGCTGCTTGGGCCTCATACTCATCCTCAGACTCTGAGATCAGTTGGTGCCGATTTATTGATCATTCCAACACTCTGACTGAAAACTGCTGGTGTTGAAGGCTTGGTTCTTCCAAATCTATTTTGTGGAAGTCCTTGCAACCTTCATCCAAGAAGAGGAAGGGAAATAAATCTGCAAAACTGTCCAAACACAAAGAGAAAACATTTTCTTGAAGCTGACAGTTTGGCCTCAGCAGAGCAAGAGCTCAGATTTTTTTTTTCTTTTTTCTTTTTTTTTTTTTGGTCATGAAACTCTTTCTGTGTAATCTTTGCATTCAGAAATTTTCCTGACTCAGGAATAGCTGTGGATGCTAGACAGGGTGCAGATAAGAGCAGTGAGGAGCCAGAGAGCTGTGGCACATAAGTCTGCCTGCCCAGCCATGATGGGTAAGCCCCTGGCAAGGCCCCCAAAAGCAGCAGCTCCTGGGCTGGGATGCTCAGAACTCCAGGCACTTCCAGCACAGCCATGACTCGGCACTGGGCAGTTTTAGCAGTGATCACAACTCTTTTGGAGTGATCACAACTCTTTTGGAGGTGCTGATCTTCCCCCACAGCAGAGTCAGTGCTGGCTGACTCCATCTGTCCCACTGTCCATCAGTGTCTTGCTCGCTGTGGGTCACCCTGCTGTCATCAGAACATTGGCCATGATACCCACCTGCTCTTCTCACCATAATGGTGCTGTTTGGAAGTCAAGCCTGACCTGTGCTGAGCAATGAGGAAAGTTTCCTCTCTCTAGGTGAAAATCAGCTCAGGACAACATCGAGAGTGTGCAAACCACGAGTCAGGGCACCAGAGAGAGCTTTCCAGCCCCCCTGCTGCAATGAGGGGCACTGCTGCCCACTCAATACAGAGGGAAATTATCCATAAATGCTGCAAGCTGAGCCTGCCTGGGGCTCACTGCAGAAGAAAAAAAAAAATCCACTAAATGAAAACCAGCATTTACGGCCAATTGGCACCTCCCTAAACAGGCTCAGCTGATGGGTCAAAGTCTGTGTGTTCAGGATGGAACTCAGAGAAAGGGATGATGCCCACAAGGCAGGTCAGATTCAGGCCTATGGTCAATGTCTCATCCAGTCAGCCCTTACTGTCAGAGTCACACACCGTAAATCCTACAGCCTAAGGGCCTCTAAGGACAATGGAAGAAAAAGGAATAAAAGGGAAGAGGGAGAGGAGAGGAGAGGAGAGGAGAGGAGAGGAGAGGAGAGGAGAGGAGAGGAGAGGAGAGGAGAGGAGAGGAGAGGAGAGGAGAGGAGAGGAGAGGAGAGGAGAGGAGAGGAGAGGAGAGGAGAGGAGAGGAGAGGAGAGGAGAGGAGAGGAGAGGAGAGGAGGTATGGCTGACAGCTATGGAACACATACCTGAACAAGCGAGCCAAGGGGGAGAGACCTCCAGCAGCAGCTCACAGGCAGGGGTGGGGGTGGGTTCCCAGTCATCACTGAGTCATAGAAACATAGACCCCCTATGGCTGTAAAAGTTCTCTAAGATCTTTGAGCCCAACCATTAACCCAGCACCATCACATCCACCACTAAATCATGTCTCCAAGGTGCAAACATTGTCCTCTCACCAGCTCCTGAGGACAGGGCTTGGCTCAGTCCTCAGCAGCATCAAAGGCAGCAGCTTTAGAATCCTAGCCCTTGCCTTACTTCTTGCCAGGCTGAGCTTCAGGGCTTGCCAGCGTGGCACAGCTTTGGCACAAGCCATGTGTGTCTGGACCTAGGGGTTGTCTGCTCCTTTATTAGCTCTCTCCTCTTCTAGACTTTCCCACATGTGCTTTTGTATTCTCCCTTGAAGCTTTCCACAGTAGGGCTGCAGGGAAGCCTCGGGAATGGCTTCATAAGCACAAGATGTCACACAATAAATGCCAGATGTTATTATCAAACACAACTCCTAGGCACATGCAAGATTGGCAGAGGTGCTTAACTTTAGGGAGGGCCCCCAAACAGGCTCTGGACATGTTTAGCTGCAAGGCTCCAACACTGCTTCACACAATCCTGGCAAAAATTGTGATAGTGTCTCAGCTCACTCAGGGAAAGACAGGTTTCAGGTTAACTGCTTGGGGCTTGCTGTGAGCGTTCATGTGATCCCTGGCCCATCCAGATGTAGCTCCATTCATTCCCACTCTACAGATGGCCAGAGCAATCCACTCCCTGTCATGTGTAATGAAGGGCAGGAAGGAGAGAGGATTTTTGACATGTTTAAATATTATCCAAAACAAAGAAATATCTCAAAAGCCAGGGATGCATTTAAATAAAATAAAGCTGCCAGCAAAATCCCATATTTGTTACAGCTCATTCCAATTCATCCTCAGAGCCATTCCTCTGCAAAAATGGCAGCTCCAGTAGTTTGGTGTCCAGATGTTCCCTGTCATACACTCTGCACTGCATCAAGAGTTTTTTTCCCTGATGTGACTCCTTAAAAACAGTGAACTCTGATTCTAGGACAACCTGAGTACACTTTTCCATAATGAGGGGCGATTGAAAAAACACGGCTGTTGACTTGGCTAGTGAAACACGGGCTTTTTTGTTCTTCTCTTCATCTTTTTTAATCTTCCAGCTGGCTGCTAATCCAGCATCATCAACATCTTTTTGCATTTTATTCCTTAAGCCATTCATATTATACACATTCCTGTTTTTAAAATACAGATTTTAAAAGTTGATTTGATGTGGCTTGGAATAGTGACATGCTTACACATTTATAAAAAATTCATTAACTTGGGGGGAAGAAAAGATTGAATCTTTTATTTTCTTTCCTTTGCTTTCTTCATTTCCAGCATACAAAATTATTTGCTGGTCATTTAGGAACCGCAATGTCAAAATGTGGTTGCCCCATAGGGAGGAAAAAAGACAGTTCATCTCTGCAGTTTTCAAGTCAGTTGTTAAGAAGTAGCTTTGGCAAAGGCCAAAGCCAAATTGATCCTTGAGCTGCAATGTGTAAAGCCTATGTTAGCAATTCTGCTCAGTTATTGAGAACACCTCTTCCCACAGTCCTTAAATCTGCCAAGTCCTAACCAGAAGATGATGCTCTGCAGTGCTTTTGTTCCAGCCTTGTAAAATCCCAGTCTCCAAGTTACAGCTGCCAGGTGCTCCTGTCTCTAGGCTCAGACCATTCCTAGACCTCCAGTGAAATCAGCAAAAAAAGCCAATTTGGAACCCTCCTCAGGAGCACTGAAATACCTAATTCATCTAAGCCATAAGGTGACAACTTGGTGTCCAGTTCATAGAGGGATTTAAGTGGCTCAACTCTCACTGAACTCAGCTGGCGTTGATGCACCTCAAGGGGAAACCTAAATGCAGAAGAGAGTTCAGTGTCCTGTGCTCTTATCTAAAAGTTCTGCATCACTTTTAGAGTGTCCTTCCACATCCCTGTGCCAACTCCCTCCTTGTGCTTTATTGTGCTTTATATGAAAACATGACAAAATCGAATTTAACGTTGTTGGGTGTTATTTTTTGTTATTGCCAGGACACCTCACAAATGAGCCAGTATTAAGCTTGAGAGAAAAGTTTGAAGCAAAAAAAACATTAGTTCTGTTCAACTTATAAGGTATGCAGGCCTCTGGCAAAGATACCCTTAAAACATGGGCCCAGTCTCACTAGCAGTGGGGAAAACCCCATTCCAGGTTGATGGTTCCTATGGAAGAGCTTTTAGCAGCTTATCTTATTACCACTGTATTAAGCCATATTCTCCCATCACTACATAAAAAGTATAAACTACTCCTCTCCCACAGCAGAGGAAAATTTTTTGATGTTGGAAGCAATGAGTGATTGCATGTTATGCCAGTTTCTTGATATGAAATACAATTTTTTATTTTCCAAGCTAATTTTTTTCTTCAGAGAAAAAGCCCTAAATTCCAGACTTTGTCCTCTAGAAATATTTGAGCCTGACTCATATTTTTAATTAATTTTATTTTATTTGTTATAACATAGTTAAATCCCATGTGATGCTCATATTTATATCCAGATTTATACTGAAAGGACAATCCACAGGATAAAAATGAAATTTCATCTGACTTTTCCTGTTATCTGGTCTCTTTTGTTAGAATCCCTCTGTTCTTAGCTTATTATGACAGTGGATTTAAAGCACATTGGTGTAGAAATTTAGCCTCAACACATTTTGATAGAGTGCTGCCTACAAGTCAAGTGTACAAGACTGTGAGCAAGAATTCTGCCTGCTTTGTCTCTGTGGCATGAATTTCATACCAACATCAACTTGGAGGCCAGGTAGAGCATCACATTTATAAAATATTTAAGCACATGCTTCAGTTGAGACCTCAAGGATTCTAGATCCACATGGCCTTCAAGACTTTAATGTGTTTTAGTTCTTTAGTAAATAATATAGCATTATAGAGATGTCCCTTTTTCCCCTGCTGGTGCAGCTGTCAAAATAAAAGCATGGAATATTGCACTGTCCTGTAAGATCCATACCTTTCCAGTTTCAGGTCCAAACCAGTATTTTATGTAAAGATTTGATCTTCAGCAGTTTGCCTCTAAAGTGCCGGGGATATTGTGTGGAATACAACTTGCATTCAAGCAGTATGAATGCTGAAAGAAAAGAATATAAAACAGTTGTGAAGTCTTATTTTTCATTCACACACAAGGCAGGGTTTTCACCAATCAGTTATCACTAAAATGTATAATTTAATATCCAGTGGTGTAATGATTTCAAGCCAACCTGAAGTAGTAGGATCTGTCATTCCCTGGCTCTGAGCCCCTCAGTGAGATGGGGAGAGTCCATTGATTTGCTTCCAGTGGGGTCTGTGGTTGTCTCACGCCTGTCTTAGATTGTTCACAAGATGACAGTCTAACACCATAAGATATTAATATCTGAACTATCAAAAAACTTAGGGCTGTCAGTTTTTGTTTCAGCCTAAAGATGCCTTTGAGATTTTTATTTTTCAGTCCATCTGAAGTCATCCAAAGATGACTTTGAAGATCACATGAAAGGGACACAGAAAGGACCAGCTTTGATCAGGACAATACAATGGAGCTATTAAGGGCTGAGGACAGGGTGAGTGACCCACATGCCATGTAGTAGCAGTAACTAATAAAAACAATTAATAATAATAAAGTCAGAGAGCCAGTCAGTGGCTCAGTGACCTCACATAGGAGCAGTCATCAACTGGATTGACATTTTGGGCTGCCTGGAGTATAAAGGCTGAAAGAAGATTATCACTAGATTCTTATAATTGTTTTATGAACCCCCTGGTGAATGCAAACAGGGACTGAAAAAGAGCCTTTCTTACATAAGTTGACAATTAAAGCCTTGGCAGGCCAAACAGTAGTTTCTAGTCTTTCAGCAATGAAGTTTAATGCTCAAAGCAGATATCTTTTTTTTCACTATTTGGTCATGTTTTCTCCAGCTGGTAAACATGAGTCAGGATTTGTTTCTGGGGGAGGGAAGAACAGGCTGCTTAGAAACCAGCACACTCTAAAACAGGACCTCTTCACTCAGATAAATGGCAAGGAAAGCTCAGTCTATGTTACTTGATGTTACCTCTGACTTTGAAGAGCAGCTGGTCCTGGAATGGGATGACAAGCCATCAGGACAGCTCTGACCACTGTCAAGTAACACCTTGAGTGGTGACATTTTCACCTGAATATCTCAGCTGCTTGCAGCCAAAGAAGCCTGGACTTCATTGTGGACCACACACCTACAGGAAAGCTACCCCATCCCACCCGCCTATTTTTCTATATTTCCAACAAACAGGAGCTGGGAATTGCAGTGGGAACTGCATATGCTTCCTTCTTCTTCATCATCTTCCTCCAAATAGAGCACCTGAAACACTGACCTTTTCTAATATGAAACCTTGTGTGGTCTGGTCTTACCTCATGGCTGGCCCTACCCTGAGGAGATCTATTGAGGTCCGTTCCCACTGCAATTATTTATGCTCCTATGATATAGGTAATCTGACCTAGATAGCCCTTTTCTTTTGTTGTTGACTAGAGAGTCCCAAAGCCACCATGAACTCCTGACTTTTCTTTGTCTTCCTGTAGCTGCTACACATATTTCTTACAACACCACAAGAGAAACGAGCCCTTAGGCAGTACCTGAAATAGGAGAAGGCAATGTCTTTGTGATACAGCCATACCACTTTCAGGGTCATCTGTTTGCCAGACAACTTAACAATTCTTCCCGGGCTCCCAAGGAACAGGTTCAGGTTCTTCTGAAGGTTTCAGAGAAGGAGCATGGCTTAAGGGTGATCCGTCAGCCCTTAGAGGAGTTTATGTTAACAGCAGAAGCAGTATGGAAAGACCTGTTGGCTGACTTGGGAGACTAAAATTGGGTAGGGAAGACATTTTACTAGATTAAATTTGCTGAGCTGCTTTTCCAAAAATTATCTGTTGGAAGGAAGAAGGGCTTACAGGCAGGAGTGGGAAAAGGAAATGAGGAAACATCTGACTAGGAGAGCTGGTGGAGGGTGGCAGTGGAAAAACATGAATAGAAAAAAATATGGGGATATAAAGATAAAAAACTACAGGTATGACACAGATGGCCACATTTGTTATTTTCTTGAAGCACAGGGAAAGTTTAGGAAAATACCAACTTTTTTTTATTGGCTGATCTGGAATTAGCTAGACTCTTGAATGGTGGATTACACATTGTGAAGGAAATTTCAAGTAAGAGCATGAACACTGGGACAGCTTCCCCTTGCAAGGCTCTTTTAGATGAAATCTGGGACTCTGCATCTTCTCCTGACCTGGTAAAGCTGATGTTTGTACCGCTGAGTCTGCATGAGCTTTGTCACAGAGAATGGCCAAAAGGAAGCCTCATCTTTTGGGTCAACATCCCCCCACAAAGTCCACTGGTGTGCAGGAAACACGAGAGGGACTGGGAACAGCTACAGTCTACTGAGATAGAGAGAGGAAGCAAAACCCACCTACACTGAGGAGAGGATTCTAACAGGGCAGCCTGACCTCTCCAGAGGGAGAGAAGGTGTCTAGGAGAGGACCAAGGCCTGCTCCTGATGCAGGTGCCAAATTCATAGAAACACCTGAAATATGAAAGAAATGAGTTTTAAATGCTTGTCACTCAGACAGCTCTGCCTCCAAAGGGACAGGAGGGTTTGGTGTCTGCTAATTGGGTAAAGGTGCTGTGCTCTGCTCTTTTATTGGGTTGAAAATGAGATGCATTAAGAGGCTTTTTCTTCAGCCTGTGGCACTCTTTGTCCTTCTCAGCAGGGAATGCAAGTGGCTTGCAGGGAATTGGCAGGGAATGAGCATCTTTCTTGTCATTAGTTTTGTGAGCAGAACTGCAATTGATACAAACTCCCCAAGGGTGAGGCAACCTGGGCAGAGTTACAGGAGTATGGTGAAGGCAGAAACCTGTAAGGGAACTTTCCAGTTTCTCATGAGTTACAGGAGCTGAAGAGACTGATTGCTGAGCTACCAAAGCAGACATAAAAAAAAAACCCAAAAAAACCCCAAGCCATTGTAAGAACTTAGCCTGAGGCAAGTGTTGGGATAGGAAAAGAAGTTACAAAACTAACAAGGAGTTTATGCACCCACCATTTTGCCATGTAATATTCTAACATTAACCATGTACCAAAAACGCCGGTCCCTTACAGCCTTTCCCCAGCTCTGATCACTCCAAGAAGCATTCAGTCAGGCTGAGCTGAACAAAACCCTTCATTCATTACAGCCCAGTAGGATGCAAACAACTTCACAACTTGATAATCCCTTTCAGCCCTTATTAAATCAGCAACGCGCTGCAGGTGGGAAGTCAGCCTGGAAAGGAGAGACGGTCCTTTACACACTTTGCAATAAAGCATGGTTTTAGTCACCAAAAAAGATTTCCAGGGCTTTCCCTGCCTGCCTCCCCTCCCAGGAGCCAGATTCCCAGTGTCCCGCAGCAGATTACACGAGCATCGTGTTTGCATTACGCGGTGGTGATGATGTGTTTGTTCTTGGCACCGAGGGGCTCTGACTCCGCAGAGCTCCAGCAATGACAGTGGAAATCTTTCAAGCCTCGAGCTGGATTTCAGCTTCCCCCTCCCTGCTGCAACTTGGGCTTGCAATGCAGAACACAAGACTCTTTTGTGGAAAAGAAGAAAAAAAAAAAAAAAGAATCCCACTGAGATTTGTCTTCTGTCAAGAAAGAATGGATTTACAGCCCTCAGGACATGGCCCTGCTTTTCAAACACAGCCCCCAAGCAGTGGTCGGATGCTCATATCAGAAGTTAGGCATGTATAGGCTGACTTTATGTCCACATTTGTAGATTTGATGTTCCAATAATGAGCCCAGCATATGGGAAGGTAGGAAAGGAACAACCCATGGCTGGTTTTATTGGCAGTGCAAATTTTCCCAAGCACGGTGCAGCTCCTGGAGCCACCTACACAGCACTGCTACCCCTGTCAGATGTGGTCAGACATTCTACTGGTTGATCAAAATATGGCAATTATTTTTAATTGAAGATATCATCATTTTAGCATATGCTTTTTTTTGTTTGTTTTCCTCTCAAAAGTTTTCTAACTTGATTCTGCTTATTACATTTTAGTATTTTCTTCCTTCCCAATTAAAAACTCTCAGAAAAATAAGCAGGTTCTTTTTAAAACTGAAGTGTTAAAGGGAAATATTTAATTTGAAAAAATCTCAAAAAGGGTTTTGATCTAAAGCCAGAATTTTTAGTAAGAATGTTTCCATGGTTGATTTTTACTTTTTTTTTTTCCCTAAAATAAACAAAATTTCAGATTGAATTAAAAATTTCCATACTGGTTGGAAAGCCAGTCCTTTTCTGTTGGAAAAATACTTTGATGCATAAAAAGGAGAAAAAAAAACCTCCTTTTGAAAAACACCTGACTTCCATTTAGAGGAAAACTAACCACCTGAAAACCCCCTATCAGATACTAACCCTATATGCAGTTTGCATTCACATTGGCAGGCAGCAGTATCTTTTTCTTCCAAAATGCCTTCAGCTTTCTGTCTGTTTGCAGGCTTGCCTGCATATGGATTTAAGTTTCAGGGTTCCTAATTTATACATCTATACATACATACATACATATATACATGTGTCTATGTATATATAAAAGTCACTGTGGCTTCATCCTCAGACTGTACATAACTGTCTCCTTTCTTGTTCCTGGCATTGATATTTGGGTCCTACTTGTATGGGGACATTGAGAAAAGGAGCTGGAACAAATTTGCCATGAAGTGTCTTGGGGCCTACAAACAACTACATATGTTTAAACTTGAATTATTTGTCATCTTGGGTCCAAAGAGGTAGCTCTGACTGGAACAGAAGCAACCCTGTTTCAGGGTTGAAAAGGCACATTTGCACACCTTGTCGTTAATGTACCATGTTTAGTAAAGTTTATGTTTCATGAGGTAAATCAGAGAACAATGACATTTCATAATCTACAGAGATTTGAAGGACTCACATGCCCCAAAGCACTTTTTCTCTCTCCTCACAGCTTTATTAGATGAAATCAGTGAAGAGAAGATATTACCCTCTTCAGCAAAGTTTGCAATCACTGAGATTTTAAGGACATTATGAAAGGATTTGGCTTTTAGGCATTGCTTTAAATTTCTATTACTGTTGTATCCCATTTTCTCCTAAACTTTAGATGACATAAGAGAAAAGAAAAAGGGAAAACACTTCTCCCTGTTAACTGTGACAATTCAAGAAACAACTCTTAGAGGAATCCTACATCAGTGACCTTTTCTTTCCTTGTCACAGCAGCACAGGCAGAACGAGTGTCTGTATTGCCAATTTGCCTTTTGCCTTCTCAGAGTACTTTTAAAATCATCACAGATTAACAGAAAGGGTCAGATTGGAAGGGACCAAGGCTGATCATCTGGTCCCACCTCCCTGATCAAGCAGGGTCATCCCAGAGTGCAGGATTGCATCCAGACAGTTCTGGAATATCCCCAGTGAGGGAGACTCCACACCCTCTCTGGTCTCTGTTCAGTGCTCGGCCACTGAACAGGAAAGAAGTTCTGCCTCCTGTCCAGGTGGAACTTGCTGGGATCAGCTCCTGCCCGTTCCTCTGGTGCCATTGCTGGGCCCTGGAGCAGAGCCTGGGCCCTGCTCTGAGCCCTCCCTGCACACAGGGACACCCAGGGATGAGGTCCTCTCCAGGTCTTATGGTTGTGGTTCTTCATCACATCCTTTTGGCATTTGGACCATTTGAGAATGGTGTGAGAGCATCCCCCAACAACAAGAGTCAGTCCTGCTGCAGCTGCTTCAGGAGCAGAATCCCCAGGTAGGTTAGACCAGATGTTCATGTTTAACTTGATTCACTGGGTGAGGCAAGTTCCAGGCATGGGGGTGATTCACCTGGTGTTGACCCAGAGCAGCGATGGTTGGAGCTGGAAGATCTTCAAGGTTTCTTCCAACACAAACCATCCAATGATTCTTACAGATGCTACTCATGGTTGATGGTTTGGTTAGGGTTTTTTTTTGTTTTTTGGTTTTTTGGGGTTTTTTTTTCCTGCCTAGCAGCTGATTATAAAATTAATTAGTTTTATTTTCATCAACAGTTTGTTGGTTTGTTTCTTCCATGGAAATTGCATCTCCTCTGTTCTCAGCCAGCACAGGATTTGTGCATCTGTTTCCTCAGAAAAGTTGGAGCTGTTTGGATGGATGCTGAAACAAACATTTAGTCTTTTCTGTTTGCTCACAGTTGGAAGAGAAGCTACATTAACATTGAGAAAGTTTCATAAAACCCCCACAAGCCTGGGGACTTGAGGTAGGGGTTTTCTTATCCGTTTTCTGCCCCTGCTACCATTCTGAGTATTTCCTCAGGGAACTTGAGGACATTTTGCCCAGAGAGGTTTGAACTTCTAGTGGTGTTGGGAGCCTCTCAGATGCCATTGCCCCAGGCTCTTTGCTTAGAGCACTGAGACAAGACGCCAGGAAAATGAAAAGTACTTGCGGAATTTTAGGTGAAGATAGGCTGATTTTGAATCTGTATAAAACTTTTCCCCAGAAATAAATATTTCCTTTTTTCAGATTGGATGCCTCTAGTGAAAGATGTCCCTGCAGCACTGGGGCTGGAACTAGATGATTTTGAGGTCCCTTCAAATGCAAACCATTCTATGATTTTATTATTCTCTTACAAAAAAACAAAACAAAACAATCAACAACAAATTTAAAACCAGCTTTTCCTCTAATAACATAGGGGGGAATTTCTTTCATGTACAAACAGTTTAGCAACTCTGTCTACAAAAATATAAAGTAGGATTATGCCCAGTGTTCACAGCACTGAGTGGGCAGAGCAGCAGGGAGGTTCTTGGAATGTGTTGAGCAAGGCAGATATAAACCAGATGAGAATCTGTCCTGCTTTATTCTCTTCCCCCATACAGACTTCACTGATATGAGCTAAAACATAGTGATTGGAAAAGGCATTTGCCGGGGAAGCAGAATGCAAAAATTTAAACTGGGGCCAAGCAAGGGAAAAATAAAAAAATCACCTGCTAATAAAATTGACGCACAATGGGAACAAATGCAAGTCTGGAGAAAAAAACCAAACATTCTCACTCTGTTGTGCACAGCATGGTATCCTCTCTTAGACCAGAATGACTGAATTTATTGAGGTCATTTGGTAATTTGGCTACTGTAATACATTTCACAAGTGAGAGAGAAATGGCCTGATGAGACAGCCTGTGAGAATCCAGATCACTGGGGGAGGAGGTTCACCCAAATTTATAGCCACCAGCCACACAGTAAGGATGTGGCTTTACAATTCACAGCTACTCTCTCTCTCCCTTCACCATTGAGAAATCTCTCTTCTTAACGGCCTGTGCTTGACATTCTGGTGCAAATTCAGATCTCAGTGGTGCCGGAGCGAAATCCTTTGAGATTGATGGACTTGGTCTGGAATAAAATAATGAGTTTCTCTATATTTGAAAGCTATTTTGAATAAGTGTGAAGTTCTCACAGGTTTTCTTAGAAATACCTAGAATTTTAATGAGTGTGGAGTAATCTAATCTGGATGTGAGCAAGCTCCCATTTATATGAGTTGCTCCATGTATGATTGAAATTTGGATAATCTGTCCTGCTTCTGATTCTCCCCCTGGGCTGCCCCATGCTGCACTGCCCACACCATGGACTGAATCTTCTTTGTCTTTTGTTTCCCTGTGGGTCCTCAGGTGGATTTCTCTTCTCCACACCTGAAATAAATGGATGGATCATTGTTTTCCTTTTTTTGGGTGCTGACTCAAGCTGTCCTGCCATTCAGCTTTCATGGATGACAGTTTATTTTGTTCATTCTTGATTCCTGTGAGGAGATCCTCCCTTACTGCCACATGAGACCTCAAAATACCAAAATATTCCTGAGATTAAGTGACGCCACCACTTCCAAGACCCAGGCCAAGGCTAACACAACAAAAATGGGAAGGGAAATCTACAAAAATGTCAGAGACAATAACAGAACTGATGGCACAGATACTAATTTTTGCAGTATTTAATGTAAGTTGTAAGAGCTTTTTGGTGTCAAAAAAGGAAAATTTTCTTTGTCCCAGGTTGAGAATATTGTTTTTAAATTTGGATTCAATGCCAGAATAAAAGATTAAGAAAATAAGAAAATGAATGCATAAGCCCTATAGAACATACAATCTTTGAGATTTACAGAGCATTTATAGCAGAAAATGAAAATGAAAGCCAATAAAGTACAGATACATTGGATTTCTTTGCAAAATAAACCACTTAAATTTTGATTGTTAAAATTATTACCCAACAATATTTCAATACTAATACCTTCCTATGAAATCCTTTTTTTTTTTTATTTAATTTTTTTTTTTTTTTTTTTTTAGTTGGAAAGGTCTGTTTTTGGCATCAATTACACAGAAAGCCAGACAAAACTACAATGGTGCTTTTTGGTCTTAAAATATCTATTTACTAAAACTTTCATTTCCAGGCTGCACATCCCTCCTGCATGGCAACCTCTGCTTGATAAGATTATAACTATTAATTAAGTCATGCTAATGAAGACAGCAAGGAAGGGTTTTCCCAGCTCTCACACTGTATTTCAAGCATTGCCAATGTCAGCTCTCTCTCCTATCTCCCTCCAGCTCTGTTGTCTCCTGTGTTTCTTTGGAGGGGAAAGAGGGTTTAAAGCTGCATGTCATAAATCACCAGACATCCTCACTGTAACAGGATGATCCCCTGTTAGAAGAGGATTTCCCCTCACCCTGTGAGTGGGAGTAAATTGTTCTGTGGCTCCTGGTTTCCCTTTGAAGCACGTGGGAGAGGAGCATCCTCTTTTGAAGCCCAGCTGTGTGACAGGAGCAGCAGCAGAGGAGGGAGATCCTCTGTGCTCGGGCTGCGCCAGGGAAGTTGTGTGGGAGAGCTCCAGCTGTCTGCTCTGCTGGTCCTCTCCTTGGACACCACCACTGGGGAAAAAAAAAAGTGAAAAGAAGTGGAAAGACACTCCACAGTCTCCTGGAAAGGGGATTAAATGGGACCAAGAAAACGGGAATACAAGGCAAATACCTTGCCTTAAAACACATGCATCAGCTTCCCCAAAATTTCTAGGATAACAGCATGATCTAATTGTAGACACTGATTGAAGAATCATAGAATCAAAAAATCACAGAATCATAGAATCACAGAATGGTTTGGTTTGGAATGGACCTTAAAGATTGCCTAGTTCAAATCCCCCTGCCATGGGCAGAGACACCTTCCACTATCCCAGGTTGCTCCAAGCCCCATCCAACCTGGCCTTCGATACTTCCAGGGATGGGGCAGCCACAACTTCTCTGTGCCAGGGCCCCACCACCTCACAGTAAAGAGTTTCTTCCTAATATCTAACCTAAAACCACCCTACTTCAACTTCAAGCCATCATCTCTTGTCCAATGAAACTAAAAAACCACAATGTCTGGGTTAATCCATTGCTTTCCCTTCATGGTACCAGCAAAACCACGACATTTTTCTGCATTTCTGCCCTGTGTTGCTGTCCTGATCCTGTCTGTTTGGTTTAGGTTTGAGGCTCCTCAGACCAGCCCTCACATCTTTGCCAGCCCCATCAGGGCCCCAGGTGCTGTCACATTACCAACACACATATAAAAAATCCTTTTTTTTTTTTTTTTTTTTCAGTCAGTCTGGTGGTCTGAGGTCTAATTCATTAATAAAAGAAGCTTGGATGGCAGCAATGGCAGAGCAGCAAGCCCCAGCCCTGTGGCAGGAAGCAACACACGTTTTTCCTTTCAAAACAAACAAGCAAAACTGCAGAGAAAGTTCCCCTGGGCAGCGGTGGAACATTTGAGCAAGGTCTATGGAGATTGCTGTCTCCAGCCCCGAGGGGTGGGAATGCTCTGAGGGCTCTCTGCTCTGTTTTTCCCTGTTCTGGCCAACTTCCTATGTATAGGATAAAAATAAGCCCTGAGTCCTCCTCCTTCCGTCCACTTCATTAGAGACATCCCTCTGTGCAATAACAAAACAAGCCCAGAGGAAGCGACACAGACCGAAATACAAGAATGATAATTTTCCTAACACAAATAAGCAGGCAGAGGAACTCATCTAAGGAAACAAGTGAGGGAAGGCAAAGCCACAGATGAGCAAGCAATGGAGCCAAGAGCTATGCTTAGGCAACGCGAGCCTGCCTCCAGCACGTCTCCTGAGCTGTCCCCAGCTGGGAAAGGCTGAGCAGTCACCTGGCATGGACATCCCTGCAAGGGACTGACCTTCCCATGAGCAGCCAGACCTGGAGTGACCCACACCCCACTTCTGGGCAACATGGCAATGGGAAGAGTCTCCTTTCCCACAGGGTGGACCTGGGCTGACCCTTAGCCAGCCCTAACTGGGTCTTTCTCAGTGCTTCAGAAGCACCAAGGAAATCCATAAAACATAGAGGCACAGGTCAACAGGAGGGATAGCAGTTCTCCAACTCCAGAAAAAAAAAAGGCTGGGCTCAGTTCACTGTATTATTTGCCATTGGGAGGCACTGACGCTGCCGTTCTTCAAAATAACCTCAGCCCAAGTGTTTATTTATCTAGAAATTCATCGTGGATGCTTGCCGTGTGTTGTAGTTCTGTTTGAAAAGCTTCAATCATCAAATCAAGGACAAGAAAAATAAAAGCAGATCTCTCAGCTGGCTGGTCCCCGCTGCAAAAAGGAAGCAAAGAAAACAAACCAGAGGCTGAATGTTTCTTGCTGTAAATGATCAGTGAATGTCTCCGAACACTAACTCCGTCCAAGGAAGCCTAGATCAGTTTGTGAATGACTTGTTAGGTTAAAAAGAACCATATTCATAATAAATAGTCTTTGAAACCATTCTTTCATGCATACTCCATTTTCACAAAGTCGTTTTTATAGGTAAACAGCCAAGCCCTCACTACCCAGGAAGTTAATGGCAAAGATAAGGAGACCTGAGGCTGTGTCTCTTTTAGAAAATTAAACGCGGCCTGGACCATTCTCTGGCCTCGAGGCCAACTGGCACAGAAATGCTTGCATCCATTCATTAAACTCTCCCACTTTCCAAAACAGAGCAGCTGTATCCAAGCTGCCAACTGGGAATGGTCCCTGGCTGTGCCGGCTGCCGAACAGTGCCTGGAAATTGTTTGGACGGATGTTAGAGAGCCGAAGCCAAAAGTGAGCAAGGGACCAGTCTGAGGACCAAAAGCAAATTAAAGCACCTGGGAATGCTCCTTTGCAACATGCAAAGTGTGGACATTGCCCAAGAAATTGATGTCATGCCTTGGAGCAGCATCCCTGGACCCATGTCATTTAGCCAGAGAGCTTTGCTGCTTCATTCATATCTTGAGTCCACACATCCACTTTGAAGAGGTGATGGGAAATCAGCTGGAGCTTGGCAGGTCTGAAGGCTTCAGGGCTTCTTTCACATCTGTATTTTCCTTTAGCAGTGGCCCCACTACCAAAAAGGGACACCTGGGACACCATGAATTTTTCCAGGTAGGGGTTCAAGCGTCACCTGTGCTAGAAAGCAAAATTTATAGTACTTGAAAACCACAAAAGTTCAGGCACTCCTGGGATTTTAAGTCTGATGTGTCATCCCTGTTAGCCAGCGTGTCAACAGGCAACACTACTCATACTTCACATTAAGGGTCCTCCTGGGGAATGTCTCAGTGGCACAACTACCTATTAACAGGGAAAAGAATGGGAGTGGACTCAAAATGCTCAACAGCTACACAGGCATTTCCCACAACCATCATGAAACTAAAACATTGAAGAGCCCCTCTGGGGCTGGCTGGGGCTTTGTGAGCTCCCTCGTTTCCTCTGGATTAATGAATTATGCAAGTCAAGAGGGGCTGGACAGAAAGGTGTGAATAAGAAGCTTACTAATTCCCCACAGTAATCACCTGCAAAAGTGTTTAGGAACAACATCTATCAGGCACTAAAAAAGTAAGAAAAGGAGTAAAATATCTACAGCTCTTGGGGAAGAGACAAGGGGAGACCCGAGCCAGGGAAGTGTCACCTTGACATGAATCTACTGTGGGCATGGAGCACACAGCAGTCATCAAATTGCTCCTCGAGGTCCCAGGATTTGTTCTGCTCATATGGCAGGCACCTGCACTAAGCTGAAAACTCATTTCCATCCATGTGAGAGTCCCAGCTTCAAAGCAAGCCTTGTGATTTTTGGTTCCTGTGTGTGAGAAGGGTATTAATAAATGCTGTATTAATAGATCATCCGCTTGCACGCTTCCCGTCTTAAATAAAGACATTGGATCAAGCCCCTTTCCAGCACCTCCAGGCCTCTTGGATGCTTGCAGTGTGAGGCAAAGGCAAGACAGAAACCATAGAAATGGACTTTGAAATCCAAATAAATAAAACGTCAGACCTCAATGCGAGGAGAGTTTGAAGACCAGTTTATAACTGAGTTACAGCGCATGGATGGATAATTCTCTTGAAACTGTCTGAATCCAAGCTCAAAATCTAATATTCATCCTTGTAGTTTATGGAAGCTGGGAATCAGAGCCAAGATCCATTACTCTTCTGGGGTTAACACTCCTCCTAAGCCATTTCAGCAGGGAGGAAAGCCTTCCTCTCTTCTTATTTTGGTAAAAAGGGCTCTTTCCTCATCATCCTCCACAGGATATTTTCAGAGGACAGGACACAAGCAGTATCCCAAACACTGGATCTAGGCATGTCTCTATGGGTGATGTTCTCATCTTACTACAATCTACTGAAAAGCTAGTGATCATCTTCTCCAATAGCCTCCTTTTTTACAAAGCTTTGTGTGACTAAATTAAATAACAAAAATACTGGACATTTCATTTCATCACCCAACCCTTATCTGCAGCGTTTAACTGCTGTTGATGCTATCTTTGCTTTAAGAATTCACAGGATATTGCTGTGAACCATTTTTCATAAATACTGGAGTTGGTTGGAAATTTTAAAATATTTTTTCATAGCAAAACCACAATTCTTAGTAACCAAAACACTACAGGAAAACATTGGTTTCAGTCAATCTCCTGACTCAACATATGCTGTAAAAAGAAATCACTTAAGTGCCTTATTGTGACATTACAGAAAATTAAGGAGGTTGTTTGGAGAAAATTTGACTAAGTAGAGAAAAAAAATTGAAAATTGCTAAAAATAAAATAAAATAAAATAAAATGTATAATTAGTGACATCAAATATTTAATTTAGTGCAAATCAACCTTTAAAATTTTTGTCCAGAGAAGCTGTGGCTGTCCAGTCCCTGGAAGTGTCCAAGGCCAGGTTGGATGGGACTTGAAGCAATATGGGATAATGGAAGGTGTCCCTGCCGATGGCAGGGAAGATAGAACTGGATTATCTTTAAGGTCCTTTCCATGTGAAGCCATTCCATGTTTCTATGAAAGTATGAGTATTATTTTCTCAAGGTTTAGGGTTTTTTTATTAGAATCCTAGGTGTTTGTATCTTTGTTAGGGTGCTGTACTGCAGAGTATCAAATATTGTAACAAAACAGCAAAATTATTTTCTTCACAGCTGTAATATCGACCTACTCTAGGGCAGTGCTACCAAGTCTGCTTATAACTACACCTCAGAGGAAAGCACAGGGAAGGCTTCAAGGACAAGAAAAAGTGGTCTCAGAGAAAATAAATCTGCTTAGCTGACATTTGGCATTGCACTCAGTGCTGTCTCACGTTGAGGGAAACTGCAGTTGTCATAGCACGCTGACTTTGGGGGTTATTGCTATGCCTTGCCAGCAGGTTTAGCATCTTTTTAAGTCAGCCAGCTTTCCCTAATGCAGCAAAATTCATCACCAATCACAGATATGCTTGTCCTGCCGGCCGCTTTGATCCTCAGCTTCTCTATCCATTTTGCTCTCTCTGTTCATAGGTCACAATGAGTTATGGCAGCTGTATCCTACATATTGTCTGTCCAAAGCTCTTTAGCTGTCCAGCACATCATGGAAAGTTCCCAGGAAAGCTCCCTGGTTGAAAAGTAGCAACTCTGCAACATAATTCTCAGCGCCATGTGCAGTCATTCATCAACAACACTTCTTCTGTAGAAACCAATGGGCAGATCAGTTACAGAGCAGGGCTGTAATGTGACCTGCCAGATAGATGGAGATCCCCACAGAGAATTCACTGACTGCACAAAAGAGAATAGAAACTTCTCTAGTGTTTCTGGAAAGAGGAAGAGCTCAGCACTTGGATTAGTCTGGGCTGAGGGTAAGAGAGTCTCTCTCCACTCTGTGCTGCTCTGTTGCAGAACCAGAGCTTCTAGAAATAAATGAGAAACAGAATTAAATAAAATTATTTTTAAAAAGGAGCTGTTTTCCTCTAGGAATTCCAGTGACATATTAAAAGAAATAATTTACGAACGGCTGGTCTGCGCCTCAGCTTCAGCTGTGCAATCACTCTTAGTACTGTGCTAACAAGAGGCTGCTTTTTAACAGGAAAGTCCAGCCAGGATACACCCCAACATCCATTTTCTGAAATAACACCCAAGACCAGCCTTTTGTTTTATTTGTACATTATATGCTCAGAAGTTTTATCTTCTGAAAAATCAGCGTATTGAAGCACTGCTTATTTTCATTAAAATCCTCATTTTAAAAGGAATTTTTCACTTTTCTAATTTTTAATATGCTGGTTTTACTTTTTAACTCTATGCTGTCACATCTCAAATTTTAACAGGTTTAAGCTGTGATGCCCAAGTCTGCTTGGTAAGGAGGTGCTTGCACTGACCCCAAAGCCACAAGTAAGAGGGATATATTGAGAAATGTAGGACTTCTTTCTTATAATTTTGTTCTTCTCATAATTTCCCAGCCATGAGGCTGATATTCATAATGAAGTCATATTACATGTATGTTGGTGAGCATTTTGAATGAAATAGTGTGATATTGAGATTGGTTAATTCAGTGTATTTATATTACAAAAGGCTTAAAAAAAGAAACTGAGATCTCATCTTAATAACTGAGTAAAACCAGAACTAAGAGTCAGTTTATGTAATAGAGAGAGGTCACATGAAGTTCCACACAGATGAGTGTTGTTCAACATATTCTTGAAGTCTGGGAAACAGTGACTCATGAGATAACAGAGGCTGGAGATTATAGGATCTCATTAGGATCTCATGACACTGAGTGATACTTGTTGTTGATGAGATATCATGGCACTGAAAGAAATCCAGTGTTGATAGATGCAAAGTAAGACTATGGGCTAAAAATAACCCAATTATACATACGTCACAATATTCTTAATTAGCTGTGACTGTTCACAGGGAAAATGAGGTTTGTGGCTAATACTCTGAAAACATTAACCCAGTGCTCAACAATCATCAAAGAGGCTGATAAAGCACAATGGATTATTAGAAAGAAAACTGAGAACAAACCAGAAAACCTCATTATCTCATGGTTGAAATCTGTGTGTATTCCTGTCTGTCCTGACTAAGCATGCCCGCCAGGCAGACTTCCTTGGAAGAGTGCAAAGAACTGGAAATTGTGCAGAGAAAGAACTGAAGCGAACTCTGTCTCACTGCCCGGTTCTGTCTCTCCTGTGCTCTGGATCAACAGGACTATGGGACTCCCTGGGCACTGGTCTGGACCAAAACCAGAAAAAACAGGAGTTATTGGGATGTTAACTCTGATGTCCTCCTCCCCCACACCTCTTGTTCCCAGTAACCTTTGCAGGACACATTCCTATGCTGTGCAATTTGTGTCAGGATTTCTCTTCTTCTGGGGCCACGACATAAACTGATCTCTCCACAGGACACAAAGGAAAAAGTGACAAAATGTTGTGGATTTCAGAGCCAGAGGGTAGAGCTTTGTAAAGGGGAAATGTGAGATTCAAAAGAAAAGTGCGAATGGGGGAAAGCTGCTGAAAAATTTCTGCTAGGTGATGGAACTAGTGCAAAGCAGATAAGGACTTTTTATAGAAACAAAAATCTTCACAAAATTGTTCTCAATTTTTCCTATCACCATCATAGAAACCTTTTTTCCCCATAGATAAAAACCTCCAGATTTTTCAAATTAGCACATTTGTTCCAGTCTGCTCCTTGCTGTGATCCTCCTTTACACTGAATACAGTAGACACTGAGGGCTTGTTAGAGTAAAATATCTTCAGTCAAGAATTTTGCTGATATTGGGTATAGAAAAATTTTCTTTTAATCCAGTTAATCATACAGCTCTTGTGCCCAGACCAGGAAGATGGTACACATATGTAAAACTTGCTTCCAATGAGGTCTTGCTTCCAACAGGTTTTGTGCTGTATTTCCAGAGATTTATGGTAAATGCATCAGGACAGTGTTAAAATCTAGAAGAGAAAGATGCTGCAGAAAAGATACATTCCCAAAAATCTTTAACATATGGTGAGAGACACAGAGAGTAGGAGAGGGGGAGTATATCAGAGCTCTGTATGTAATAAGGATTGAGCAGAAATGAAAGGGATGCTCTCTCAGGGGTGCTTTAATCTCCTCAGGGATGAGTGCCAGGACCAGAATTAACACTTGTGAGATCGTCCTTGGCGCTCTGCACTTGATGAAGAAATCTGGCATAAATCTGGGAATGAGAAGGCTTGTCAGGCCACAACATGCCCAACACCAAGGAGATCTCCCAAAGTTCAGGAGCAGCTGTCAGAGCTGTGGTCACACCCCACCTGTGGAACTGGTGCCACCACAGGGTCCCGGTCAGCGTGACCCCTCTGGCAGCACCAGGCTGATCCTGGACAGGGATTGTGCTCTGCTACACCCTGTCCCACCAGTGCAATCCAACAGCAGGAAGGGACACGTGCTGGGCCATCCATCATCTCCAGCAGTGTCCTCCTTGCAGCTGGCACAGATCACTCCAGAGCAGATGGGACAGGTCTGTGCCTGCATCCCACTGCTCAGAGCAAGAGAGGAATATTCAGATTAACAGAAAATTTTGCAGTCAACCTTTTTTCCAACACTGATTTTGCTCCAGGGAAGCATGTGGTCCAGTTCAGGGAAATGAGAAAGAGAGCAATTTTTTTTCTTTGATTTTACATTTCAAGTAATAACAGTTTTCTGGCTTTTTGTGCAGGTCACTAACAATGCTCCCCAGTGAAAAAAGTCAGTAGTTCCCACCTCTCTGACTCACTTGGCTGTAAAAAAACCTGAAGCAGAAAAGCTCTCAGACCTGATGTGCATTTACACTACAGCCTTTTTTCCCCCCCTTTTTAGTGAATTACCCTTCCTACAGGCATCAATGTCAAATCTTGCATATTATAAAGGGATGTGAGTGGAAATAAGATCCAGTTTCATAAAAGTGTATGTCACCACTGTGGGGAAGGATAGGGGAATACTGACTTTGGGTAAGAACTGCAAGAGTTTCATGCAACAGAGGAGAGAGAATAGAAATTAGGCTGAAATAAATCAGTGCCAAAGCGGAGCTAGGTTGTGTGTTCCTGAGGGTACAGGACTGAAATCCTGATTTAAGACTAGCACAATACAATATCAGTGGAGTGTAAAGAGAGTGACTTTGGGACTGGGTGAAATGGGTCATTAATGGGGACCCCTCAGTCTGTGGGGGGACCCACTGAAGCTCTAAGGGAGGGCTCCAAGGTTTGGTACATTCAGCATTTCTGTCCATGAGCTTTGGAAATATATTTTGCACCACTTCTAAGAAAATTAGTTTAAGGATCAGTGCAGGGTAAACTAAGAGAAAACAGAAGTATGATCAACAACTCGCTTAATAAATCTGGTCAGGTTCAGGGAAAATGTTCAAAATGAGCTGAGTGTGAATGCAAAGGTTCAGGAACAAAGAATAGAGACCATGTTTTCAAATGGGGGCTGTCTCCTGTCCCAGGCAAAGGCTTCATTAACACCCTGCCTACTGAAGCTGCAGGTGTTTTGCTCCTGGGCAGAGTGATGGTGAATGTCATCATGGCCTCAACTTCACATGTGGTTGGGATGGAATGAGCTACATGTCACCACTGAGCACCTGCAAAGTCATCCAGTCTGAGGGCCTTTTCTGCCTTGTCTACCAGTGATATCAGGAATTACAACATTTGGCTCTGCTGAAGTGCCAAGTGTTTCAGCATAGAGCCCCAGGGGAAATAAGGCACAGATGCTCAGCTCTGCTCTGGGCAAGCAACAGCAGAGAGTGAGAACCTGAGGCCCTTCTCAGCCCATGGCTTTTAGGAAAATAATCAGTCAAAGGTCCTTGTACAGATAATAAGAGGAGGAATGGATAATGGATAGGAAGAAATTTTAGTAATTTTCACTGGGAGGAGGGTAACCAGTGAGTGCCATGGAGATATGTGATGGCAACAAATTTGTAGATGATTTTGAAATTAGAAGTGAAGTGTTCACACTTGCTGATGACACAGTATTTTCTAAAATAAAAACTTATCCACGAAGAAAAGCAAAAAGGGAGATTTCTACAGTTGTATAAGATGAATGATGTGGAGAAAATGATAGGATTCATTATTCCCCATCTATTCCGATGCAAAAATTATGGAATATCAAAGTTAGCAGTTGGCAAGTCCAAAAGAAAGTTGGTTTGTTTGTTTTTGGTTTTTTTTTTTTCAGAGACACAACATGTAGGACTTGCCAAGAGGATGCTATGGATGCTGAAAATTCACATCAAGGAGAGACTGAACAAATTCATTGAAAAGGAATCCCAGCTGCATTACTAAAAAGAAAAAGAGAGCAATCTCCTGAACCATAAATTGTTGGATTTTGGAAGAGCAACCTGGGGAAGTGTCAGTATGTGCTTAGCACAGTCTGCTCTACTTGCTGTCTGCCAAACCATACTTCTCTTGTTATTCATTCAAAAGAGGAACATTTATTCTTCAACACCTCCACAGCCCAATGCATCTCCATGGCACAGAGAGGTTTCGTCCCCTCAGGACCAGCATCCAGGTTTTCCATTTTCATGGCATGTGCTTTACCTCTTAAAACTGCCGTGCCAAAGGTGGGCACTGAGCTCATCTTTAATTGTGCTGGCCTTCTCCAGAATTCCCACTGCTGAAGCCTGGAGTGGTGCCACGTGCCAGAACAGGCACTCCTGAGCATACGTGTGCCTGGAGCTTTGAAGAAACTCCAAGACAAACCCAGTGATGCCTTCAGCATTAGACTCCAAAGAGCCAATCCACTCGGAGTGAATTCCACCCCAGGAGCCCAGGCTGTTGAGCTCAATGACAAGGAGACTGAAAGAGATTATTAATGTGCTATTAATCATTAATACCTATGAGTGAAGAAATACCAGATACTACCAGGCTTTGTAGCTGAAAATGGGAAAGCACAAGACCTGAAAGCCAGGGAAATTCTAATTAGAAACGAGGTACACATTTCTAACAGGGATTGTGGTTAACCACTGGAACAAACCAGAAAAAGGAAGTGGAGGATTCTCCATTTCTGAATGTCTTCAAGGAAGAAGAGGGTGTCCTCCTGCAGCACAATATACTGTGCTCAGTTCAGGAGATCTGGATGGAATTCAAGGGCTTCGTATATTCCAAAACTCAGACTAAATAATTTTGCTGTCCTTTCATACCTTCATCTTTACCAGCTTTAACTCCTGCAGAAGTCTTTTGTATGCAGTGGATCTGCAGTGTGAGTTGAGGGTGACCAGGTACGGACAGGACCGGTTTTATTAAGATCTTCTCCTTTAGGAAACTCCCCCAAAAATAACTAAAAATGAAGCTTTCAAAGACCACCCTATCATAAAGAAAATGCAATAAAACGCTAGAATATCACACTGGAAAATCAGTTTACAGAGCTAAAAACACAGTTTATATTCCTCTAGTGCTCAGAGCTCTGAAGCCATTTGTCCCCAATATTTTTACAGTGACCCAGAGATCTGCAATTTCGTGTTGTGTGTTGATTTCCAATGCAAATGGGAAAAATAGAGATGGCTTATACATGGCTGCAAAATCAAGTCCAATCTCTTGTTTTCAGCTCACCAACCAACACAAGCAGCTTCCCTCAAGACAATGATGCCACAATTTGCTTTTTCTCTGTCTTTTCATCTATTCCACAGCAGTTGGATTTTCCCGTTGGAGATGTCACCTCAAAACATGTACCGACCACCCTTCAAACCACACTAGAGCAGCACCACCTTTTGTGCTTACCTTAGAGAAGGCTTCACACTGCTCAGACCAAAGAATTTAGTGTAATTTTATCTGTAGCAAAGATCTGTGATGAATTATGCAGTTCTGGTATCTGCAGATGAATCACATCAATGGAACACAAGGATGTGGTGTCAGAGCCAAGCTTGGAAATGGAAAATGCCTAATCCAGCGTTTTAAAGGTTTAATGCAGCCAAGGTTTCAGAATTTCAAGTATTTTTTTTAATCTTTGTTTAAGCCTGGATTTGGGGAGGGGACTGGTAATGGTATTTAGATTATTATTTTTGCTGTAACAGGATTATCCTTTTCAGTAACTGTTAAGTCGCCACAAGCTTGTTGCCTTTTCAGTGCAGGAATCAGTTAAGCATCACAGATAGAGAAATACTATTATAACCATTTTACAGCCCATTTTGGCCAAGAATGGGACCAGGAATGCTGACTCTCAGTCACCTGCTTTCGCAAGTGAACTAATAAATAAGGTAGAAAGCTAATAAATGAAGGCACTGTGTACATTAACCCTCTATAATAGTACTTATCCCATGCTTGTGTTATACGCAGGAGGTCAGAGGAGATGAACAGAGAAGTCCCTGCTGGCCACAAAGCCAGTGAACCTATTTTGAAACATGAGGCAACATTCAATAACCTGCATCAGCTTTGATTAACTGTTCTGCAAGATTGAAAGCAACACAAGCAGAACTAACGTGCACAGTGGGCAAAAAAGACATCAAAAACACAGTTCATGATGGCAAGGTTTTAGTGCAGAAATACTGGATGGGAACCTTGGCTGTGCAGCTCATGCTGGCCCTTCTGGAATAGTTCATCATGCCCCCAGAACATTTTGGCAAGGCTCTTACAGAAAGGCACTGACAACTGGGCTCTGTAGCTTCCTTCAGGTTTTTAGCTAACCCGAGTCACTACCTCTTAAATACATAAATACATATATAAATATATATATATATATATATATATATATATATAAGCAAATACTATATTTGAGCTGCTATGAGGCAACTAACTTTTTAAAACATGCAAACAAGCTTAGTATAAGGTCTGTTAAACAGCTCTGCTTTTTCTGGTATTGATTTTGCTTATTTTGAAGTTAAGCATATCCATAAATATGCTCTATGGTCCCTTGAGGTAAGTCTCATAAGGTATTTTAAAAGGAAAAAAAGGACGAGGAGGAATTTTTTGGCAGCAATTACCATCTCAGATAACCTGCCTGGGGTTGGGAAAGTGTGCCAGCAATCTGCTCAGAAATAGCTTTCATTTGGGCTGTTTATTTTCATATGCTTTGTCTGACACTTTACTGCTGTGGCTGGGTACTTAACTGTCAGCTTCCATTAAATGCTTTGTCAGTTGTTTCCACTCCAGGCAAAAACCAAAACTATTATCTCCCATTATTCATTAAAGCCAACACACTGGCAGGAAGCAAGCAGGATGACAAAGGAAATCATCCTTGTGCCAAATGGTGAGATTTCCTCAGGGTCCTTTGCTCCAGTGCTCCTCTAGTTCCTTGTACCTTCCTTCTCTTGACTGCCCCAGTCACCTGACTTGTTTCTTTCAAATGAGTGGAGCACTTGGGGCAAGCTGTTTCACTTAAAAGCAAAGCCAGGGGGACTGATCTCCTCTCCAGCAGCTAAAAATATTCAGATATTCTGGAAAAGATTAATATGTTTGCTTCAAATTAGTTTGGACTTTCACAGCATAATCACATGGGTGAGTATCCCTTCCTATGGCAAGAGAGAATATAACATATGAATGGGATGTTAATAAAATAACTTTGGGAGTATCTATTACATGTTTTCTTGTTTTGCTGGTTTAGAGTGTGTGGATGGTTTAAGTTTTTTAATTATTTAAACTAAATTTTCCATGTTCCTATACATAAAGGGGGGGGGGGGGGGGTGTTAAGCAATTCCAGAAAAGGCAAAACATGTCATTTCAGGTCAAACAAAACATTCTAAAACTACTCGGACAGATCCTCCTCCTTCCAAATTTGGTCCTTTCCAACCCAGTGCCATTGTCCCTCCAACACTCTTGTTCACCCTTTGAACCAGAGAATCCATTACATGCAATGCTCTAATTACGGTCTGGTTTCTTATAATGAGCACATGTGGAACAGTATAATCATGGCCCCAGGCCATGAAATGGTGGACTCCAGCCTGGACCTGGACCTCACATAAATTTGCTCCATGCCCTGCCAAGGTCCCAGACATATGACATCTCAAGAAGGAGACCCCATGGTTTTTTTTGCCCCTCCTTTTGGTGCTGTGCATCACCAAGCTGGCCCAGCTCAGGCAAAGCCAGTGCACAGCTCCCTGCTGACTATCCATCCCCTGGTAAGAATTAGCAGATCTCAATAAAATTATCCCGTGGGCCTCTATTAAAAATTAAAACCTTTTTGCTCAAGATTGCAAAGTGCTCACCTCTTGAGCCACAAAAGCCCCACCAAACAAAACCAAATGTTCCTCAACTGAGGATCTCTATTGCTGTCCTTCATTCCTAAGAAAAACATTCTGTCTGAATGTATTTGTTCCCACTCATGCTCCTGGGGTTTACAATGAAAGTCTTGAAGCTGTCCAAGCAGCTCATAAACTGGAGCCCCTTTCTGATTCAAGTGTGCCCTCCTGTTCAGATTTTGGGAAACGGGATGATTAATTGATTTCCATCATCAGACTCCCCATAAGTCACAAGCCAAGCTGCTATTTCAAGTTTCCATTGACAAAGATTTCATTATAAGAAGCCATAATTTTTAACCAGAGCTCTGCAAACTTTTTTTAGTCTTTAGCCTGAATTAGGCCCATATGTTACAGAAAAACACAGTGAGGGCAAGTTGTGGGGGTGAAGTGGTGAGGGGAAGGGAAGGGAGCAACTGGTCTATCTCAGTGTCTGAACAAACTTCCACCCACATCACAGCATAAAGGGGCTCTGAATTGGTCGTCTTAACCCTTATCTAAACAAAATAAATCAAAAATACAATTTTCCAATTGACGCTGAAGGATTTGCTTTCTTAGCCAAAAAGCAATTTTAAACTCCCTTGCTGAGTAAGCTCTGCCCAGATACTGAACTCCACTGAGAGCTCCTGGAGTCCAAGGTGGAATCGCTTAATTCCCCTTCTGGTGTTCTGCTGCTGGGATAGAAACATCCTCTGACAGCACCTGCCACAGGAGGCAGATGAAACCACAGCTGAGTGTTGTATGTAAACCTGGTGGATGGGAGACCTCCCCCTCCAGAGGGCTTGACAAGGCAGTCGAAAAGACAGGAAAAATGGGAAAGAGGCAGTGCTGCAGTCCTTATTTCAGAGTCAAAGAGGCAAGGTGTACCCCAACAAATAAACCAGTTCATTGTCAATGGAACACTGAGCTCCAAATCCTGCCAAGGGCACCTCCATTGATTAGGATGATGACATAGTCCATGGCCATGAGCAAGGCCCTGTGAGTAAAATTTTGCCATTGCCACCCTGTTCAACTGTCCAGCAGGAAGAGGATGGACGTAAGGATGCAAAGCACATTCAACCCAATCTGTTTTATTTAACTGCATAGCCAGAGCCTTTAGCAGAGCAGCGGCTTCATCTGCATTGTAGCTCCAAATCAGGGATCTGGAGATAGAGGGCTCTGGAGACTGAGCACCCCACCATGTATGATAAATGCATCCCAAAATGACCTCTGCTCCATTGTCACGTGTGCTTGAACTCTTTGGCAATGTCAGATTGTTGTCGAATGGGATGGGAATTCTCTGTGTGACAGGGAAGGGGAACAGCAACATCACTGCAGGGGTAAACCAGAAGTAGCAAGGAGTAGCTTAAGGAGTTTACATTAAGCTGAGTGACTGTCTGATATGGCTAAGCCAAAAACTACTGGATACAGGAGCTGATAAAACTCAGTCTCTCCTTCTCTCTGATTTGCAATACAGCCTTGGACATGTCACTGCAATTTGGATTTGTCCCCTGCAAAACAGGGATAAATGATATGAACCTGCCTAAAATGTTCTCTGCGAGATGTAAACAGAACCTGATGAACAAGTGCTGTCTACTAATGCTCTTGTCATCCAGATTGCCAGGGCAGCTTCTTGGCACAGTGCTGTCACACAGGGGGCTACAGCACTCAACAGCTTGGGAAAGCCAGCCAAATTTTATATTCATATGATGGCTGCTTCCAGCATGACAGAACTATGGCAACAGCACAAGCCATGTCAGGATCTGGAAGGGCCAGAGGTTGATTGGAAATTTCCCCAGATAAAGAAAAATATTTAGCAGTCATGGAAAACAAACAGTGATTTTTCTTCTCTGCCCCTTGAATGATAAATTTAATCATAGCTCCAGGTCTTTCCTTATTTTCTTTCTTTCTTTATAGCCTTAACCCAGGCTGGCTGGAAACCCTGGAACTAGTGCAAATTCCTGTGCTTTGAGGAATTTGTCTCAATTCAGGTTGGATTGGTGAAACAGATGATGTTGCAATAAGGTTGTGGCAGACTGAGAATAATACCCCATATCTGACTTATTTTCTCTCCTTGCTGAAACATTGCAGACTGCTCATGCAGTTCTTATTGTAGCAGCCAAAAATGTTCTACCAAAAACATGAGTTTTGCTGTGTTTCAAAAAATTTTGCCAAAAATCTAGTTGTTCTCATTTTGGTTCTGTCCTGATAGCAATATATTTGATGTCACAAAAATGTCATCAGCTTCAGTGGCCTCAGTATTTTGTATAAAGTCAGGATAGTTGAACAGCAGAAGAGGCAGTGAGTTTTGGAGAATTTCAGAGAGCATGAAAGGTAGAGAAATGACATCCTTCACATACAGATTTTGATAAGAAGCTTCTGGTTTATGTCTCTTGGACTTCAGAAAGAGGACTAAGTCCTCTAAGGACTAAGCCCAGAACAAACTATTTACCTTACACAGACCTTCAAAGATGACCCTCTCCTCCTCTTGCTGTGACTTCAATGCCTTGTGCTCAAGTAAACCACTTTTTCACGATGATACACAGCATGATTAAAAAGACCAGAGACGAAGAATCCCCTCCTCATCTCCACAGTTGTTGTTAAATATTAGTCACCCCTATAGTTAAAATTTGGCCCTTGTTGCTTGTCAGGATTTGAGCTCAGGTTCTGCTTTTACTTCCAACCTTTGTTACATCTCTGTGTAGTTGACCAGAAGATCTCTAGTGCAGCTATTTATGAAGATGTTTCATCTGGCATACCACCTCACAACATTGCTTTTCACCAATACAGACCAAGCTCTTCTAAGTTTTCCACTGCAGTACATTTTCTCTGGCCCTTAATTTTTTTTTTTTTTTTGCCACTTTGTTCACCTTAAAATAAAAGGTGTGCCTGATACAGGATCTCCTGTCTCACAGCACGGCACAAGTCACTGGGCAGATCCATCATCTCTGGGATATTCAGCCCAAGATGTCAATTCACATCCCACCTCATGATTCAGACATGGATCTGTGCTCTCCAGATCATGCTGACATATGAATTGTGCATTTCTCCAAATTTCCATCAGGTTTCTCTTGAGTTGTGGTTCACGGGTAGTTTCATCTAAAAGCACATCTGAGCCCAAGGTTCAGCATCCTGACCTCAGCAGGCTCTGTGCTGATGTCTGAGCCTTGGGAATTGCAGCCAGTCAGTAGCAAGAGGTGAATTCAGCCAACCCTTTCAGCTCTGGATGTTGGCCTTGCAAGACAAATCTCCACGGAGCTGTTTTTGCATCTCCGGTGCTGGCACATGGACACGTAATGTAGAATATGCCCTTCCCTATGGAACACTCCTCCATGAGTTCATTCCTGGCTTAGCTGGAGGAGCTGGATTTTACATTATTAGGTATTGAGTTGCAACATGAAATTACCAAAATGTAAAACATGGGAAAACATACTGTAAATCACTTATTGGCAGGTCTCTCACCTCTTTACAAGTGCACAACTGGATACATATGAGCCTTTTGGAATTTCCAAATTAGAGCCCAGAAGACTTTCCCAAAGAAAGGTATTTTCTACTGGCACCAAAACAATTTTATCTGAGCTAAACAACAGAGTTAATGTTTTAGCATTCACACGGCCATTTGCAGGCTACAAATCCAGACTTAATTTCACCTCCTTCTTGTACTGTAGCTCTATTATTATTGCTTTTTTAATGAATGTTATTTTTCTTGTAACTCTCCTGCTTTGGCTTTTCAAAGGAATTATACAGAGACCCAAGGGACTGACAGTGAGAATGCAGAACCTTTCACATTCAGGTGAAAACACTGATATTTTGAATGGTGTTATCAGGAAGTGAATTTACCTAAATGCATGTTCTTACTCCTGTGACCTCCAGCTCTTCTGTCCCCACCACTTGTGACCCTCAGCTTGTGGTGACAAAGGATGCTCTTATGTGAGGAAGGTGTGATTTTGTGGTTAAGGCACTAAACTGGGAGTCAGACATCTGTGATTTATTCCATGCTCTGCCATAGTCTGCCTATATGCAAGTCACGTAATCCTTCTCTGCCTCAATTTCCCATCTGATGGAATAAATAAAAATATTTTATTCTTTAGTTCCTTGCCATTCTTGTCTCTGGGGCAAGAAAGATACCCATCCCTAGTAGTGTTCAAGGCCAGGCTGTTCATAGGAGCACCAGAGTCAGCAGTTCACATGAACACAATGAGCAGTTGTGCATCCTAAAGCAAAATTCTTCCTTCTGCATGAAGTTCACCAGCAATTCACAGGGGCTGGTCACAGCAGGACACACTGCAACATTTATCTGAGATAAAGAGTGAAGGCATCACCAGGAAGGGCTTCCAAAAGCCAGAGCATGATTTGTCCTGCAGCTCAGAACAAACAACAGGTTTGTCACATGCAATTTTTGCCATGTGTGGAGGCAGTGTTTGAAACCCACCTGGCAGTCAGCACTGAAGGTGTCTGTCTGTCCCTAGCCTATGAAAATGAGATGAACTGGAGCCTCCCATATCCTCATTCAGCTTGACAACTGTTTAATTTTTTCTGTACTAGTTTACTATTAGAATCTGGGGAGTTGGTGGGATGGAACCTGGGCCTCAGTTCTCACACTCCTGGTTTCTGCTCTCTGTGTTTCAAAGATGCCTCCTGAGCACCCTTTTCCTATAGGAGGAACTGGCTCACACAGCATCTAAAGAGAGGTTGGGGTGCTGGAAAATAACAATGAACACAGCCTGATGGAAAGATAACCATTATCATAAGCTGTATCTCTCAATTATGATCATCCTCAATTTTTAAAAATAAATTAGGCTATTTAAAATAAAAGGAGTGGCCAGGTAACTGCACAGAGCTGGTTGCTTTCT
Organism: Motacilla alba alba; assembly: GCF_015832195.1. Taxonomy (NCBI): domain Eukaryota; kingdom Metazoa; phylum Chordata; class Aves; order Passeriformes; family Motacillidae; genus Motacilla; species Motacilla alba. The sequence continues at coordinate 5,685,411 of NC_052018.1, forward strand.
TGCTGCTGCTACAACCAGTTATTTTCTCCCTAAGTGAGAGAGACACATCTGCTGGCCTTGCAGAGAGCACATCAGATCCCCTGGATTAGCAGGTCTTTCCATGGATAACTTGACGTGAGGCTGGCGTCCCACAGGAGCTCCCAGATCACAGCACTCATTATGGAGAACACTACACTTTAGTGCACAACTTGGATGATGTTTTGAGAGATAAAATACAAAGTTATCCATAAACCATCAAATGTTTCAGGCCTTTCAGAATACTATTTGCTGATTCCCTCAGAAATTTATTAGCTCTACCAATATTTTTTTTCTTAGTTTTGTAAAGCAGGCTCCAAGTCAGCTAGTACTGACTATGCAGAGCCCTGAAACCACATGTTTATTTTCCTAAGTTATAAAAAGTTTATAAGGGTAGCTGGTATCCTTATGGGCCACTGTACAGTGATTTGCTACTGCATTCCACACTGATACAGAAGAGCTCTGTGTTTTATACCAGAGGGAAATCCTTGTGATACAGCTGTCCAGCAGCCAACAAGAGTGCAGACACCTTCAAAAATATAACCCTGATTAAAAAAAAAAAAAAAAAAAGAATAGCTGAAAAGGCAGAAAACATCTCTTCTGAGAAAAATCAGTTTGAACAATGTGATAACCTTGGGCACCATAAGATCTGTGTTGTAATACCCCAGTGAACACAGTCCTTTCATCAGAGATATAAGGGTTTTGCTTGTTTGTTTGTTTGTTTTTTAAATAGATCACCATTTTTACTTGAAAATGTGGTATGGTCACAATAGTTTTCAGAACATGATGCAGTGGCTACCTTTTCTTTCTCCAGCTGACATTTAGTCCCAGACACCCAGTTTTCACAACTTCGTGTGGCTTCACTGACATGAGGAGGCTTTGGTCAATTTACACTGGAGAACGGAGAGACTGTTATTCATTTATCTCTTAAAATAGTGAGTACACAGCTGCACAACCTGAAGAATTAGGTCAGGACATTGCTATGTCTGTCCTGGAATGAGAAATTTCAGAGCAAACAAGGTAGATTTCAGGAGAGAGCCTGGAATGTGTGAAGAGTTAGCAAAACTGACACAGATTCATAGCAAAAATAAGTAATTTTGCAAATCCCTAAACCACAATGGTTGGATTAGGGCCCTTGTCATACAATTCTTGGGCATGTGAACAATCCTTTTTTCACTTGAGTTCATTTCATTAGCTTCTCTCAGCTACATAAATACTCATACTCTCAATGGGACTACTCACATCAATAAAGTTCCTCAAGCAAGCAGGGATTGCAACCCAATTTCAGTGGAACAAACCCAACCTCTGACTTTGATTGCATCCCTCACTTTTCTAAAAAAACTTTATTTCCAGCAAGAACGAACCCACAACCCCTGTGGAGCTTTCTTTCACCACTTCCAAGTACAATCCCAGTTATTTTTCTCGTCAAATACAAAGGCAAACTGGGCTCTTCCAAACTCCCCAGCTTCACCTTCCTTTGTAAAAACACTGCTGGGCATTGAGCAGGCCAATTTGGATGTCTTTTAGAGCTCCTGGGCTTTGCTGTGCTCTGATTGATGGATCCCCATTTGGGTTATCCTGCCCACATTGAATCCCCATGTGCCTCAGCCAGCCAGCAACCTCTGAAAGTCAAAATACTGCTCACTGTAATACCACAAGTAATGACAGTAGTATCAAAGCAGTAATTACTCAGATGCAAACTGTTTTCTGATGAACTTTGTAGTCTTTTTTTTTAAGCCTTTGACACTGCTGGACAGTGTTGACTGTGATTAATTCACTTACAGTCAATACAAATGTCAAGGAAAATTGTCCCTTTACCTATCAGTTCCTATCATTGGTCTGATGGAGTTTAGTCTAAGGTTGCTGCAAGGGAGACAGGATTGGCAGTGCTGGAGTGAGAAGTGCATTGCACTGCTGGAGGAAGCAGCAAAACAGACAATTTTTGCCCCCAGCTGGCAGCAACCACCACAGGGATCCTTAAATCTAAAAACAGCTTATATTGAGTTGGACATTTCCTGTATATTTTTCAAGCAGGTTTTTAGTTAGTTCCATTCTGCCAAAAGCAGAGGAGGAATTTCTCTTTTGTCTCCAACTCTGCTTCATCATCCAAAAATACATATGAAGGGCTGAAAAGAGCAACAAGCAGAATTGAAATCAATAAATCGACTTGCTGGCTTCTTGTGTCAGTATTTATCATCTTATCCAAAATAGACAATAAAATCAGGACATCTAAACTCAGCCATTTCCTCAGCCAGTTCCTCCAGGACTGTGATCTTGCAAACTGCTGACATGCTTTGCTTCCACAAATAGCCACCAGATGTGGCACATTTCAGGTAAAGGCTTCAGTGGAAGGCATGGACCCTCTCATCAGCATCCTCTCGTCCCCTCAAGGTGGAAAAAAAGAAGTGGGAGGACAATGAGGAAGAAGATGAAGCAAAATTAACTCTGTCCCCTCCCTTTCCATTATGTTCAAAGATTATAAGATGTCTCCAAAGAGCTCTACGAAGACTGTCATGTAAAATAAACACACAGAGGTGTTTCAGTCCCAGAGTTATCAGACACAAATAAGTAAATAATCTCTTACTCCACAGAGACACATGGAGAGACCTGTCTCTAAGTGCAGTTACATTGCACCAAGCACAGGTTGCAGGAAGTAATCTCAAGGACAGCAAAGGGCAGGGAAAAAAAGACTTGGTAAAGTAGAATAGGCAATGGATTGTTTTGGATTTTCTTATGTTTTTTTAAAGTTCAAAGACCGAAACATACAAAAATGTTTTTATGGAACAAAAGGACGAGGACACCTGGAGTACTGGGAATCCTCACCCACTGATTCCCTCAGCAGGACTTGAGTTCAGCATTGCAGCATTCATTCCAACAAAAAGGACACATTTTATCCAGAGCTAGGAGTCACAGAAACCATCTGCAGGGTAAGAAAATTCTAGTAACATCCAAACCAGCTTGTTCTCCAAGATCCTGTATGTGTGCAGGCTTGTTGCACACAAGTACATGAATGTTAAGATGGTGTTCTCCAGAGAAAGGGAGAAACCTTTTACATTGTATTATAGATGTAATGAAATGTAATTTAATATATATAAATGTGGAACTATTCTCTGCCATGACTTTCTTGCACAGAACAGCATCTTACCATTCATACATTCAGATACATATGCAGCATATATATACTCACATACATAAACATGTTGTATTATTTAACTTAAAGCATAAACATGTGCTTAGGAGAGACAAGTCTGACAGCCCAGAGACCTAATCTTTCCATTAGCATCCTTCCATCTCTATTACCTTGTCTCACTGGATTTCCTTCTGTGTCCCAGTGAGATTGGCTTTTGCAGCAGAACAAGCAGAAGAACACTCAGATTTACATAAAGACCTCGCGTGATGTTCCAAGATGCAGCCATGCCGTCAGCCAAGGGATGGTTTTCTCATCCAGGAGGAATCTCAGCTGCAATCATCAGCCTTTCACAACAGATTCCTGGGAGTCTTTTACCTCCTTCACTTGCAATTTGTCCAGCTCAGAGATTTACATGAAAATGTTGAACTCAATATTGAAGTTCATGAGGAAATGCATGATCTGGAATATCAAAGGGTATCTCTGGAGTATAACAATTTTGCACATGGCAAAGAATGAAATCCTTTTCTTCAGCCAAAATACCACTTACAAGAAGGCCACTTAAGCTGGTTACCACTACAATTTCTTGTTCTTTATCCCATTTACCTCAAGTGCCTTCAGGACAATTAATACAAATTAAGCATTTTAGGAAGTGCTATGCTAACTAATACAGGGGTCCCATTAGTGGATTCTACTCCACTGAGTTTCACTGTCAGGACTGAAAACTGAATAGCATTGCCAGGAGTGAACTTAGATCATCAGCCTTGACTATTAGGAGTTAGAAACTATCACAGAGAAGAATGGAGTGCCAGCAGCTGTAGATTAATAATCCAGAAATGCAGATATAAAGTGAGAGGTGGAAGTGAGATGTGGGTCATCTCAAAGGATTAATACTACAGATAATAAAAATGTTTCTCTTTAGCCACATGGGTGGAGAGAAAACAATGATAGAATTGTAGAGTCATAGAATATCCTAAGTCGGAAGGGACCCACAAGGATCACTGGCATCCAACTCCAGGCCATGCATAGGACAACTCCAAAAATCCCATCATGTCCTTGAGAGCATTTTCCAAGCACTTCTTAAACACTGGATAAATGAAATAGAGAAAATATGAGGTACAGACAGACCAAAGAATGACTGAAGATTATCAGGATTAATAGGATATTAGGATTTTCCTTTTGTTTTCAGTTGCGCAGATGAAGAACATTCTTGGATTCCATGGCAGCAGAAGCCTCCCAGGCAAGAGCACATCCATTGTGGGGGGCACCAAAGCCTCATTTGGGCCTTGCACCTTGGCCAAAGGCTGGAGACTTCAGCAAGTTTGCGCTTCTGAGAGCTTTCCTGCATTCAGTGCGTGTTCATCCCTGACACAAAGGTCAGCCTGCCAGATGTCAAACCCTTCCTGCAAAGTACAGGGAGCAAAAGAACCATTCACATACAGGTTGTCAGATTTTTTTATGCATATATTGTCTGATTTTGGCTGACATTTTCTAAAATGAATTCAGCCTGAGGCACACACTCAGCATGAAGAATTTAAATCCAAATGGTTAAAGCTTGGCAAAGCTCTGAGCAACTGAACACAGGCTCTGGTAATGGGAAGTGTCAGACAACCTCAACAATAGGGAACCAGGCCTGTCTGCAGCCTGCGTTGTAACTCACTGGTGATGGATGATATCAGACTGGAAATTTCACAGTTAAGTAGCTGCAGCACCATTAATTCCTCCCTGGCAAAGGTCGGTGTTAGAGCCCATCTGGTCTGTGTGTACAACATCAGACTATGCCCATCACAACAAAATGAATTAAGGAAGGAATTCAACTTTCCTGTCAAAGTAAGGAGTAAAATTTGGGCACTGGTGATTGACTTGACATCACATACTTTGGTTCAATGACAAGTATGAGGTGTGGCAGCTCCCACATATAGAAGTTGCTGAGTTTTGGATTATATTTTTTATTAAGTGAATATTTCTTTTTTTTTTTTCTAAGGAACTGGGTTCAGCTTCCATCTGGACATTCCTTTGAGTGAATTTCAGAGGCCTAAACATGCAAGGATAGGACATTTCAGGGTTGAATGGAAGAGCATTGAGAGTAACAGAACTTTAAATGTGTGCACCTGGATGTTGGTACAGGAAGATACTTGCAGCAATACTTCAATGATATAGGCATGAAAAGAACCATGTGATTGGCTTGACCAACACATCTTAAATTTTGTTATTTATGAATAAGCCAGAGGGCAAAAAAGTTCATAATTATATTTGTCCAAGCAAGTACAGTGTAAGAAACTGCACTTAGCTCAGAGCTATTCCCTCAGCAGGAAAAAAGGCTACATTTGAATAAATTATTTGTGGTGAATTATTCCATTAGCTGTAGTCATCATAATTCCATCCTGATTTTTATGTAGCATACATGAGAAAATTCTCTTTTCCATATTGTATCTTCACTTCATTTGCTGTGGCTGGAAACAACAATTAGACATTACTTTTAATGACTACGATTATCTGACAAATGCAGATTGTAGCTAATGTTCGCTCCAAAGATGCTGCAAACAAAAGCAAATCTTACAGAGAAATTGAATAATGAAAAATATTTTTAAAGTTATTCTTGAATAGCTCTGGGGGAAAAACCAGAAATACAAGGAATAGCACTATGCTGAGTGAGGCTCACCACTGTTAGAAGAGTTTTGTGATTTGTTGTCTTGTGGAATATAAGAACTTAACATGGCATCAGTCTGTAGCAATTTTCAAATAATAACAGAATGGTTTGGGGTGGAAGGGACCTTTAAAGATCATCTCCATCATCATCTCATCAATCCCAACCCCCCACCATGGGCAGGGACACCTTTCAGCAGATCAGGCTGTTCGAAGCCACATCCAGCCTGGCCTTGAACACCTCCAGGGATGGGGCATTTATCTCCTAAGTCCTTTAAAGCAGGCTTGTGTGGAAGCTTAGACACAAATGCCTTTACCATGTGCTGGCAGCAGCAATGTTAAGAGAATGCAGGAGCCTTTCTACAGCTTCTGTCTGTGTGTCAGACCAGAGTCAAGGTATCAAGTGCTACAAAGATCAGAGCAGTAAAAGTGAGGAGAAACAGAGACACAGAGCAAAATGAGACTCAAAAAGGCACTTCACCTGGAGAAGCTGGTTGTATTCTTTTGTCCAAGTAAATGAAAGCTCAAAGTGGGGAACACTTGGATGGCACACCCAGAAAGCCACCCCACGGCTGGGAATGCCTGAGCTGAGGGGAGGTGAGGTGTGGGGTGACTCACCCAATGGGCAGGTTCAGCCTGAAGGCTCTCATGCAAGTCCCTGCTTTTGCTTTGGGTTGTGTGGGCTTATCCCCTTAGGATTTTTGGTTTCCTACAAACACTGTAACTCTCAGCAAAGCCAAAGTCAATGTGTTCTGCCTGGTTCCAGGTTTTGCACAGTGCTCATCTGTAGCCATAAACTGGCCCAGCTGCACTCAAATTTTGGCCTACAGCTGTTTAAAAGAAATAAAATTTTTTTCATCAGCAGACCTAAACCAGATCCTAATAGAATCAATCACAAGGAGAATAACTGGAAACAGCATGTCCATTTCCTTGGCTTTAAGTAAGTCTGGCACAGTCTTCTAGAAAGAAAGGTACAGCAGGTTTGTCCCAGACACTTAGCTGGATGCAGTTGCAATTTGGGATAATCTCCATATTGTATGGTAGAATTTCCCCAGTTTCTTCTGCATGAACCTCAATGTAATGAAGGAAGGAATCAATCTGGTGATGATCCTTGGTTAATGCCAAAGGTTTATTACTCTTCCCTCCACTCTTCACTCCCCCATTCTTTATTCTTCTTATGACTGTGTTGATAATGCCCTGGAATGAAAAATCCTGCAAATTATAACATGTGTGAAGACATATTTCTAGTTGTATTTCTAGTTCTATTTGGTAACACACTGACTTCACAACCTTCTCCATGAGTTGAGGCTCTGAGAAACAAATCTTATGAGTAAGGGGATGGAGACTTAATTTTTTTCAGATTTTCTTTCTTTTTTTTCTAGATTTTGACATTAATACCAATAGCACTGCAAACAAGAACAGATGATAAAAACATGACTGAAAGCCCAGGTTCCCTGGTGTGAGTGCCCAGGTAGAATCCTGACTCAATCTTTACACATGCAAATGAGTAACATGTTTATCCAATATGCAGACAGAGCTGTGGGATGCTCTGCACTATAAAAAAAAGGTCAGGTATCCTTCTTTGGGCTCTATTTAGTCTCATGTGTCTTTATAGGTGTACCTATCAACCACAAAATTAAATTCCAGTCATCCCTCCAGCGCTCCCTCTTGTAGTCAATAACAGTGCAAGTAGCTGCTTCAGATATTTACCAACATGTGGGATGGATTCCATGCTAAAAGTCTGTTTATATGCTCTGACTATGAAGAAATTTTACACAGCCAGGTTACACCTAGACATGCATCATCTGTCAGATGCATCCCATCATAAATAAGTTTAAACATGGCTTGAAGGGCAGGCAGCATTCATCTGATCAAGTGCATACAGCTGCAATGCTGACTACTACATTTACTCTCTTTTTGTACTCAGTACAAAGAAACAGCTGTCTTTAGGGTGTAATTCATCTAAAATTGGATCAGGCAATTAAAATAGGTCAGATTGATCACTCCCTGAAAGCATCTGATTTACACAGGCTGGAAGGGGAGTCTGACAAGGAGCTGAGGTGTGAATGTTGGGTGGGATGAACTCCACACTAAAAGTTCATCTATTCCCTCATTTTGATTGGAATAAGGAATCAGAAGTAGCTAAAAATTAGAAAGCTCATGATGTGATCAAACCTGAGCAGTCTGGGACAACCAAACTTTCCAAGATTTCTTGGGAAAACACAGGTGCATGTGAACCAGCTCAGCACAAACCCCTCCACTTCTGCAGTAATATCATCTTACTTGGGTTTCAGTACACAACCATTAGCTAAAGCTAATAAAACAAACTCCTCTGATATTTGTTAGCCAGGTAAGAATGTGCAGTTGTAGAAGCTGTAATGAGGATAAACCAATAATAGCTGATTCTGTATGATATGAATCTGAGGAAATTAATCCAGCTAGAAGCGATTTAAAACATTAAAGCTCCAAACCCTCATGGGATCACAGTATTAGGCAATTCCTTAGCAGAGTGCATATCACCCAAAGCTTATGAAAATATTTTCAGAAAGAGCCACAGGAAGTGTTACATCACTGAAGACGGCACAGACTGTGACAAGTCAGGAAACGTGACTCCGAGCCTGTCTCAGCCTGATGCCCATGCTCTGCCTGCCTGAATCCAGCCAATTTGTCTCCTGCTCCTCTTCTACCCTTTGCTTGCCTTGCCTGTGTAGGACTGTGAGCTCCTCTCTCGTGTTTATCTAGAGCTGACCCTGTGACAACAAACACCTCTTGTAAAAATCAAGGGATTGGGGACCAGCATGGATTCACAGTCTGTCTTCCTCTGACAAAAAACCCTCAGCACCTTACTATTGTCTCAGGTGGTCAAAAGATACACTGAGGACACACTGAAGTCCTTTTATCCTTACTCCCACAGGAGCTGCAGATTGTGGCAGGCAAACTGGTAAGGAAGTGTAAATAACTGTACTGCAGCTGACAAATACTTGCTGGTTTCTGCAGCCAGACACATTCTCTGCAAAAATAATTTTGCCAAATTATTTTTTTCATAATTTTATCTGAATCACAAGTTCTTTCCTGATGTGTTTTAATGCAGGGAAAGGCAGTTGTATCTCTTTGTTGCAGCTTCACAGTGAGGAGGGAGCCAGATTTAAGATTTCCAGGTCAATCTCTCAAATGTAAAAGTCACTCTAGAGAGTGATATCCCCAGTGAAGAGCCACAACCAACTTGAATTCGACTCCTCCATAGTAAACACAACCTTATAATCACAGACAGTTTCTAAGTGAGACAACACTGTTTATGGCCAGTGGTTCACCTACACAGAGAAGTTTTTTTTCTGTCTCACCCACAGTTAAGACTGGAAAATATTTTCTATTAGGTTTAAAAAACCAAAGAAACAACAACAACAACAAAAATCTACATAACCAGGGAAGCTATGTATTAGAAAAAACATGATTTCCCATCTCCTTTTCCAAATTTCCCTATTATTTCCAATTACACCTCTTTAAGCATGCAATCTCCCTGAGCCCTCAAGTCCCCAGATGCATTGCAGATTTTGCCACGACAAAGATTTCAAACTGCTGACTCAGAATCCTGATTCAGACAAGTGTGATTACAGTGAAGATCTGGGTTCAACATTTGTCATGAGAGAAAACAGAAAAAAATTACTCCAGACTTCAGTATTAAGCCTTAACATGTCAGAGCCTCATGACTCTGGGATTGGTTTAATCACAATATAAGTACATTTTAATATAACAATGAGAAAATTGTCCCATGTTTTTATCAAAAACAATGTTTAGGTGGAAGTTACATTATAGCTACTGAGCTCTGGTGAAAGCCCACCTGCAGAAACATTACATGAAGTTCTAACATTTTAATTCTGCTCTGTCTGGCTGCCGGTAGTGCCATAACAGCTTGGTAACAATGGCTATTTCAAGGAATAAGATGTGCTTCAGCCTCAGTCTGCATTACAAAGAAAAAAAGTTCTTTTCAGATGCACATTCATGGTACCCAAATAAAGAAATCGAAAACTCTTGAACAAAACAAGCCACATAATTTTTTTTTCTATTTCTGCTCCTAGTTCTGTGGTGTGAAGTATCTCATGACCATCAGATTCAATCCTTATCTTTAAAGTATTTTAAATAATGTGACAGTTCTAAGTCTGTAAAATCTGCCTTGGCCTAGGAAATAGAGTCTTTTATTGATTTAAAAAATGGTAAAGAAGCAACTAAATTACAGGCTATATGCACAGAATACTCATGATACTGTGGTAGGGAGGCATAAATAATTTGTCACTCAGAACTGACAAAATACAGTGGTGGAGAAATGGGGATAAAACACAGTTAAAGGAAGGTGTAAATTTTGTATTGCTGATTAGCACTTAGATGATTTATCCAGCCATGAAGAAGTACTTTTTGCAGACTTTACACAAAGATTAAGGTCTGTGTAATCCCATACAAAATCGTGGAAGGAGAAAGAATCATAGGCCTAGAGTTAAAACTATTATATATTTGATCAGAGGAAATTCCCACAATGGTGTCCATCAACCTTAAACCTAACCCACAATAAAACTTTTATCCATAGGTATGTCATCTTTTTATCCATCTTCCACACCTTATTCTTTACTTTTCCACCAACAAAGAGCATCATTCTCTCTGTCCCCTCCTATGTGGAATATTTCCTTTCCATCACTGTCATTTCCTTTCAAACCAAGTGTGACACTTACTGCTCCAACATTAATGTTGCTTTTGGCCTGTTCTCTAGCGCCTCTCCCTCCTATAAGGTGAAACCCTTGTTACTGGATGCAGGGATGAGTCTGCCAGAGGGATCTTGTGTGTTTTCCTCTTCCCCTGAAGAGCCTATGGCTAAAGGTTGGTGACAAAGATGATGCTCCAAGTCCTGAGTTTGCCACAACCCTTGGAGAAGCAGCATTAAGGGCTCAGTTCTACAAAGCATTGAGCAATTTGTGTTCCCCATTAGAAGGCAAATTATTTGATAAAGAATAGGATGGAATGAATTCTTGAAGGTGACTGCTCTGCAGGAAACACATGTAGAACCTGCACACTGTAACTTGGGCCAGCACACCTCTGAATAGATTTTTTTATCTTCATACACTGACCATTCAGCTACTTACCAAGGGAAAATTTACCCCCTGCTCCTATCACTTATTTAACACCCAGTTGCTTCCACAAGACTCACACATCTCCTGTCTTTTTGATAGTATCAGCATCAGTGCTAAACTCAGGCAACCTTAACCATATTTAAGGAATCACTTGTCTTTCTCACTAGAATCCTGTAGCATTTGGTTTTCCCCTACTACAGCCTCTCCATAGCCACGTTAAAAATAGGCTTGGTAATACTTTTCACATTTGTAGGCTGTCACAAATGGTTAGCAGGGAAGAAGTCATTCAAACACACATGACTTTATAATTAAGGCACCTAACTCTTACAAACCCCATTTTTCACAGAAGCAGTGACTTTTAATAAAGTGCAGTGGAGCTGTGGGGGATTCTGTGGTTTCTGCGTGCAGGCCTTGTGCGAACGTTTCGACCCTCAGCCCTGACCACAGAGACCACAGTCATCAGGAGGAATATTTATTTCCACTTGTCTGGTCTGGTGGACAAGCCCCTGAGCATGGAGACAAGAATGGCAGTCATTCCCTTCGCTGGGCCTCAGTTTCTCCATCTATCAAACTGGGATGATGATTTCTTCACCATTTGAAAGCTGCCTTGAGAGCAAGGGATGAACCAAGCAAGATGGTAAGATTCCAGGTAGGGTCACTGAGGTGAGCAGAGGTGAATGTAACACTGATGAAGTTGGAGAGAGAGCTGGAAAAGAAGCCCAGGAGCCATGAATCCCATTCCCATATGTGCTGTGAGGGATGGAACTCCTTTTAGTCCCTGGTCTTCCGAGGAGTAGGATGCAAGAAATTAAAACCTGGAAATAAAACTGCTGAAGCTCTTTTAACTGGGTCAGGAGGAGGACCACATGATGAGAGCACTCTGGCTCTCTCCATGCATGTATTAACAACACACTCAAACCTTAAAACCTGAGATAAAATTTAAAAAGCCATGAGATATTCACTACAAATTAATTTAACCTTACTGTCAGCGATATTCTTTCCAGTTCACCTGCTGGGCAAAGTCAGGGAAAATACCTGGTAATCAGCATGACAAAAACAGGTCATTCACAGTGCGAATCAGGTCAGATGCTGCAAGTGCAAATGCTGTCAGCATTCACTGACCTGTCACAGGTGTGAAAATGGGAAAGTGGCATACTGAAAAGACATGGTCCACGTCTTGGAGGTCAGGGTGTTCCTCTTCATGACTCCAGCACCTCAGTGCTTCTGTTGCCCAGTTCACCACCAGGCTGAATAATCCTTGCTTTTAACTAATCTTTTGTCTACCCTTTGACTCTACACAAAGTGTGACTTTTGGTGGCTATTTGAACCCTTGTTGTGGGATATCTGTGACAGGTGACAAGACTTAGGGTAAAGGAAAAGGCAATAGATTCATCACTGGCACTTGCAGTCTTCTGACACTGTCTCATATTCACTTTCCTAATCAGGTGAGGGAAACATGGGTCTAGATAAAGTTGCTAGAGAGTGGGGACAAGGCTGCAGATATGTGCACCCAGAGAGCAGTTATCAATGGCTCATTGTCAGAACAGAAAGCTGTGCTGGAAAGCCAGAAAGTGCAGCCTGGGAGGACAGATTGATTGAGTTACATTTATTAGCCAAAAGAGAGCCTTGGTGGGATGTAAGTGCCTTTGAGCACAGAAAAGGCTGTTCCAGAGCACACAGCTACAATCTGTCCTCACCGTTAGGATAAGGAAAGCCTTTACATTGCTGCAAAAAAAGGAAAAAATTCAAACCAGATAGGAAAAAAAATTTATGAGGATCTATAACATTAGTAGACTCAAGACTGTGAAATCTCTATCCTTGGGGGTCTTTAAACACAGGCTAGATAAACCTTTGCCAGGAAAAACAGGTTTAAGGGACTCTGCTTAAGATAGGCAGGGCTGCTAAGGGCTTTCTGTGTGCATTTGAATAATGCCCTGAGGCTTGATGTGCTTCTGGCCAGGCTTTGTGCACCAGCATCCCTTGGGTACAGGTTGCTGGTAGCTCAGTGGAGCACACAGAGATAATCCACTCTCAAGCTGCCTAAAAAATAGAAGCTTATTTTACACCAGGCAAGATTGGAGCTTTTCTAGGAGACACTGTGGTTGTGTGAGGCTACTGAAATGGCAGCCAGGAAAAAAGGTGCAGTTTAGCCAAGGGCACAAGCCTGGGTCACATGCACACCTGAGCCTTTTCTCTGGGATTTCCCCAAGGTTATCTCAAACCAGCTCTGGAACCAGAACTTGGATCTAAGCTGTGTGGACATGAAGGCATAGACATGAAATACTGTAAAACCACATAAAAAGGAGGCAATTATTGCAACCCACCCTGTGCCTGATGTCACATTCCTGACCCAGCCCCTCTGCTCTTATCTTTTAGCAGGTCAACTGCTGTGGATTTCTGAAAAAAAAATACTTTGACCTTTGCTGGTTTGCATTAGGAATTTAGGCTGAGTCTTTGGCTTACTGGGCCTGAGTGTAATGCCCAGTTAAGCTAGCAGCATTGGAGAGTTAAAAAGGAAAATGGAAAAATTCCCCCAAGAAACACTCAGAGGGGAGAGAGCACAAAAATCATCGAATCAGAGAATCATGGAATAGTTTGTGTTGGAAGGGACCTCAAAGATCACCTTGTTCCACCCCCTGCCATGGGCAGGGACACCTCCCACTATCCCAGGTTGCTCCAAGGGCCATCCAACCTGGCCTTGGACATTTCCAGGGCTGGGGCAGCCACAGCTTCTCTGGGCACCTTGTGCCACGGCCTCACCACTCTCATGGTTTGGAGGTTTTCCGATGGGTAAATTCAGAGTTTTGGCAACCATATGGGACTGAAATCACTGCACTGCCTTCACACACACACAAAATATTGAAGCCTCAGACTGGATCTCCATCTGCGCAGTCCAGTGAGTGACCAGGACCTTGAATCTAGCACTGGCAGAGGGGAGCCCAGTGAGGAGGAACATCAGCCTGTGACTGCTCATCCCAGCAGTGTTCAGGGCTGGTGCTGCTTTGGGATTAGCCCAAAGGGACACAGGAAACATTGTGGCCTCTGCTACTGCTCCTTGGAATTGTTTGGTCCGCTCAACAGTGAACTCACTACAAATAAAGCCACTGGGTTCATACATCACACTACAATTCACCCTAAATTAAAGTTGTAATGTAAAATAGATTTAAATATAAAATAGATCCAAAAATGTAATGTCTCTGCTTCAGTGACCGCGTGGTAGCAGCTGACATCTTTGGGGAAGGTGCTTTGCAAGGATTAACAGCCAGATGGGGGTTAACAGGCCACAGCTGTACTGTGATCCCCAACTCCACCCCCAATTAATGATCTTCTGAGGACATATCCTTAAATTAGAGGAAATGACAGGTTTAAATTGGCATGTGCCACACACAGCGCAGTGGCAAGCCCAACAGTTAGTATAATTTTTAATACAGCCATAGAAAACACCTTTTTATACTAATGGAATAAATCATGTTCTCAACACCTGGAGTTTACACTGGCCAACCTGTAATAACGTATTAATGCAGAGCAGTTGCACATCCTGTTCCAGAGCAGCAATAAAATGGTGAAGGACCCCAGGGTACAGGTATTAGCTGAGGCCACGACTTGCTGGCGGCTGCAGATCACCCTCCCAACAGTGCAGCTGCACCTTCTGAACCACACAACAGACCTCAGACTTATTGTCCTTCCTAGATGTCCACAGGCTTTTATTATTTTTTTTTTTAATTTTTCTTTTTCTGATTAAACAGATTTCAATTCAGGAGAACATTATTATTTCAAGTCTTCCTTTAAGAGTGTGCTCTAATTACACCAAATATCAAGACAGTTTCAGGTCAGATGGGGGGGCAGATGCTGCTGCTGGTCCTTGAAAATGCAGCGATTGTGGCAAATGCCTCATCCCTGGAAGTGTCCAAGGCCAGGATGGGGCCTGGAGCAACCTGAGGTAGTGGAAGATGTCCCTGTGCATGGCAGGGAGTTGAAACTGGATGATCTTTAAGGTTTCTTCCAACCCAAATAATTCCATGATTCTATGACTCTACAAACTTAGCAATGTAAGTTCTTCTGAGTAGGTTTCATGGAGAAGTAGGTGGAAAAATGGATCACTTTCTTCACTCAGAGATGTTCCTCCAAGATGACAATGGTGTAAGGCAGACCTCAGTAAATTAGTTATGTACAGGTTTAAGTGGTGCTCTGAAAGCAATATCTTCTTTTCTTAAACGAAAGCCTGAAATTCTGATTTCAGGCATGAAGCTGCTCCTTCCATGAGGAGGTTGTTGTACATTTACAAATATCATTGGTAAAGAAAACTCAAATATTTCCTTATGTGTGGTGCTGTTACTGTTCAGCAAAAGATAACAGACCTGCATAGATCAAACCAGGGTCTGTTTTGATAATTACAAGGGTTCACATGACATCACACTTCAATTTTTTGGTTTTATATTGTGTAGAATAGAAGAATTGTGTCCAAACCATAGCGGGAACTCTAAGCCAGCAGCTGCCTTTATCAGGACTCAGTGTCTTCCTGAGGCACTAATATGTTTGGGATTTCCAAATCAGAAGAAACAAACACAGCACTTGATAAAGCAGCTGCTGTGCCGGATTCATCTCTCTCTGTGCAAGAACAAAACTGATTTTACAAAGCTGTTGTGGTCCGTTTTTCAGCCACAGAGCTACTGCAGCTTCCCTACCACCATTTTTAATTTGAATTTTGGGACCTACCGTGCTCTTCTTATCATTATTATCAGTACTATTTTTACAAGACTGGGTCTAGAAATTCATTGATACAGTGATAATGAACTGAGGTACTGAGAGGTCTGGATGGGCGCCCAGGTCTCCAGAAAACCATTTCAGTGCCTTCACCTTCAGCATGTGTTGGCAAGGGGCGTGTGAGGGAAGCATCTGCTTTCTTTAAAACAAAAATGAATTGGTAAATGTGCCAAATCTGATATGATGCAAAATCAATGTAATACCAAAGGGAGCAGAAGCTAGTTAGGAAAAGCAGCAAACCCCCTCATTTCTAGACTTGGAGTGATATCACCAATGACACCTTGGACGAGGAGGTAAACAGGAAAAGCTGAGTTGGCTGAAAGTCTGTAAGGAAAAGGGAGGGAAAAGTCCATGTTTACCACATGGAAAAGGACAGACAAAGGCAGCACAGAGCTGAATGTTATTTTCAACATTCCCAAAAGAGGATGAGACAGGAGAGAGGGTAAAGACACAACAACACTTAAAAAAGACTTTAAACAAGTACTTACTAGTGTTTCTTTTTGAATGGATTTAGACTCTGGCTCCCTTTGTCTGCACAAGGCAAGAAGAGAAAGAGCCACCAGATCATGAATGTTGTTGCAGTGGAAAATTTTTGACAGGTTTTGTATTTTTCCTTTTCCATGTTGCAAACCTTTACCCAGTCTGAGAGGGGTCTGATCTTGCTTGTGTCCCAAAGACATGTATTCAGCTTTACTGTCCCCACAACCTGACAGTTTTCCTCTTCTGTAAACACAGCAGGATTCCTCTCCTCATAGTTATATAGACAGACTGAATTTGGACAAAACAATTTATCAGGAACTGACAGAAAGAGGGAGATTTCTTGGTTATCTAGGATACAGTTCTGCAAGCTAGATCATGACAAAATCATTGAAATGTTGTAATAATTCTCTTGACAGGCTGAAAGAATTTGGGTTGTTCTGCCTGGAGAAGAGAAGGCTCCTGGGAGAACTTCCCTTCTAATCAAGAACAGAATTGGAGAGGGACTTTTTACTAGTGCATAGAGTGACGGGGCAATGGGGAATGCCTTTAAACTGAAAGAGGGTAGAGTTAGATCAGGTATTAGGAAGAAATTTTTCCCTGTGAGGGTGGTGAGGCTCTGGCACAGGTTTCACAGAGAAGCTGTGGCTGGTCCATCCCTGGAAGTGCTCAAGGCCAGGTTGGATGGGGCTTGGAGCAACCTGGGATAATGGAAGGTGTCCCTGCCCATGGCAGGGGGTGGAATGAGATGATCTTTGAAGTCCCTTCCCACCCAAACCATTCTGTGATTCTGTGAAGGTTAATGGAACACAAGCAGCAGGGTCCTGCATGGTATCCATGAAAAACAGTCAATATAAAAAAAAAATTAAAATAGTCATCTAGAGCTTCTGAGCAGAACCTGTGCCTCTTTTAATCTGACTATTTTAGTTACTTGACCAGAGATTTCCTACACTGCTTTATCTGCTGGTTGTCAGATCAAACCTGGGGCTGCATGATCGGTTGCCACAGCTGGTGCTGCAGAGCTGGTGCAGCACACACACAGTGAGGAGCCAGCTGCCTTCTCCAAACAGACCATCAAAAAGTGTAACCTCAGACTGGGTTCTGTGGGTCCCACTTGGCAAGGAAACCTGGGTGAGCAGAAAACCTACACTCTGAGTTACAGACTGGAATAAACCATCCCACCAACTCCCAAAAACTCCCAAGCTCTGCACCTGCAGGCTGCCAGTTGCTGACCTGGGAAATATTCCACTGGGGCTCACTGCTTTTTCCCCCTAAGCTTCAAGAGCTGTCATTTAATTCAGTGAAAACAAGGTTTGACCCATGAGTACTTTTTTTAAGGAAAAAAAATCATACCTTCTTTTCTGGTGTAAGTTTGTATCATTATAGGATTCAAAACATATGAGATGATTTAAACTTTTTCTTTTTTAAAAAAATATATATACACTACATGCAAATTGAGGAATTATCTCTGACTTTCCCAGCGAAGTTGAATAGTAATGGTTTCAGTATCCATAAATTTTTGGGTGTCACTTGCTAGTAAAACGTTGGACAGGAAAAACAGGGAGAAATAGCCTATCCATATGAAAACAATAATCATGTAATATTTATTGTCTGGGATTGAAATGTTTCAAATATTCAAAGCAATAAAACGTCAGGAAAAGCTAGACTTCCTGATGTAAAAAGGCCATAAATTTCTTCTCTCGTAAGACATAAGGAGAGGGGGAAAATCAATGAGACATTTAAAGCTAAAGAAAGAGAAAAAGAAAGAATGAGAGAAAGAAAAGAAAAAACACTTAAACCACACTTAAATCTAAGTTAAAGCAGTGGAGAGCCCCCAGAGGGCACAATCCACTTACCTTTGGGAGGCTGCAGGAAGGAAATGGCAGCCAAGAGCACAACTCATGTACTGTAAAATATAAGGACATTTCAGAACAATTTAAGGTAGCAAGAGGTATTTCTGCAGTGTCTGGCTCTGACAACTCTGTCCCGGCTCCTTGAGATCTCTCCCTCTCAAACAACATTCTGTTGTATTTTCAAAACCCCCAACAAACTATTACCAAAGGAAAAACAAACCCAACAATTTGCAGATTCAGAAATGCCTTTTTTATACAGGTCAAAGGTGTTTTTTTCTAAAACTTCAGGAGGTTTCACAATTTCTTAAAGATTCACAGTATGACATTAAACTTTGGGCAAGAGAAAAATGACAGACAGCAAAGAAACCAAAGGTTACAGTCATGTTACTTCCACAAAGTAAAAATCTTTTCAAGAATAAAACACTTTCATTGCAGAGAGAGGGAGGTATCAAAAGAGGGTTATGTTTGCTTAAGGCTTTAAAAAGCAGAGTTGATTTTTGGAATTCAGTCATCATGAAAAATATTACTACACATATATTCATATTTATTTAATATATATGCATATAAATTAATACATTTTCTATGCTCCTCCTGCTCACCTATGAATAAAGTTTTAATAACAGGCTCTTTAAGTGCTGCATTAATTTTTCCCTTCCTTCAAGACCACCAAAGAAACCAACTAAGATGCAAAATCCCTTCAGAGCATGCACCACAACTACATACCTAAGTGCAAATAAAACAAGCCTCAACAAAATAAAAATGAATCCAGCATCATCTATAAGCCCAACTTCAACACTGTAAAAAAAGCACCTTTAAAACCAGTTGTGGAAAAAACTGGGGAGGTTTGAACATTGGCCAAAAATTCAAAAGTTTGGCTGCTTATACCAAATTTTATCTTCACTTCCATAACTTTGGGAAAACTGTAATCTGCAAGGGTAGCTAATGGAGCAAGGTGGACTAGCTTAGATGGCTGCACTTAATTATTTGGGTATTGTGAATAAAAGCAACCAACTCAGACTCTGCCCCAAAATATGTGTTCCCTTAAAATGTGAGGTTTTTAACCCACTAGTCAAAAAACAACAGCTGCAGAAGGACAGAGAGCTCTGAAAGTTGAATGTACTTGAGAATTAACTATTCTCAAATATTTCACTGACGAAGTTCTGATCACCAAAGTGTGGAAATAATCATGATGTAATTGTCAAACAGAGAAGAAAAAAAAAAGAGATTTTTCTGAAGCGACCTGCTGCTGAGCCCAGTCGGACCAAAGTTATTTTATTCTGCCTTACCTTGGAATATTCAGTGTGGTGGTACCTGATTTCCAATGGAAGAATCTGTCATGTTTTTCCTCTTGTGCTTATGCCTGATTTACACAGTGAGGAGACAAGTGGGATGCTCATGAGTTTGAGTGAGACCTCAAGGTTGACCTCAACTGTTTGTTGTAGAAGTTCAAGCCCTATAGGAGCCATGTATCAGTTTTGCCACCATCCCAGGGAAGATGAATAAAAGCAGCACTTTCCATGGAGAAACTGACTGTTAAAGACCCTTTCCCAGGTGCTCAAAGCATTCCTTAATAATTATTTCCATTTAGTTGTGTTCTGTCTACACAAAAAACTTCTGAGCAGTGAAAATTTAGGACTGTGCTGATACCATTCCAAAACAGAAGAGTGTAAATTCTTTTTATTAAAGTAAGGGCAAGCTGACATGGAGAACAATAGACAGATCATGTCTAGTTTGCTAAAATCGTTCAGTTGAAGCTACAACAAAATTTGTGCATAAGCAGCAAACTTAGGCACTGCTGATCAGCAGAAGACAATGATCTGAGCAAGGGAGTTCAGGGGGAAGCTCAGCTGGAGCCTCTCTCCTCTAAACACCTTCCTTCTCCTCCTGCAGTGATGCTTCAGATTTGTTTTCACCTCAGCTTGACATGCAGTTGCTGCCATTTCATTTGCAGATCTGAAGAAATCGTGTCAGTACAAGAAAGGCAATAGTTTCTTTGGAGTTTTTTTGTTTTGTAGATTAATTAAATACTTATGGAAATGAGAGCTAAACAGAACTGGTTTGAGCCAGTTATTGACTGCTGACTATCTGAATCTCACTACAGCTTCTGATATCTTACACCTTCTCTTCTTCCAGGTCTGGTTACAGAATGAGGATCAGCCACCACACTCCAGTGCCATTTTATTGGGTTCAGACCCAGTTTATCTACTAAAAATTAACATTTTACTTTATCTTTGTCAACACCCATCGCAGCTGCTGCCCCATTTAAAAGAGGGCATTTACATTTCTTAATTGGGTTTCTCCTCTCATTTCTTTGTGCTCTGATGCACTCTGCAAAGGCAGGTTGGGAGGAGATGAAGGTGAGAATGCTCTGGCACTGTCAAAGCAGCATTTCTCTAATGAGTATGTCCCTATGGTGATTTCGGAAGTCCAGCATAGTTTGGAGGAAGGAAGGTGTCCCATAGTCCATGTTATGGTGAAAACTTAACTTTTATATTTCAGTAGGGGGTCACCAAGTGCCCGTGGCACATCTCAGCCAGAAGTTTTCAAAGTCTTGAGCCCTGGATTGGATCCAGATTGAGTGGTTGCATTCTTCCATGTCCAGTTCCGCTCGTGGATCCAGTTGGATACTGCCTTTGGCTCTTTCTCCCCAGGTCTGCAGGGCTGGGTTATGCGCTCTCTGACATACCTACTGCTTTCACTGCAGAGGGGAGATATTTCAGAACTGAGAGCATCATTATGGATTTGAGAAATCCAGGTTTCTGAACCATTCCAGGTTTCACAACATGTGGCCCATCACTAGGCCTTTCCCCAGAAGAAACGGAGCTAACAACACATTATTTTAAAGTTGTGCAGTGGACATAAACACATGGGAACCTGTGAGGCACTCAGACATTACAGTAATCAAAGTCATATGAGGACCAAAGAATTGACAGATCACATCTTCACCAAACCAGAAAGAGAAATTTGCAAAGCATCTGGATGAAGACAAGTCCAGAAACACAGAGACATTGATATAGGATTCTTGTTCCAATATTTTTGTCTGATAGGAATTAAGATGAATTATCAATCACAAATATTGAGGAGAGCTATAAAATGTAAAATGAAACTGTATTATTATAATTTTAGTTCTTTATTTTCTTTATTTATCTTTCTATCTCTCACTACTAATCTATCTTGTTTAAGAAAAATAATATATAAGTATAGTGGAGCTTGATTACTGAGAATGGCTATTAATGTAGTGTCTCAGAGCACTCTAGATAGTTGAAAAGCTTTTAACAGTAAAATATGAAGATTTCCTTCAAATTTGCAGCCATCTGCCTTCTAAAACTTTGTTTCAGTAGTTGCCAAGATTTCAGGGATTTATAGAAGCCAAAGTATCTGATTTTTGTCTCCCCACAAGAGATGAGAACTATTTTTTCTTATTATTTTGTAAGGGAAACGTCATTATCTCAAGCAAAAAAAAGAAAAAAAAGTTGAGCTACATTAAAGATACAGCTTTCAAAATAATTTTTAAGGCATCTGGCCTTATTTAAACCATCAAATTTACATTCAATTCCTTCAGGGATGGCTTTGCTGCTTTGTGCTGGCTCTGTGCCCTCTGAATAAACCTGGATTTAATGCATGCCACCACTGCATTTCCCTGGCTACACTGCTGCCCGGGGTAGATATATAGCAGAGGTATAAAAAGTGGAGGTATAAAAAGCCCAACTTTGGACAAGATGATTCATTCAGGCAAGAACACCCCAAACCCTGTAACTGTTTAAGTTTCAGCTAGAGTTGGACTTGTGACTAATGTCATTATCTATTTATTCTGAATTTATGATTACAAGTGTTTATGTACCATGAAACATTCTCTATGAGCTGGACGGGAAACTATAAACCATTTTATGAGATCTACACATGGTTGATGGCAGAACCTTAATGCAACACAAAGGTTCATCCACACCCAAGAAATGCCAGAACACATTTTTCAGATTTCCCCCCTCAGTGAGATGGACACTGGACAAAGAGAAGGGTGCCCTGAAAACCCAGGGCAGGGCACATTTTGGAGGGTCCTGAGTGTCTCTGGAGAAACATCTGGAGCACTGTCAGCTTCTCCCAATTTCCAGACAAAGACAGAAGTCTTTTAAAGCATTTGATTTTCTCAGAGGAAAGACTTGACAGAGGATGGACCTGGAAATGAGATGAAGCTAAGCTAGAAATTTGTGTTATGGCTCCCTCACCTCTGATGAGTTTTAAGCTGAATTATTATCAATGTTTTGTCAATGGCTGGAAGAAAAACTGAAAAAAATAGGTAGTATAACCACAGAGCAAGGCAGGCACTGAGCTGAGAGCAAAAGTCACACTACTGTATATGATATACAGTCATATTCCTACTGAAACTGAAGTTTCCCTTCTTCAGATAACTAACGTGAAATAATCAACACAACCTGATTCAGTACCTATAAATCCTGGCTAAGAATAGAAATGATCTGCAAGTTGAAATAACAGAAGTGTAAGGCTATTCATATGCAGCCATTAACTGAATCTCAAGCTGCATTTTATATATATAATAAAAATGTGTAGTACCAGCCTAAGCATACATCTCTGTTTCTACAGCATGGGAAGTGGAGTTAAGAAACACTCCAAGTGCAACTCAAGTATTACTGGTTGCATTTTTGTTTTAAACGGAGTTAAAGAAAACTCTGAGGATGAGAAAAAAAGTGATTACTTCCCAAAATAAGAATAAACTGGGTTAAACCAAGATAGGGAGACATAACATACCTTGTTTGACTCTAAATTCAGCTCCCTGACTTGTGCAGAGAAGTGAAAGGTTTTTGTATGGGTTTACTGGGCAAACCCAGATTTTATAAATAATTGCCTGTCAGGCTGTTCAAGATAGACAAACACACAGCAGACCAACAAAAACATGATCTGTCATATTTCTGAGAGAAATGTATGTTGAGTCTTCATTCTCTGTGACTTTAAGGAGACCAGTAAAAAATAAGTGCCAGTATTTTTCCTGCTTATGCATATTTTAAAATGTAAAATCTGTGAGAGAGACAGCAACAGAAGGAATTTTGATTCCAGTACCCAGTGCCTGAAATGGTTTCTTCTGTCTATATCCCTGCAGATCGAAACTAAATACAATAAATGCTGGTGTCCTTTTAAAAAAGTCTGGATGTTTACAGCAAGCATATAATTTTCCATGATTAAGGATGCCAACAAAAATAAAGAGTGATGATAAAAAGAAAAGTTTAATCATATATTTCAAAAAGCACAAATGGAACATCAGAAAACTTCCCCTTTCCCTCATTTAATACATTTTACACATTGCTTTTAGTCCTTTACACACAGAAAATTTCCAGAAAACAGAAGCGAAAGCAGATAAAAGAAAAAGGCAATTTATGAAGGCAGCAATATTGGACGTACAACATTCACTTTTACAATATTTTGGTGGCAAAAAGACATTTTTCAATTTATTAAAAAAATATACATATATTTAAAGTTTTTGCAAGCAGGTCCAGGAGAGCAGGACAACAAAATCACCTACAAACTACCACAAGAGCACAGAGCAGGAGTGAAAATGAAGACCTCACACAATAAGCACAAAGGAGGAGGATGGCTGCACTATATAAAATACTTTGCTGTTCTCCCCTTGATCCCTTGAGTGTTCTGTATTAACTTGAGGCTTAAGCTGGATTCCAAGCCTGAGCTCTGGGCAGCTGAAGAAGACCCCTGACCTGTGGGTACCACAGGGACACCAGCAGCATGTGCCAGCAGATCCTGGTGACAGGCTGAAGCAGGAGCCCTTTTCTCTGCTCAAGCATCATCGCGGTTAGCTCTATATTTGTACAGTTTTATGGGAAGAAATGAATGTGTTTGTGAGGCCAGCAAAGGCTGGAGAGGCAAAGGGATGGGAACAAGCACACAGGCAGGGACTGAGATTTAAAAAAAAAAAATCTTGAAAACAAACAACGTTAGCTAAAATATATTTAAAAAAAAAGGCAAAAAGCTGGTTTCTTCTTTAACCAAATCCAACAGTAATGCTGCCTTTGTCAACAACAGGGACAACATCTGCTTCCTGCGGCAAACGCTGAGCAAGTACACAACATTAAGCCCTTGCCTACAACCACCGAGACAGACACAGTTATTGAAACACTTTAGAATGTATTTTTCCAAATGGGGGCCCAATCCATTGCCAAGTTGCTGCAAAGGCTTCCTTTGATATTGGACAATGACGGCTCAAACCTTAGGAGATACCAATATTGAAAATTTGGGCGTGAACACTTAGCCCATCATTGGGCCTGCTAAAAACCAAGTCTCTAACTGGTGAAGTTTAGTTTACCTGAACTTTTCCTGAGTATCTTTGCATCCAGACTTGGTATGCCTGTCATCAAAATCGCCTCACTGGATTAAACTGGTTTATACTCTGTGAACACTTACATTAATTGAGAGAAACAAGTGGGAATTAGTAGAAAATAGAGGGAAATTTTTTTATAAAAATTGCAAAGAAAACTACATAACCTTTATACAACCTAATAAGCCAGTCTATCTCTGGCCTTTCCTGCCCTATCCTGCTTTACAAAAAAAACATCTTTTGGAGAACACACAGACTTCCAGACACTTAAATACAAATGACATGGCAGTCAGAAAGTCCCCTGCAAACTTCAGCATTGTCTGAGCTGCATTCTTGTCCACCTACACCCTATTCCAAACATCCTGCCATTAATTAGCTAAATGTTCCAGCTAGTAAACAAGAATAATGATTGAGGGGGCTGGAAAAAGAGACAGAGACAGCCAGCAGATAGTCACAACAAACCAGCCCACTCACTGGTACATGGAGACATTGGAGCTTGTATTTTTTTTCCTTCCATGGAGGGGAAAAGAAAATCACCTTAATATAAAACTGTCTTTCCTGTTGCTGCAGCCACATCCACATTAGCAGGCGAGAAAAGTCATCCCGTTCCTGCGGTAGGCACTCTGTCAGGGAAAGAGAAAATCTGCAGTGAATTATCACATCAGCTTAAACAAGGGAAGGAGGCAGAGAGAAAGGCAAGGCTTTTTTCCTGTTTTGTAGGCTATTCTGGCTGCAATCTAATAGAGTGCTTAATCTGAACATTTCTGGTGGGGAAGCTGTAAGCAACCACTTTGTCTATTAAAAAATCAGTGTGGTTAACAAGTGGTTAGTGACTCTATTTCAGGAGAGCAAGAGATAGGCAAAAATGTAACATCCTCCTTTGTTAATTGCCTGCAAAATAGATGAGGCCAAAAATACACCATTATGCTGAATCTATTTGTCCTTTATAAGAATGTATTCTCTATTGACCGTGTTCAAGAAACATTTCTAAACTGCCTGAATACTATATAAATTATTGAATAATTAAAGTTTTCCAAATTTAATTTATAGTCTGAGTCTTAAGTTATATAAACAGACACTGGTATAATCCCCAACACTGCAAACCAAATTAATCTTAAAGACTCTCTGGTCAGTAGGAAATAATTAGATATCCCGTATATTGTAACCTAGGATGATGTGTTTCCTTCCAAAGGTAAAGAAGCACAAGAGTTAAGTGGCACTTGAGAAAATAATTTTAAAAGATCCTGTGACATTATCTCCCTAAAATACTTTTCATGCATTTTTAACAGCTCTTTCTAAATCAATATAGGAAACTATACCTTTTAATGCCACTAAAAACCCTATAATGTAAGGAGATATTCTCAGTTTAAAAAATAGTTGTTTTTTTCTATTTACATTATCTTTAAAAAAGCAAAGGAATTTAAATAGTTTTGCTTTATTTGGTTTACCTTCAGCAGCCATCCTGTTTTAAAAATGAAAATTCAGTCATCTATTTCATTACAGTTAGTGCTTCGTCAGATTTATTTCATACCTTTTCAGTCACTACTTTAGGAAGTGCCATATATAACCACCATTTTTTAGAGGCTTTACCAATTTCCTAATTAATTTCAGCCAGATCAATTTCTCCTCTCTTAAACTAGAATTCGAGTAACATTAGGAGTAAAGGATAACCTCAAACAACTTTGGATATAAATAGCATTTATACTGAACTATAAAGAAGCCATTTCAAAACCAGCAAGGATGTATTCAGAGAGACATTTTACAGACAGTGAATATGCAGAAGGAAATATGTACAAGATGTTCATTACTGCATCCTTTACATTAACACCACACTTCAGTCTGGAGATCTAGCAGCATATGGCATTGAAGTCAAAGAGCAGAACATCAGCTCTGGGACATACAGCCAAGACATGACAGTATCACCACAAACAAAACACAAAATAAATCCAAGACTCTATACCCAAACATGAAATGCCCAAGACAGACTAGCCAATAATTTTGAAAGGATCCAATATATTCCCACAACCACAAGCACAAAGTCCAAGGCAGTTTGGATGTTCAGCTTGCCCAAACCATTATGGCTGGCATTTGGAAGCCGATGCAAAAGTAATGCTTTTAGTTGCTTGACCCCGATAATTTCACAGGGCTTTATAACCCAAGTGACAACCTTTAACACATAAACAAAACATTCAGGACTACAGTGTAGTTTGCTTGGAGACAAATGATCCTGAGTACAAAGCTGGATCTACATGAAAGATAAAAGGTTGAATTTTGCGAAAGGAATTTGGTTGTGAAGCAAAGTTGGGCTTGGCTGGGTTCACCTGGGAAATAATGAAGTTTAACATTTTCCAACATGGGCAGTGTTGTACAGTCAGTTACATCCCTGCAAAGGTCATTTCAGAAGCCAGTTCATGGCAGGCAGGATAACACCTTTGGAGAGTTGGGCACACCCACTGGTCTATATTTAGTGATATATTATAACAAGTGTGGCTATAGTTAGGATTGAAAACTATTTCCTACTTCACTCCCCCTTTCACATACTTTAAACTTTCTGAAACATTTGCCCTTGGGCTGAAATTTCCTCCGCTTTAATCTCTGCCTGAAGTTCACTTTTTTGGAAACGACCAAAAAAAATTCCTGAAGCCATTATGAAGTTCAGATATAATGAAAACAACACTTTTTTTTTCCTTTCCAAGCCAGACAAAGTGATTCTGATATATGTATGTTTCGTTATGGAATTTAGCCATAAATTGAACCATTTCACCCAGAAACTATTCATACCTTCAACCTCAGTATAAAGGTAACTGTTTTGAAAATCAGTATTTCAGAGGAGGGAGTTTGATTCATCCCATTCCATAACAAGATAACACTTCGTTCTCATTTTGATACATTACTAGATAATAAAGGTTAACCTCCAAAATGCTTTTATGCCGAGCAAAAGTATTTTACAGACATCCCATCTTTCTGAGTTATACCAGATATCTTTAAGATCTATACAGCTGAATTTGTGATACTGAAAGACAGATCTTTACATGCCAAGAATCATGAAGAGAAACAGCAAGATGTTTTCCATAAAACTCACATGTGCATGTGCCCTTGCAAGAGTTAGATGTATGTGGCAGACATTTAATGTGGTTGGAGATAATTTAGAGGGTTTGGATGACACTTCTGGGTGCTTTATGCCACTTTGGCAGCATCCACATTTAATTTTTTTAAAAATATGATTATTTGGCTCAGAATTACAGATAGAGGATGATGCAGGCTCTTGATGTGGGATTAAAATAGCTGTATCCATTTTACTGGATTTGTCTTGCCGTAAAGAGACAACATAAGCCCATGGTTCCTCCTGGAGCCCTTTTTGGAAAAGTGTCTACTGCATCCAAATTTTCTGTGTGTTCTCTCTTAGAATTTACTACCAGGCTATGCTTTGACTTTTCCTGCTGTGGTTGAAGTTCTGTAAGACTGTTGCTGTACCCAATATTGGTATTGCAGAAGTGGTCAAGAGACCAACTTTCAGACATAGGAAATCACCTAACCTGGCACAAATTAGACAGTTTGCCTTCTCAGAATAGCTTCCATGCCCTGAAAGGTTGATCTGACCTTATCTGGCTAATCTAACTCTCACAGAAACTCTTCCTGCTCCTTGATATTACACGACAAGATTTTTCTTCCTCTTCTCTGACCTCCTTGAAGGTAGAAGGACAGATTGCTGCCAACCAGAGCCAAACGCTGCACAGGTTGTGTCAATGTGAAAGCAGAAACATGACCTTCATCCTGTCCAGGCCACTCTCACCACCTGCTCCCATTCAGGGCAGAGTTGTGATGATTTTTTTTCTTGGTCCTCACTTCCCACACCTACCCTGATCTAGTGGGTCCATCCCTGCCCATGGCAGTGGGGTTAGAACCAGATCTTTAACACCTCTTCTAACCCCAACCATTCCACAATTCTACCCCATGAAGGCATTTTGTGAAGAACCTGCTCAGGCATCCTCTCTATAGGAATGCTCACTTGGAAATGTTGGTCCTTCAAGTTGTCAAAGCACTTTGGACTCTAACACCGGATCCTCTCTGGCAACACTATCATTATTTAATCAATGAAGGCAGGAATTTTTCCAGCAATCTGAAAGGAGGCACAATGAAGCAGAAAAGATGGGCAGTGTTCACTGCTATCAGTGGCCTAAAAGCAACATCTTGCTTTGCCCTTAGTTTGGTGAAAGAAGGAAAAACTAACAACTTAAAAAGTCAGCATGGAACAAGGGAACTTGGCCAAACAAATCCTCAAATTTCATGACTACTCCCTTTGTTTTTGGTCTCATTTCCCTCCTGTTGTGGTAGCCCTGTAGTGTCATTATGAAGGACCAAAAAGAACCACTCCATGAAAATGGTAGCAGAATTCCTATCTTCACAGTAGGTCCCATGAAATGGGACAGCTTACTGAAGAGCTCATAGGACAATTTAAGGGACAGATAATTGTGTTTATTAGCAATTTAGGACTAGGAAAGTTGCTTTAAACTGAAAGAGAGTAAGTTTAGATTGGATATTAGGAAGACATTGCTCCCTGTGAGGGTTGTGAGGCCCTGGCACAGCTTGCCCACCATCCAACCACTACAGAAGTAATGGTTGCTCCATCCCTGGAAGTGTCCAAGGCCAGGTTGGATGGGGCTTGGAGCAACCTGGGACAGTGGAAGGTGTCCCTGCCCATGTTAGGCGGTGGGAACTGAATGACGTTTAAGGTCCCTTCCAACCCACACCAGCCTGGGATTCTATGATTTACAGAAACAAGTCCCAGCAAAACATGAAGATGTGTGAGTACTCCTCAATGAGAGAACAGAGCAGATTAGAATCCCAAGACTTCTGAATAGGCACCTCAGCTAGAAATGGTTTCCAGTTAACAATTTACACTAGTGCGTGATTTCATAGCTGTAGCATGATGAGAAAGAATAATTTTGGCAGGAAAAAGAAACAGCTGTGATTTTTGAGTGGGCTGAGGCTTAATTTTTATTTGGGATAAAATTTGGAAAGTCTGGGGTAAAATATCTCCAGCGGGCACCCGAGACACCAAAGTTTATTGGGCCAAATCCTACATTGGTTTAAGTCTGCAGGTCTCCTTGCAATAAAGTTAAGCCCAATGTCACACTTCAGGCCTGTTGTATCACTTAGAGATGTTAAATCCTGAATTATAAGCTCTGTGTAAGAGAGTTACAGAACAGCATTTATAAAACTCAAAGTCTCCCTTTCTTGGTGTCCTCTTGTATGTGTGTGGGCAAGTGGTTTAATTACAGTGCATGAAATGGAACAGCAGACAAAGACATCCAAATCAAAGAGCAAGGCCTGGCTGAACTTCATTAGCAAACATAAATGCAAATAGGCACATTCTGTTTGTGACATGCCACAGTCCTTTCTGCCTTGGGTAATTTTACTCTATTCTCCAACATTTGCATAAATGTAAATCAAACCATATGACTTGAGCAGGTTTGTGATAGGGGAATCATATGCAAAACTTCTTTCCATCAAATAATTCTCTTCATGCAGCCTTACAATGTCACTGTGAAAACTGGGGAGGGTTGGATTGCAGACAGTGAGAGCCTTTATTTAAGAACAGTGGAGGGAGCCCTGCTCTTTAAATAAGAGACATTCTTGGATCAGACACTGGCTGGCAGGATGGAAAAAAGAATGTAGCATTAACTTTCATTCCATTCCAAATAACCTGGAACCCATAAACTACCAATATTCTCTAATTTTGAATCTGCTCTTTTCTCCCTGTCTCTTCTTTCCATTTTATTTGGGAAATGTTAACTTTGAAATTTCATTAGCTTGCCATAATACCAAACAGGTCACCTCAGACAGATTCATAACTCTTTGTACATAAAAACATTTAGATTAAAACCCCTGTGATTAAAAGGTTGCTCCTCTAATTTATCCCAGCCTGAACAGACAGGCCACATGCAAAGTGTCAGCTTATTTAGAGATTAAAATAATAATTAGTTTAAGAGGCAAAGTACAAGCAACATTGTTTGAAAAAGAAAATCCATGTGTTGTTTAGAATGAATTGCTTCTGTTTAAGTTTAAATAAATTTGTGTGGATATAAACTCTCTTTATCAAAAGTGCATCCATGTTACAAAAGAAATATAATGGATAATTCTCCCTCCAATTTACAACAATAGCACTGAAGGCTCTAATTCCACAAACCCATCTTTAATCAGTAGCCAAAGCACAGATATCGGATATAATTCAAAGAATGAGGGAGCTCTTCATATAAGTAATGTCTTGTACATGGTAAGTAATGAATAACACACCCCAAATATGTATCTATGGACACCCAGGTTTAGCATGTTACAGACCTACTTGTAAGATGCTCTGGCTGATCTGCCCTGCTGTCGCACAGACCTACTTGTAAGATGCTCTGGCTGATCTGCCCTGCTGTCGCCATGAAATCTCATGGATTTCATTTATGATGAGGCCAGACCAATGGGCTGAGAGCTACAGCATCCATTTATCCATACCATAACAGTCCCCCTGGAAACACAACCACTTTGGTGCTTACACTAGATCCCAGGAAACCATTTGTGAGGATTGAGTGGCACGGACTCTGCTTATGCCAGCAAAGCAGAGCCAGTTTATTACACCAGTTTAATCAGTATTTATACGTCACTATGTTAAAAAAAAAAAAATCCACTCCAACCCCTTTGTCCCGGTCCCCTTTAGAAACACAATATTCTGATTATTCTTCTGACACTAGTAATGTCCTTTGTTATCTCTTTCACCAGCAAAGCCCTTGTTTCATCTTCCTTTGTCAGAACAGTCAGAGTGACCAAACATTATGTCTTTACTACTGTTCTTGCCTTGAGTCTATCTGTCCCTTGACTTTCACTGTACCAGCTGTAAGAAACACCAACAGCTGCATTCCTCAGGTCTGTTCCCTGAGTCCTCAGCCTGGTGACACACCAGGGACAGCAGCAGTGTCCATGCCAAGAGTCCCTGCCCTCAGGAAGGGGCTGGAGATCACAAGAACGCTTCATGTAGGCGCCCATGAACACCCCACATTGATAAAAGCAATACTCCAATAAACCACCCATCAACAAAATGCTTCCCAGCAAAGTCAGCTCTGGGCTTTGGTTCACCTTTTATCTGCCAGTGGCATAAAAATTTTAAATAATTTTGTAACACTGGGCTGCTGTGTACAGGAATGGGACATATCCAGGATATATCATCCAAGTCTGTTAAAGAACATGGAGTGCAGATCTCAACTATCCAACTTTTTTATTGTTGTTTTCTGCTTCTGGGATAAATTACATTCTCAAGGCTGATGGAAATGTAGGATCACTAGAAAAAAGGACCAAATTAATTTCTCAGACACCCTGTGCAGTATCACCAGGGGTTGGAGAACAAAATCTGGGGCTTGTACTGCTGTCCTCCAGTGTATTTGGCCAAAACTGCAGTGCTGCAGTTAACCAGAAAATGCTGCTCTCAGGGCTGGACTGGTAGTGTAAAAATGAAAAACAAGGCAAAAGGATCATGGCTTCTGTTGCAGCAAGAACTGGGGTGTGGGAGTGGGGTACCAATGTCTGCCAAGAGAAAAAAGAACAAAATTGGTGGGGAGAGAGGGATCATTTTAAGTCTCTCAGAGGGTACTGTAAACAGTGGAGAAAGAAGGAAAAACCGGAACTATAAAACAATACTTGGCAGCCAGCTTTGCAAAACAAACATATTTTCGCAAAGTCTTTCCCATCACTGCCACCAGCTTTAATGGGTTTTATTTGTCCGAGAGCAAGAAACCCTTTTTAATTGTCAGAGGAAAGGCGACGCTGCTTTGTGCACTGATACAAATTCCTTTTCTGAGCCCTACTTCAACCACACACTGCTCTCCACTCACAGGCAGGGAGAGGAATCCCTGCCCCCAGGCTACATAACCTGTAGCAGGGTTCCATCACCCCTCTTCCCTGGAGAGCATCAGCTGCTTCTCCTGTGAAGAAAGTTGAAATCCGGCAAGTTCCTCTTGCTGTGGATCTAATGGCCCATAACTGTCTGCCCTGCTGGCAAAGCACCCAGCAGGTCTCCACAAGGCACCAGACCTCGGTGGATATGACCTGTTGGAATCCAGCATAATTAGGAGAGCTCAATCCCCTCACCCACTGCAAATGCAGTGGTTCCTGAGTGTCCCTGATCTCCTCATGAGCAGTGCAATTAGCTCAATTGTATTTTTACTGCCTCACGTCAAACTGGTCAAAACACCTGGAGCTGCTCAAGGGTCAAACTCTCCTTTCCTGATGTGCCTCAACTCGCTGCTTTAGCTGCATGGTAACAATAATGTACACAGGCAACTTTATTATGTCTGAGAATTAAGTTAAAACCGGAAGTCTTGAGACTTTAGGTATGACTGGACACTGAAACTTCTGGTTTATGACTCAGGGCACTGCACAGTCACAGCACTTCCATGTGAAAATATACCACTAACACTAAAAACTCATTCAGCCTGAGAGCAATTCAGCACCAAATAACCTGGATGGCTCCTTGTCTCCAGGGATGACATTATTTGACCTTTTAAGGTTTTCTTCTACTGCTGTAGAAACTCAGGGATTTTTTCTGTAGGAAGTGACAGAAGAGGTTAAATTCCTCCTCTGTGTCTCCACTGCTCATGACCTCAGCATAGGAGCTAAAGAGCAAATTTATTTGGAAACAATATGGTGTGGTACAGTCTCTGAGTACAAGGGCAGGAGCCAGGGCTGGGCTCTGCTCCCAGCTCTGACACTTACTTGCTGTGTGGCCTCAGACAAACCACTTAATGCCTCTGAGCTTCCATTTCCCCTGCCTTTGAAACAGAAATACTATCACTCACTAAAAACCTTTTTTTGAGGATTGCTTGATTACAGGGCTAATACACAACACTTTGAATACATTGTATACTATGCCATAGTTATTATTTTCATTGCATTTTATCTTCCATTGTAATGGCTAAAATACTAGATGTATCGAAAAGGATGCTGAATTTGGCAGCTATTGCATAGGAGGAGTGGGCATTACTCTGAAATTAAATTATTTGGGTAAACCAACAGAGTTCACTTACATTTTCCCCTTAAAACTGCTGAAATTGTAACAAAAAGCAGCATCTAATGAATTTTTACAACATACTTCTCCCCCACCTCCTGAAAGCATCTTGCAAACGCTCTCTGCAGAGGGCACAGCACCCCTGCTTTCTCAGATTCAACAGAGCATTTCAGTGGGGAAACGAGAGCCCAACCAACAGCTCAGGTCTGTAAAGGGAGGAATTTTCTTAGGCACCTAGGCCCTTTGCTGGTGGCAGCACTGGGGTGTGGCCACTTCTTGCCCTGCTCAGCCCTGACTGATGTGCTCTGTCTGCAGAGGGGCACTGGCGCACAGGAGCAGTGGGAGGCAGGAGGAATTAAGGTAATGCATCAGTGGTTGTCAGTGAAGGAGATGGGAAGAGGGGGCTGGGGGGGGGGGGGGTGGAAGAGAAAAAAAAAGAGGCAAAAGAAATATACTATTTCAATCAAAGTCTGAAATTTGTAGAAGTGGTTTTGGTCTCAATATAGAAAAAATATTTATCCAAGAAACTCCTACTCGGGTGCGAACATCCTACTTCTAGTGGGATTTTGCTTGGCAAAGTGCTGTGAAAGAGTGGAAGCTAATACAGAACATGTCTATAAACAAATATATTTATTTAGTACAGATTGACACATTCACTAGAGTATTTCAGTGATTACACATGTAAAACTATTTCCTATAGTGGTTTCCTTTTGTGATTCTGCTAATTTATTCAATCCACCCCATTTTCATGCATTGAATGTTATGAGCCATTTCAGCCACCCAGACTGAAACGTGTTTGGAGACTACATGCCTGTTTTTTCATTTCATCATCTACACATAATTATTTGGTGATATTAGGAATTTGAGCTCAAATGGAAGCCAACCAACATTTTAATAGCTTAAAAATCACACAAAATGAAGTCTGCCCTGAGGTTAATGAATAAGAGCCAAATCTTGAGGCTCTTGCTCAGTTTTTACTCACTCCTTATTCAGGCAAAAGTTGAATCAATTGTAGTTAGACTGATTAAAACCAGAAGAATATATATATTTGGACCTTTCTCTCAGGTAAAACTGAATAAATTACCAAGGATTATGCTGTAGAATGGCATCCAATCGATCTTTCACATGTATTTCTGCAACACGCTGGAGAAAAAAATCCAAGTGCTGAGGCAGTTTAACCAGTTAAACCAATATTTTAGCAGCAGAATAAATTATTACACACTACCAGGTTTTATGACATTTATATTAGAAATAGCCCTGAATCAAAATAGGTTTCCTGGTCCCTCCTGAACTTCTGAAATTCAGGATCAAATCCAAACTTAAAAAATGATTCACTAAGTATGAAAGCCAAATGCCCCTATCCTTCAAAACAAAGCTCCATCCTTAATTAGAACATTATTCCAGGCATGTATTTATACAGGTATTTGATTTTTGATGATGGCAAGCATTTATCATTTAGGAAATTAAAGCTTATTCTTTAATTACATGCAGGATGTCCCACTCCTTATGCAAAGAATGCAATATGCCTGTAAAAAATACAAAGCAGAGCAGTTAATTGCTTTGGACAGTTAACACTTCATTAGTAATTGGTGATAATCACAGAAGGATGCTTCTCCCTTAAGCCACAACCCATTTAAGTATTGGGCCAGTCTCAGCAAAGTAATGACATATTTATCCCATTCAAGCCAGACTTAAGCATGAGGATTTGGAAAAGAAAGGAGTATGAATGACTGATTTCTTCAACATATGCAAAGCAAATAGAAGAAGAAAAAATGAGAGTCATTCACAAGAATGAAGTAGTCAATATGTAGATGTGGCACTTGGGGTTTTAGTGCTGGGCTTGGCAGTGCTGGGTTAATGGATTCAATTGGATTCAATGATCTTAGAGAGCTTTTCCAACCTAAAGGATTCTATGATTTGTGAGAAACACCAGATCCCGACTGGGTCTGGGTGATAGTGGCCCTGCTCACTATGTCCTGCAATTTGACCTCAGGGCTGAAATATGCTGAGCACATGAGGAGCTGGACTTGGGGATGGCTTTGTTTGTAAAGGAGTGACTTGGGACACGGGAAGAGGGCAGTGCCCTCCTGGCCACCACTCACACTGCATGGCCTGGGTCCTGCTTTCCCCAGCACTTCCTACCTGCAGGAGAAACAAACTCCTTCCTGTGTTTAGCAGGGTCTGAAGAGCACAAACCATACCAGTGGCACATTGGGAGTGTGGGAACGCTGCCCAAAGCCTTGCAGGCCCCTGGGCTGGGCAGCCTGCACAGAGGAGAGCCCTCATTGCACTTTCAGAGAGTTGTGGGCAAGTTATGAGCTGCAAGAATGGGCCAAGGAACTTGGGATCCCAAGGAAAGGAAAGCTTTCCATTACATTATACTTTTAAAATGACATTACATTCACAATCATATGTTGGAAAAGCTGGTTCACAAGTGGACATAGATTTCAAATCTGTCTAATGCACACCTCAAGTTATCTTTAATCTTATTAAATGTCTTTCTGTCCATCTGCTTCTTACCTGCCTAATGTCTTGGGCAAATGGATCATCCCAGGGACACTGGATGGCTGCTGAGAATAACAGGATTTCAAAATGTCCTTCCTAGAAGTGACTAAAAATTCCTTTTGGTAGTTTCTAACTGATTGGTTGTGGGTGTTGGGTAGGTAAATAATATTTACTTTGTGAAGCAAATGAAATAACTCGGCAGACTCAGAACCTTCATGCTATAGCCCCCCCTCCACAGACCTAATTTTACATGTCACTTCTTATGGCACATGTTACTTAAATGAAACTTATTTTGAAGTGCAAGGACAGAACAATGCCATCAACAATATCTCAGTGGTCTGACCCATCACATCAAACGCTCTTTTCTTCTTTACCACATCTCATCTTTTTTCCTTGTATCCAGTTTAAGATACACACATTTATATGCACATCAATAAAAGTGATACTCATCTGAAAACAAACTGGCCAGGCCAAGATATTCTTCTGGCTGATTGCCATTGTTCAGTCACTAAATATGGGTTTAGGAATAGGGAGATGGATTACTTGCTTGTAACCCCACCACGGGCATTTCATGATATCACAGCCCATATTTTTTTAATAACATCGAGGAATATTTAAATCCTGTATGGAAGTTTTTTCATATGTACTTCTTTGATGTTAGAACATTTTGATTTGTTTGCATGCTGACACCAGAACATCTCGATTACTGCATGTTCGTTTATCAGAGAGTGCGAGGTCGATCCCATTTGGATGTGCAATTATTCCATCAAAGAGATACCATGGGCTACAGCAATACCTCCACTTCAGTGGCTGGAAGTGAAAGAACACTAAATAATTACCGTAAATGAAGAGTTAGATAGGTCTCATTAAATGTTATTGTTAACTAAAACAATAAAGGAGTTTATATTTTTTAAAAAAGCACAAAGGTGGTAGGGAAATAACTGAGCCCCAAACCTAGAACACATTGCAGTTCCTGGATTTAAAGCTAATGGGACCCAGTGGATTCAGGATTTGGCAAAGAGAGAACTGTTGTCTCCATCACATTATTTATTGTAATGGTGTAACTCCTTTTTCCTTTGTTTCTCCTTTTTCCCCCCAGCAGAATGGCTGTTGGTAAGATGGGAATGTGAAATCCAGGTTTTTGTCTCTTCAGTAGCTCTGAATTTTCTGGCTTTTGCGGACTGAAATCAGACCCTGAAGTCACTCATGTGCATTTTGTTTTGGGTAATTGACATGAATTTTTAGGTTGCATCACTAACATCCATCAGCACTGCTCTCAGAGGACTAGAGTTAAGGGGCCACAATAAAAAGGCATGATATTGTTTCTTTTGTTTTATTTTTGGAGCACTTTGACTACTCTATACTTTTCCAGTGGATGTTACATTTTTTTTCTGTGAGACAGTTTAAAACATTACTGACTGTCTCATTTAAAAGAATAGTTTGGCTTTACAGTGAATGCCCTGCTTCAGAGGCTGGGACAGTCAAGGCTGGTAAAAATTCAAGTCGATACCTTTTGTCTATGTAACACTTTGAAGAAACTATGAAATGACAACACATTTCTTTAGAGAGAGGCCTGCTGCCCATTACAGATGTTTCCCATGAGGCAAGGGGAAGGTTGGTCCCTTCCCCCCTCCACTCATCAGTGTTCTCACATTGTAGCAGGAATCTACAAAGACAACACGGCTGTAAATGACACCGCACAGAAGCCTCCAGCACCACGTACTGCCAAGGAAGGAGCTGATTTTCATTGTCAGGGCATGAATACACTCCATTGCAGCCCATTGATGGGGAGCATTTGACTCCTCGGCTTCCTGTTTCATCAGTGCATGGCACAAAAACCCTGAAGTGGACAAGAGAAACCAGACTAGGTTTGAGATGCTAAAATGATGAAATGGAGATGATAGATTGAATCAGTAGAGATTACTGAGGATTATCATCCTGTACCAGCTGGTGGGCTCAACACCTTCTGTCTCAAATCCTAATGGGTGGGAAGAAAAATTCTTTCTAACATAAGATCATTATTTTTAGGGAAGAAGAATCTGAGGCACTTCAGTGGGGCTAAGATCTATTTTTTGGACACTGGGACATGGTCGCACACACAGATTCATAGGTAGTTCTTGAGAACAGACAGCCATTGGAGAATTGGCCTGTTGCCCAATATTTTGCGAAGGAATCCAACACCCTAGCTGTACTTAAGATGTTCATAAATCCCAATACTTTATCGGATACTGAAGCTATTCTAACACTCAAGTCTTGAATGCAGGTGTGACTTCCTAAGAGTTTAATGTGTAATTGAGAGATTTTGTCTTCTCATCCACCCATTTCCCAAACCATAAAGTTATCTTATTTTAAAAGTAAACTTCAAAGTAAACAAG
Organism: Motacilla alba alba; assembly: GCF_015832195.1. Lineage (NCBI taxonomy): Eukaryota > Metazoa > Chordata > Aves > Passeriformes > Motacillidae > Motacilla > Motacilla alba. The sequence continues at coordinate 5,723,676 of NC_052018.1, forward strand.
AACCTGAACACACACAAAGTTTGTGATGAAAAAAAAAAAATCCTTTTTGCCTGTTTCCCTATGCCTTTGGTTTTGGAGAAGGTATGGGACCATCTGGGCAAGTCTGCATTTAATTTATAATGGATCATTGTTTTTTCATGCCAACCAATCTTAGTAACATACATACATACTAGTTGGTATATTTTGCCATTGGTTATTATATATTATTGTACAATAATAACATAATATCTAGCATTTCTACAAAATAAACTTTAATGCTGAGATATTTAAACCCACTACTGATCTTAGCTGGCTATTTCACCAGTATCTATGTGGCTAAAACCTTACACAGACTAAGAAATAAACTTTAAATAATATCTAGTTAAACGTTTCTTCATTGCTTTTTCACTATTACTTCCTTCTCAGCTTTCTAAAAGGTGCACCACTATTAAATAATTTCTTAGATTTCTTAGAAACTACAAGATATTCCCCAATAAACTGAATAATTTTCATTTTTTCTCTCATCATATTTTCCTGTTCACCTTTTGCTGTTCCTCACAACAGCATTTTTCCTAGTTCTTTATTACCAACTCTGCTTAATTTTAATTAAATCTATCCTTCTATTTATCTGTCTTTGCCCTCCAGTTCAGCTTATCCACCTTTTGGTTTCCAGCCCATTCTCCTGTCTTTCCATAACTCATTATTTCCCATCCCTTTTGACCAGCCTATCTCTGTCTCTGCTGGTTTTCTTTCCAACCTGATTTCTGCAGATCCTTGTCTCTTACCAACATCATCTCCTTTGTACAGAAACGAAGGGCTTCTGTGTCTTAAAATAATTCCATCCAAAATTTACTTCATCCTCTCCCAACCACATTAGGGGTTTACAAATACATCTGCAGTTGTTGCAGAAACTGTAGAAAAACAGATCTACTTCTTGTTGTAGGACCATGAAGAATTTTGGCATTACCAAAGAGAGCATTGCCCACACAAGAGAGAAATTCAGTGCTTGGGAATAGGAGCAGGAGAATCCTAAACACAATTTGGACCAGCCAGCAGTTGTCACTCAGGGCACAACAGAGCCCTCAAAAGCATGGGGGAGCTTTCATACTTCCCACAAGCTAAAGTCCAATCTTGGATATTAAATATGAATTAAGCATATATTTTTCTCTCTCTCTCTTTTTTATTTTTTTCTCTGTAATTATTCAGTTTGCTTAAGGGGAAAAAAGTAAGAAGAAGAAAAAAAAACAAAACAGGGCCACTTGCCACCTTGGTGCCAGACACCTGCTGGTGTCCAGTCCATTGAAGAAATTTCTAAAAACTACTTCACCTTTGTGGGAACATTCTCCTGCTGAAAGGCTGGGCTTTCTATCCCAGAAATGGTGACACGAGGCTTGCTGAGACTGAATGAACTCGCAAGCCATCTTTACCACCACACTTTTATTTATTCTTGATAAATTGGTGTAACTTACTGTCACTTAATTGCTCCATATTTCCTTCATCTGTCTTCAGCTGGGCATGATTCACCTGGAAAGCATAACTGAGTCTCACTCTCAAGAGCCCTTAGTAAATGAAGAGATATTGCAGCAGAGGGGTTTTGGGGGGATATTTATTCCTCCAGGGATGCTGTTGATGGGGTGAATCATTGATCCTGACACACTGTGAACTATTGATCTCTTTTGAGGGAGGCAATTCTTTCATCCTCAAGAAAACTACCCTTTTTTTTTTTGCTGTGTTCCATGTGGTACTTCCAACAGGTGTTAGAGAGGAAAACAAGGGGACAACAAAATATAACAAATAAACAAATTAATAGATAAAAGGATAGACGATTTAAACATCTTTGTCCTGATCTAGAAGAAAAGGCAGCTGCAGATTAAGCTTTGGCTTTTGAAATGTTTGGCCAGGAAGCCAAACGGGGGGACATTTTTGACTTGTGGGCAAATTTTATCAGGCACTAGGCAGAGTCAACCAACCAATTACTCACAGGCCACTTGCCCAGTCTGAAAAGGGAACAACTTTCAGTCTTTGACAGATTGGACTTGAACAGGCACCAGAAGTGAAAGCATCTATTGTTCATTATCCTTCCCAGCCCTGAGACTTCCAATTTCTCATTTACCATGTAGCCTGTTCAGAAAAGGTTTGTCAAGCAACAGCCTCTCTAAACAAATTACATTGCAATTCCTTATTCTGTGCCACATAACTTGACTTGCTGTTCCAGAAAGAGCCACATAATAAGTTTCTAACAAGGACACTGGATATTAAAGCGCTCTCAATTTTCTAGGTCAAAGAGGTGAAAGGCAAAGTCAAAATAATTGAAACAAAATATTCTATAAATCATGGGTGTTTACTTACAAAAAAAAATAAAAAAAATGAAGAGACCTGCTGCTACCCTAACCGAAACTCAGCTAGCTATTTTGAATTACCATGTTCTTTATGAAAGCAAAATTTAAGGCGCCAGAGTTGGCTTTTGGAAACACCCAAACAGTTCAAAACCAAATAGAGCTTAGCAGCAACTGGATTCTTCTTTCTTTTCCCACTTCTTCCTCCAAAATGTGTAAGACAGACGTGGCAAAGAAATACACACTGGTAATGCATGCTGTTCCTTTTTTATCCACTTAAATGTGAAAAGTAGGTACCTTTTAAAACATATATATTTGCTGAGGTAACCCAGAGATTTAAACTGAGAAGTGCAAAAGTTCTTAATGCATTTCATGAAGAGGAAATTTTTTAGAATTGCCGTCTGTATTTCCTACGTTCGAGAAACATTAAGATCTGAGCTTTCTGAAAATAACTTTCCATCACCTCAGTATATTTGGAGACATTCTTTTTCACTGTGTTGCATCTTCATATTAGTACACAAATACTAATTTTGTTGCAGTTTTCTTCTTTAGGAGACACACCTTATTTATCAACTTCTTAAATGTGTTTGAATCTGTATTTACTGTGAAGACTAACACAGTTTATCCATTTTTTCAAGGAACATGCTTTTCCAAGAATACAGTTAGAAATATCTTCCATTTCTTAGTTTTCTAAGTTTTTATCTGTGATAAAATGATGATTTTTTTTCAGGGCTTGAGTAAAACTCATTTAGAATGCACATGCACTTAGGTAATAAAATCATAGAATCAACTAATGGTTTGGGTTGGAAAGGACCTTAAAGATGATCTCATTCCAGCCCCTTGCCATGGGCAGGGACACCTTCCACTAGACCAGGCTGCTTGTTGATTTAACAATAAAAAGAAAAAAATGGAAGGGCAGATTGAGGAGCTAAAAGGAGGGTAAAGGAGCTGCAATTTGCCTTCTGATTTGGGGCATGGACCAGCCCAATACAAGTGACAGTGAAATCAGAACAAGTGGGTAAGAAGAGCCATGGATGCACCTATTCCAAGACTCAGAGCAGTCACTGTTGGTGGGCTCCAGGGACCCCCAGATATGATCCTGCCCTACCCCACACTTTCTGGCAAGAAAAAAAAAAAAAAAAGAAAAAAGAAAAAAAGAAAACAGTCAGAGTTGGCTGTGGTACCACTTGCCTTCCTTCTGGGTGAACCCAGAGGAGGAAGGGATCAGGAAAAATTATAGGTCCCTGCAAGAGCTCTGAGCGTTTCTGTTGACGCCATCTGGAAGCAGTGATAACACCACTATTAGTGGGGGCATTTCTACAGAGGATCTGTTGCCTCTATTGAAACCAGCCATGCTGTGTGCTGGCTCATGATGCATGTTTGCTCTAACTTCCTCCCTGGCATTTCATTCCTAAAGCTGTCAATATCCCGTTAACCTCCCTGACACTGAAACTCTAAAACCAAGTCCTGTTTCAAGCTCTGATTTTGAATCTCACTTGTGATAAGCAATACCAAAGGCATAGTTTACAATACACCTTTGGCCTAATCTGAATCATGCTATAGGTGAGGGGGATTTTTTTTCTTGCTTATACACATCATAAAGCAGGATACAACAATGTGATATCCTAAAATTAATTCCTTGATTTGCTGGCAAAATAGCAAATGTTCTTTACTGGTAACTGACAGATCCTGCAGATTTCAACAGCCAGAAGTGTCCTGTAATCAGGGGAATTGCTCACATTCAGTTCATACAGTTTAAAGTCAGAAGGGAAAATTAGATCATCTAGTCTGACCTCCCACATACCACAGACCACAGAATTTCAGCCAGTTGCCCTTATTTTGGGCCAGTAACCAGTTTAACAAAAGCGTATATTCCAGAAATTCATTTGACCTCCACTTGGAGTCATCAAGAACGAGACAATGCAGAACTTCACTTGGTACTTTGTTCCACTGTTAATTGGCTTGTGCCTTATTTCTAAGTTGAATTTCTCTGGTATTATGTTTCTACACAAATACAAGTTTCAAGAACAGCAATTACAACTGTCTCCACAATAATGGTGACATTAATGTGAAAAGAGCATGTCCAAGTGGGATGCTAAGAAGCATTTTGGCCACATGCACAAAAATATTTACGTAGCAGCTGATCCAGATGAGCCCATTATTGGATTTACTGAAATGTCTGAACCAAGTACAAAAGGATCCATCTGTGGGAATACTTTAGTTTGGATCAGGGATGTGCTTTTGAAACAAATTTCCCCTTCATCCTCACTTACTGCACATAATTTTCTACTGTAGAATGATTTCAGAGCATGCTACCTGGTCTTTTTTTGGGTAAAAGCAAATCAAAAGATGCACTCCAAACAGGCATTCAGTCAACGAGGCCAGACTGGACCTAGTGCTAGACTGAAAGTACCCCTCACTGAAATGCTCATTGTGTGCATGGAGGGTGAGCACCAACTATTTGTCTTCTACACATCTGCTCCTACTTGTACTGCCGGTAAAAGCACAGAATCATGGAATCATAGACTGGCTTGGCATGGAAATTACTTTAAAGTTCCAACCCCTCTGCCACAGGCAAGAATACCTTCCACTAGATCAGATCACTCAGTCACAGCCTGACTCCTGAAATTCCTAAAGCAGTCAAAATCTAATTCCCCTCAACTTTAAGGAACCTCATGTCAGTAGCAGCAGAGAATAAAAAAATCAAGATTTAGCAAATGATTTCAGAACAGTAACTGGTGGAATTGATTTTGCTGAACAATAGCTGGGTATTAATCCATAATCTGAAGAACAATGGCAATGATCAAAAAGTATTACAGTCAACAGAGTTTCTTCTTATTTTTCCAGTGGTATCCTTACTGCTAGAAAATAACAAAGATTGTAGACAAATTCACCTGGCTTATCCTGAAAAGATCAAGTCAAAAACTAAGGAGTTCTAGGAGGACCACCAGGAAAAGATAATGGGAGACACTGACATAGAAAGAGGACAACAAATCTGACCTAATAAATCACAGAATTCATGATTCAGAAATGGTTATTCCACAATATTTTAGAAATAATTTGGCTAGTTGTTCTAACTGTTTGTTACCAGTCAATTACCTTCAATATACTCTCCAAGGGAAGAACAAAGTAACATCTTCAGAACTTGCATTAATTTACCCAGTCCAGAGACACAGGCCAATTAAGCACTTTATGCTAAGAGAGGCTTAAAATGAGACATGCAATTCCACACAAGACCACTTAAAGAAGTTGTTTTTTGTGGCTGCCAGACCAGCAGTGCTATTGTCAGCAATAAGCATTCCTGCGTGGGGCAGAAACTACCAAGAAATGATCTAAGAGCAGCAAGAAGATGGACAGATCAATGGCCTTCAAAATATTTTTTTAATTTTTGTTGATCAAACATTCTGGAGAGAGTATAAAAGCCAATGCATGAGTGACCATGGCAAACCAAGATTTATAATGGAGCTCTTGAGGGACGTGATTGGCACAGCAGAAGTAAGTCTTAGTTCACCACAGTTTTCTCCATTTTTCAAATCACAATTTGTAAGTATTTCTTTGCAAGAATTGAAAGGCAGAAGAGGTACCAGACTGGCCAGTATGACCCCTTTTATATCTCAATTCCTAATTATTCCATCTTTTCAGAACACAATAATAATATATAACTTCTATAAAGAAAATCAATAGAAAATTTCAGCTCGCATTTATAGAATAGCACAACCTCTCAAAAACTTTATAAAAAAAGAAAAATGTTCTATTTTCTTCTAATATTTTTAACTTTCCAAATTATTGATCTCTCTCTCATTTCTTTTATTTTGGGATTTCTCCTTTCTGCGATGAAGAAATAAAGAATTGAAATATTCCAAAAACAATGATAGTACTTGTTCCAGCTAGGGCCATGTACCAAGACAAAACACACAAAAGATTTGCTCTTAGCCTCCCAACAAAGGTCTGTCAATCCCCAAGTCTGAAATACACGTCAGATAAGTGCAAATAGAGTTCATGCTGATCTAATCAAGGACTTTTTGGGATATCCAGGACAGGAAATAAGTGCTAATTTAAAATGAGATTTTATGTTTTGGACTGTCTGTGAAGGTAATTAACATCTACAACTACTTTTCAAAATATAAACTTGGCCTTTGAATACTGATACAACTGAAAGAAAAAAGAAATTCCCAACAAAATGGGGAATCTGAAAAGAATAACAAGGTGATTTTGAAATCCTTGGAAGGTTCCGAGAAGTCTCTTTGGTCTTTGACTCTTTGGCTGGTGATGCTGGATATATGCAAACAGTAATCAGTTCCAGGCCTGCAGTAGCAGTGCTCACTCATAATAGAATAAAATTATAGCTTACATAGGAACTCAGTACTGAGAGAAATCTCTGACTATTTGGCAAAGAAAAGTAACAGGAAAGCAGAGGGGTGGAGAATAAAGGTTGCATGGAATAAGAAAAGAAAATTATACTGTTCAGACTAATTACACAAAATAGAAGAGGGGCAGGACAGCAGCTGAAGGATTACAAAGAAAGCTCAGGAATAAACGGATGTGGCACAAATCAATTAATTTGACAACGAGCACATTCAGGGATCCTGGTCCACATATCATTACCCATGGAGAAATGCCCCTGCCACTGCAGTTACATTTTCACCCGCAGATCAACATATTGTCTGATGGACTGGCACACGTAATGGTAGTCTTCAAAATGAAATTCAATATACTCCTGTTGCCACTGGAAACCTCACCTTCTTACCCACTCGCTGCTAATGCAACCAGTTGGTCTGGAAGGATCTGGAAGGATGCCATGTGTGATCATCTCCCGCATTACAGCTTTCTTTGTTAATGCTGGAAATGAAACCTCAGGCACGATAATACCAAGAGTTAACACACACCAGCACATCTATGCCAGCTCAAACCAGTTACATTTTTCTGACTCTGTGGTGGTTTTGAGTTTTTCTTCTCTCCTTCCACCTCCTCTGATCAAGGACACACATGGATACCCAAAAGCAGCAAAGCCTTTCTACCAAAATTACTCTTCTTTAGTAACGAGACCACAAAAGGCTGAAACACACACAACACTGTCTGCCACCACCCTACCCTGGCTGATTGTCTTTTAATAGCTACAATAACGTTGTGCAAAGGAATAATATTCCACATCCTCAACTCACTGGGGAAGGGTCTGGAGGAGCACAAGTCTGATGAGGAGCAGCTGAGGGAGCTGGAGGGGCTTAGCCTGGAGAAAAGGAGGCTCAGGGGAGACGTTCTTGCTCTCTACAACTCCCTGACAGGAGAGTGGAGCCAGGTGAGGGTTGGGCTCTTCTGCCAGGTAATAAGTGACAGGACAAAAGGAAATGGCCTCGAGTTGCACCAGGGAAGATTTAGCTTGGACATTAGGAAAAATTTCGTCATCGAAAGTGCAAAGTACTGGAGCAGGCTGCCCAGGGCTGTGGTGGAGTCACCACCCCGGACGTATTTAAAAGAAGTGTAGACGTGGCACTGAGGAACATGCTTTAGTGATGGACTGACAGTACTGGGCTCCTGGTTGGACTCAATTATTTTTGGGGTCTTTTCCAATGGAAATGATTCTTTGACTCTCCCAGGCAGTACATGGACAATTCCAAAGAAAAGTATGCATTAGCTGAATCTGCTTCCTTATGACTATAACAGGAAGTTCAGTCCCCTTTTATCATACCTTTTTATTTTTGAAAGACTGCCCAAACAGTTCCAAGTTGAGTCGAAGCAAAGTTATTGATGTCAAGAAGCCAAGATCTTTCGCCACGCCTTGCTGAATGAGGAAGGAAGAAACTGTTTGTGCTCAGCTGTCCTTTGCCTCTCCAGGCTAACTTTGAGCCAAAGAAGCAGGAAGAGGAGAAAGATGAATAAGTGAAAAGGGATAATGTTTATCTTTTAACAAAATCACAATGTTCTGCTCCTAGCTCTAGCAGCCAAGACTCACTGCTGCATCTTTAAGACAGATAGTCTCTTCTCTGAGAGACGACAGGCTAATTATAGCCCTCCTGCCAGAGGGAACTCACACATGCAAACCATTATGTAAAATATAATTTTTTTCTTTAAGAATACTCAAGATCATTAGACATGGTTTTTTCAATGCTAGAAAATCAAGCCAAAAATGAAAATAAACAGTTTCAAGTATTCGCAACATAATTCCCTCATGCATTTATGGAAATATAGTAAAAAGCGCCTTAAAAATGTGGTTTGACATTTCATGCTGCTCTGTTTTTCTGCTTTTCCAGTTCTCAACATTTGCCCTCTTGTCCTGTATCATTTCAGTTCCATGGCAGTTTGAAAGAGATGATGATGGCAGCCTTTGTCATTTCTGCTGTGCTTTTCAGCCTTGTTTCAATGGGTGGGTGACATGAAACATCCCAAGGAGTTGGCATAGACAACAAAAATGCTTTAAAAATTGCATAAACCAAATGTGAATTCATTGTATGCAAACATGGTAGCACCATTCACCGAGATATTTACAGGTACAGCATGGCTTCCCTAACAATGTGCTTTGGTAAATTCATGTTAAAGAGATTATCAACTTAATTTCAAAGGGAAATACCATCCTTTTTTTTTTTTTTTTTCTGAGCTGCTCTTCCTCCAGAAGGTTTTCTGAATACACTGCCACCTTCAAGAGCACTTTCAGACAAACATGGAAAAATATGGAAAAAAATCCCCAAGTCTGGCTATGATGATGTGACATGGCTTCATCTCTTTTTTATGCAGGGAGAACTGAACTCCTGCCTATCTAAACTAGTTAGTATTTTAAAGGTTTTGTCCAGTTTATAAAGCATGGGACTATTGACAAACCAAACACCATGGTCTAATGGATTAAGCAAGCAACTGCATGCCACAAATTCCTAACTTTTAATCCAGACTCTCTTGGTGCTCACCTTCTTGTCCATAAAATTGAGATAATATTTATCCTCTACTTCACGAGGGTGTTGTGAGAGTGAGTAAATGTTTGGACAGCTCTTCAAAAGGTCAAGTTCTAACCAGGCACCTGTATTTTACTGAAGTAAACTGTTTCCTCAGATTCCCATGATATGATCACAGCACCTTCTCCAGAGCTTCTCAGATCACTTCAGAATAACCATCCACATGCATAAATCACAGAATGGTTTGGGTTGGAAGGGACCCTGAAGATCATCTCATTCCAGTCACTCTGTCTTAGGCACAGACAAAGTTATGCACTGATCTAGGACTTAAGAGTGATCTCACCTGTAAAGTCAAGTATATAAATCATCCCCTTGCCACAAAAATAATTCAGAAAAACTACATGCTAAGAAACTTTTAATTCATCACTGAAGCAGAAGTGCCACCTCCCAAGGTGTTGCTAATGCCAGTTGATTTTAAAACTGCCATTCAATATCTGAATTGCATAAAAATACAGAGTGGAAAAATAATTTATTTTTAAGAAAATCTTTTAAGAACCACTAGATATGTCAGCAACTGATGTTCTTTAAAGATATGAAATAAAAGCCTTAAAAAAATCTCCTGCTTTATTAGAAGGGCAATTCCAGAGACTTGACACACTGTATAATCCCATCAGTGGTTAGTTCTCAACAAACAAGTCACACATACAGAAAAAATATTCTAGACCAAGGCAGGAGGCAAAAAGAGGTTAAATCGGTCACAAGCCAGGTTTTTCCTCAGTTTTAACTCATAAGTGATGACATAAAACCCAGAAAAAAACCCAGCTCCAACTTGAAAATGATTTAAATTTGCCAGCTCCAGCCATTTCTGGAAGCGATCCAGCCTTAATTTGGATGTAGGCTTCTCAAAATTTGCACAGCTCTAACTTTAACCTGCTGCAGCCTAAAAAGCGGACCTGGTGAAGAAACACACAAAAAATATTCCACATAATTCTACACAAGTGATGGTCTGTTCTCTCCACGTACCCGAGCTCAGGATCAGCTGCTTCATTCCAGGAGCGGACGGTGCTGTGTCTTTATGAGCAAAACTGTCCACCTTCAAAATTCCTTCTGTGCCCATCTAATGCTGCATGAGGATAATGCTCACAAGAGGGAATAGGACTTGTTTTCCAGGAGGGAATATTTTCAGAGTCGAGCTTGTAATTTCTATTTGCAAATCTCCAAATTCAACAATTCCTCAGCCTCTATAAACTCACAGATGGAAAGATCCTGTATTTGGAATAAATAATGTCTGAGCTTCACCTTCATTACAGGGCATTTTCTGTTAGAAGAGTGCTATATCCTGACTCCTGGAATACACAGGAGCCCTTTGTGGTAAAGCTATCACACTGGGCTGCTCCAAGTGTGCAGCTAGAAGGCTCATATTAGTAGTAGCATGGAAGGACTGGGGGGAAAAGAAAAAATAAAATATCATGACAAGCATTGACTGGGAATCCTGATAGCTCTCTCAGGATCTTGCCTAAAAATTGAGGGTATTTTTTTATTTTAATATGTCAAAATGAACTTTTGTATTTGTTAAAAAAAATCTCAACTTTGAAACATAAGTCCATTTATCATTTTACTATTTTTTCAGCCCTTTCCCCAAAATCTGCTGTTATTAAAACACTGCTGCACAAATGAAAGTGTTTCTGCTTCATAACTTCCCTTCTCTTTTCCTTGTGAACACACACAATGAGATCATTATTTGCTCATTATGTTCATTCTCACTGGGACAGGCTTTGATGTCAAACAGCAAGTGCTGTGACTTCACTGTAGGTATCCAGACCACAGAAGGACTGTGTGAAAAAATTACCAGTCGACACAAGAGATATCCAGTGCCTGGACCAAAAGCCAACAGGAGCTTTGGAGCAGGTCTCTGGCCATCAGGAACATATAACAAACATCGAGACCACACTGGGGCACACAAGAACAACCACTGCAGCCACACAGTACTTGATCAGAGCATCTCAAAGTATAGTTTGACATCAATCCTCCCACTCATGGAATCACAGAATGATTTGGGTTGGGAGGGACCTTAAAGGTCATGAATTTCCAACCTCTGCCATGGGCAGAGACACCTTCCACTAGATCAGGTTGCTCAGGGCCCCATCAACCTGGCCTTTAATGAAATTAAAGAAGACAAAAGATGTTCTTAGAGGAAAGCAAAATGGAAAAAAAAAAGTATCATCAACATCTGCAGTTCAGACAACCCTGAGTTAAGCAGCTCTGATATCTGCAGTGTGCAGTAACTACTATTATTAATAAGCATCATGTGGAAATGGACTCAAGTTGTGCCAGGAGAAGTTTAGATGCTAGGAAAAAACTCTTCACAGAAAGGGTTGTGGAACAGGCTGCTCAGGTAAATGATGCAATTACCATCCCTGGAAGTCTTCAAAAAAATGTGTGGCTATGACACTTGAGGACATGGTTTAATGTTGAAAATGGTCATGCTGGTAGGTGGACAGTTGGATTAGATGATATAGCTTTTTCCAACATCAACAATTCTGTGATTCTATATAACAAGATGCATTAGGGACTGAATGCTGTTGAAGAGCATCTGGCATGCCAGTTCTTCAAGACAACTGGAATTTCTGTATTTCAGTAGTTAAGAATGACTTATTTATAAAATAGAATCGACCCCATAAAGCCACTGAAGCAAAGGTACCTTTTTTCATAGCTCAAACAGCATGTAGTAACCCCATGAAACCAACTCTGTGGCTTCTCTGAGGGCCAGGGTTTAAGACTTCAGCTTTAGAGCAGTCAACATATTAAGACTTGACCTCAAGTTCAAACAGTCTCGGGGAATATTCCTGGACCCTGAAAAAAACCCTTTACACTTAAACCATTTTACTAGCCCCAGGAATGCAACTACCATTTCCCAATGCTAGGACAGAGTTCAAAGGTATTTGGAGGCCAGAAGCCATTCTCAAAAGACAGCCTGGAGATGGCCACCCTATTTTGGAGAATAAGAAAATGGAATAATATGAGCATGGGTAATGCCATGCTTGTTAGCCTGTGTGTCAGAGAGCACAGACACAGTTAATCACCTGGTACAGACATAGCTTTATGCAGTCAGCTCCTCTGAAAAACCTCAGCCCAGATAGCTGGAGAAGTGTCCTAACTGAGTGGCTAATAATCACAGTGTCAGCCAGCAGACTTTCTACCTTAAAAGCTTTTATTTTAATAGCCATACTAGAAATATGCTTTGGAGTGGGAGTTGAATGTGAGGCAAAACAGGTATCTTTGTGTTGCCATGCAGGCTGTGTTTCTATGCTGATAAGGTCTTGTTTCACTAATGATGGGGAAAAAATAGCCTGCATTTCCAGAAAAGCTAAGGGCTTTATCTGACACAGCCTCCCAGGAAAGCAGTGTCCTTGTGCCTCAGGATGGGCAGCCAGCCAGCTTGGGCTAAACTGCCTACAAGGCAGAAGACATAATATTACAATTCATATCAGAAAACACTATAATTTGCTTTTTGCTTACAATTTCATCTGACAAAAACAAGGCAGCTGAGGAAAAAGAAACAACAGAAGGTGTCCCTGGCTGTTGGCTGCTCCTTTGGCCTGTCTAGCAGGGAATGCTCCGCTTCATTCAGAGCAAACTATCACAGGGCTGATAAGGACAGGAACAACAAAAACATTGGGCTAAGATAACTGTTCATCAGGATGAGACAGAGAAGAGCCCAGCATGGCAGAGTCTAGAGGGAAGAGAACCAAAAGTTAAAGAGAAGGTAAACAGGGATCTATTGTTTCATCTTTCATACAAGAGAAGACAGGAAAAAAAAATTGATAATGACATTTCACAGAATCACAGAGTTTTTAGGGATGGAAGGAACCTCTAAAGATTATCCAGTCCAACAATCCTGCCAAGGCAGGGTCACCTGGAGCAGGTGACACAGGAACTTGTCCAGGTGTGTTTGGAATGTTTCCAAAGGGACACTCCACAACCTCCCTGGGCAGCTGTCCCAGTTCTCTGCCATCCTCAATGGAAAGAAGTTCTTCCTCAGGCTGGAAGCTAAACTTCTTGTGTTTCACTTGATGGCCATTGCTCCCCATCCTGTTACTGGGCACGACTGAAAAGAGTCTGGCACCACCCTCTGACACCCTCCTTGGAGATATTTATATGGATTGCTGAAATCCCTCTAAGTCTTTTCTTTTCCAGACCAATCAGGCCCAGCTCCTGCAGACTCTTCTCCTAAGAGTTGTTCCAGGCCCCTTGCATCTTTGTATTAATTAATTAATGTTATCACTGAGAAAGTTTAATACATGAATACTTCAATCAGATAGAGTTCTGTTACACAAAAAACTCTTCCTGGCAAGTATAACTTAGAGGAAAATCACAGAGATGATGGTAGACTTTTAATCATTATTTATTCTTCTATTTTCTCTGTTCAGTCTCAAATGCTATGAGTGACATTCTTTACACTTCACTGCTATATTCACATCCCCTATCTGAGTGTATCAAAGCATAAGAGGCACTTCTGGGATACAACACCGTGCCAAAAAGAAGGGAAAAGAGAGAAAAGTCAAAGATCATGATAATAAGATCACTAAACACAGAAGCAAATGCCATTTCAAGCTACCAAAGACTTTCTGGAGCCATTCTGGATGAGTGGCAAATTCTCTCTCTGGCTTGTGGAAGAGCATATTGAACTCCACATTTAGATTTTTTTTTTCTTTTTAAACATGCACATCACATAACCTGGTTAAATCGTCTATTTTGAGTATATGTGTAATGTACTGAATATTTTGGTTTAAGCTGTAATTCGCAACAGGCAGGGCATTTCTGGACAATTATAACATGTCTCTGGTAGCGTTTTAAGGCATGAAGCCAAAAGCTGGATCAATTGAAATACCTGAGATGTGCAATAATCCCTTGGAAATGCTCTGGATTGTCTTACAGCTACTACACAATGTCATATTATATGCATAAAACCCAAAAGTTTGTCTGTGTATTTAATAAGTTTTACTCATAGTATTCAGCTGCTTTGGATTTCGTCAATTATATATGGAACAAACTTTATGAGAGCCTGTTGTGATAGGCCAAGTGATAGGACAAAACAAACTTTTCTATTTGTTTGAAAGTAAAAGAGGGTCAATTTAGATTAGATATAAGGCAGAAGTTTTTCACAATGAAGGTAATAAAACAATGTCACAGGTTTGGATGATCCATCCCTGTAAACACCCAGGGTCAGGAGTGAAAGGGCTCAGAGCAACCTGGTACAGGGGAAGGTGTCCCTGCTCATTGCAGAAGTTTGGACTAGATAACCTTTAAAGGTTCCTTTCCACACAAAACCATTCTATGATTATGCATCCTGAAACCCCAGCCCCCTTTAGCAGCTGTGACTGTCTCCTCTCCCCCACTGACCAGCCACTTCCCTTTAGGATTTTGCTTTAAAAAAACTTGCTTCTTCAATTGTTGTTGTTTTTTTTTTTTCCTGCGGTCTACAACACTTCAGTCTTCTTCTACTTATCTATTTTTATGTAGTTTCTGTGCTGGCTTTACCTAGTGACATGTGTATCAATAGTGCCTACAGCTGTCTTCAGACTGCTCACTCCTCTCTTCTGCCTGAGCCTCCCTCTCCATCACCATCCTTAGCAGCTCCAACCAAATATTTCTCCTTTTAACCCACTTCACACACCTCAGATGAGAGCTGCATTCATACTCTACTCAGCTCAGTGAGGCTTCAGGTTGTAACCAAGGGCCTTGGGGTGTGATTTTAACAAACGTGACAACAAATGAGAGAAATCACCAACAGTACCATGGATTTTCAAAAACCACATTTTCCTATATTTGGGTAGTTGTGGTGAAAGTAAATACCTGTTGATCCATAACACTGAATCCAATTCCTATAAAACATACTATCTAATTTTTATCTATTAGTCTGTCTAATTCTTGACACATAACTTGTTTAAAGGCCTAGGATGTAATAACATTACATTAAAAAAAAAAAGAATCCATACAAAATACTTAGAAAAAAAATATTCTGTGTAGAGTTTTCAACAGTTACTACTAACGTGAGATGGAAAAGCCCAACAGAAAAAAATCAACTTTTACCTAAAAGTATTTTTACTAATTACTTTTATAAGTGAGAGTTCCCATAACTGCAACTGAAATAAAGAAAATATATTCATCTAATTAACAAAATAGGATTAGAAAATTAGTAAGGAAATGCAGAGCCAGAACAGATACCAAACTCACTTTTCAAATTACTTACAGTCACTGACGTATGAAACAAAAAATCTGAAAGTAGTATTTTAAATACAAAAAGGACTTGCATTATAAGTATTTTAGGCTTCATAAAACAAAATTTGTACTGTATCTAGCCATCCTATCACTAATACCTTACAGCGCTGTCTAACATCACATTCTATATCAAATAAAATTAAGACATTCCAAAATCTTTTTCACTTATTTAATGTGCATTGATACAATTAACGTTTTTCAGTTTTGACCACAGACAGCTCTCAGTGTGAGCTAAATCACCCCCCTCCACTTACAGTCAGTGCTGAGAAACATCTTGTTGAGAAGGATATGCAGATCTGAATACAGATGCTCTCTGTATTCAGATCTCCTCTTCTACATGCCTGCATTTGGCAAGATGAAATCCAAACTCATTTTTCTGGAAAATCTGAACTTCTTTATTTTAACCACAAGAAACTCCACAATTTATTTGGTTATAGATGTTATTTGAACCCTGTTAACCCTATGAAGTTGAGCTTGCTGAAAAAAGAGTGGCTAATCATGAACACTTTCCTCAAATGATACATTATTACTGTTTTC
Source organism: Motacilla alba alba (assembly GCF_015832195.1). Classification (NCBI taxonomy): domain Eukaryota; kingdom Metazoa; phylum Chordata; class Aves; order Passeriformes; family Motacillidae; genus Motacilla; species Motacilla alba. The sequence goes on from NC_052018.1 coordinate 5,739,691, forward strand.
CTTTAAATATCAAGCCAGTTGTCAGCAAATCAGAATGTTAATGGAAACGCCTGGAATTGCAGTTCCTGTTTTTTCAATGACTGACCGAGGGCAGGTTTTGTTTAGGCATTAGACAGAAATCCTTCCCTGTGAGGGTGGTGAGGCCCTGGCACAGGTTGCCCAGAGAAGCTGTGGCTGCCCCACCCCTTGAAAAGTTCAAGGCCAGGTTGGTTGAGGTGTCGAGCAATCTGGGATAGGGGAAGGTGTCCCTGCCCATGGCAGGGAGGTTGGAATGAAATGGTCTTTAAGGTCCCTTCAAACCCAAACCATTACATTACTCTGTAATTCTTGACTTTTCAAACAGCCCTTCCAGCTTGCTGCACCTTAAAGACAGGAGTTCCTCATATGGAAACAAGACTGCACTGATCTATTTTTACAAACAAGAGGAATTCAGGTCCCAGAGTATGAACTGTTATGAATTTATACTCCTTATAAACTGGAAAGTGAACAGTTCAGAAAAAAACACCCTTCATTAATATGTAGGATGACAAAATCATTACATTTATAAAATCTGAGGCTATAATGATGATTCAGAGAGCCATCCTTGTGACTCCACCACCGCAGTATATTCAGCTGAGGCACTGGACTGTATCAGCTGCAAGTGCACCCCACAATACTCGCCAACCCCCAAATACTGTTGTATTTATAAACATATGTAAGATTTTAATGAGCTGCAGCATGAGATGCCCTCCTACACCAGAAGACATCTGGTACAGCCACAGCCACCTGGGTCCCTGCTGGGTGACAGCAGCTGGGTGGCCCTGCAGCCTGGTCCAGTTCAGGACACTCCTCTCTGCATCACCCAGTGATGTGTCTTGTGCCTTTGCAGGATAAGGAACACACCTTAAAGTTCCCTTTTCAGCATTCTCCTCTGCCAGTCCTAGCACTGGCATTAGGAGGGTGTAAAGGGAAAAAATTAACCTGGCTTTGCAGCAGAGAAAAGTAGTGTTCAGATAGAATCAATAATAATAACAGTAATAGTGATAGTAGAAGTAATATGGGGTCATTATTACAATTTTAATTTTTTTAAAATCCATTTTTCTGGGAAGGGCAGACACACAAGATATATTTCATTAACAAACACTCTGCCCAGAAAAGTGCACAACGAAGTGTTAAAGCCTTTTAGTTTGGTTCAGAAAGAAGCGACAAGCAGATAACCAAACTGGTCCTGAAATATTTAATCCGGGAAATTGTATCTCAAAAAATAACCTTGAACTCATAAAATAACTGTTTACCAGGGCTTGCTTCACTTTGTTATGAACACTTTGAGTCGGTGCTAAATTAAGAAAGCGCCTCAACAAGGCACAGTCCATAAGATACGTTATCGGGTTTTAGGGCAAAAACAGGCATATCTTGCCACCAGGAACAACAACCTCATATGAAACCCTCTCAGAAAAACATGTCTCCAGCTTTTAGTTTTGTAAAGGCTTGTTTTCCTATGAAACACTCTCAGAAAAATATCTATAGCTTTTAGTTTTGTAAAGCCTACTTTGTGACTGACCTTTTCTGAAGCACAAACTCCCCAACTAAACTCCTCGCTGCCCATGGATCCCTGGTATTGAAATCATGGTAGATTTCGTGCTGCCTCTATAGAATCTACTTCATCAATATGAATGACATCCAGGACACTCCAGTAACTTGAAAAGCAGAATATGACAGCAAATTCTGCCTCTCGGACATCTGTTCGAATTTCAGGCTTCATAAAAACCTACAGTTCAGGAAGGGGAGGATCATCTTTAGTACATTTTGAGACCAGATGATGACAGACTGGCTGAGCTTCCGGAGAAGTCCTATCAACATTTTGGAGGCTGGCAGCACAGCCACTGGGACCAATTAGGTTAATTAAAACTACATGGCATGCAGGCTCCACGCACAATTCCTAACATGGTTAGAAGGGAAATAAATATGCCACAGCACAATTTTTGACTATAATGGATACATCTATAAAGCCTTTGCAATGCAAGTCTTGAATCCAGGGAATGGTGAGAAGACAGAAAACCTGAATTTACACAATCCCTAAATAGGCACCCAACAGCACTGTGAATCTCATACTCACTGGGGCTGGAAGGCCCTTCTAGAAATTGTTTAATCCCACCTGAGCAGGTTGCTGAGGGATGCGTCCACTCAGACAAATGCCCAAATAATGCCACAATAATTGCCAGAATAAAACACAAAAAAATCTATGCAATCCTGTCTCCCTTATATACCAAAATAATACCACACATACAATTTCCTATATAGATAAATTATTCAAGGAGGGGTATGTGTATGTGTGAAAGAGGTCTCTATTAATTCACTCCCATCATTGCCACACATTTGGTCTACACTTTATGCACATTTTTGTGTCCATTAAAGACTTCCATCAATGGAGACATGGAGTCTGAGGTTCAGCAACATCTTTGACAACTGGTGTATCCACCTCAAATTATGGGAAATTTTGCAAATCACAGAATCATTTAGGTTGGCAAAATCCTTCTGGATGTACCATTTCTGGGGACCTCAGGACAAAACAGACATGGAAGTACTGGAATGGGTTCAGCAGAGGGGACGAAGATTATGGAGGGACTGGAGCATCTCCCTGACAGGGAAAGGCTGAGGGAGCTGGGGCTGTTCAGCCTGGAGAGGAGACACAGCTGAGAGGGGCCCTCATCCCTGGGTGTCCCTGTGTGCAGGGAGGGCTCAGAGCAGGGCCCAGGTTCTGCTCCAGGGCCCAGCAATGGCACCAGAGGAACGGGCAGGAGCTGATCCCAGCAAGTTCCACCTGGACAGGAGAAGAACTTATTTCCTGCTCAGTGACTGAGCACTGGACAGATTGTCCAGAGAGTATGGAGTCTCTCTCACTGGAGACATTCCAGATCTGTCTGGACACAATCCCATGCCATGTGTGCCATGTGCTCTGGGTAATTCTGCTTGATCAGGGAGGTGGGAGTAGATGATCCACTTGTAGGTGCTCCCTCCAACCTGAACCATTCTGAGGTTCTGTGATTTCCTAAAGCAGCCATGGTCACTATGCTGCCTTCAAAAAGCAGATGCTTGAATTTCTCCTCCTCCTCTGCTAGTACGAATGCATTCCAGCATGATTAGCATGAAGACAAAATGAGGTTTAAAGAAAGACATTGTCTTGTTACTGCTCCTTGTACAGAAATTCCTACAATTTGTGCAGAAACACAGCACACAACTGCTGATGTTGCAACTGAATGGTGTTCATATCTGCACTTTAGATCCTCAATTTGTGTAAGTGGCTGCTGTCAGGATTTGGACTTTTTGTCACAGTAAAAATGAATGTACATGCTCAGTATATTCAGCATTTCCATCTATTCATAAAATAATAATGTATATTAGAAAATAATACTGAGCCAAAATGTTAATGTGGTCTCTTCCATGTGCCAAAAACTCGTGTGGGCATGTGCATAAAGAATGCACATACTCAGAGAGACACTAACATCTTGTAATGCAATATGTTTCTGTTATACACACTCCAGACTTCCTAACAGCTGCATATTTTAATATACATAAACTCATACTTGAAAAATAATAAAATGTATTAGTTTTCCACATTAGGCATTTATGACCTAATTTAGGAGAGTATTACATCTTTATAACTTTTAAAAGACCCATTTTGATAAAACATCCCCATAAACAGACTGAGAAAATCGGGGTAACAAGCATCTGTTGCTGCATTGTTTTCTTAATGGGGTAATAAACTAATAACACATTTTTATAACTTTTCACAAGAATATAAAGTATTAAAATTGAAACTGATATTGAAAAATGTTCTCATGGTCCATTTTATTTTATTTTTCCACTATGTAAAGTTACAGTACTTACCAGATTAATATTAATATATCTTAATTATGTTGACAAAATGGAAATTTGCCAAAGACATTCAAAGAATGGAAATAACTTCTTATTTCCACTCCTCTAATTAAGGTGGTGTATTTAGCCCATTTTATTCATAATAAAGGAGTAATACAAATATTTATAAAAATGTATAGAGATGCCACATACAGAAATAATGACCCAAACTTTTGGAGGGTTCTAAAAAAGGGTTATTCCATTGGCTTTTAAAAGCAATTGTGATTTTTTCTTTCTAATCTACCTGTTTTAATAAATAATTACCAAAAGTTTATTTCTAAAAACAAATGTCAAAAATTACAAAATCAATATCTACTTTCCAAAACCTTATGTTACATTTTTGGGATGTTTCTTTTTCCTTTCAGAAAAAAAGATCTGACTATGTTGTGTAACACAAAACTAATGAAAAGATATTGAAAATTGAAACTCTGAAGTGAAATTGCTATATTTAGGAAGGTAAATTTTGACTTTTTTCCTTTGAAACTATTAATGTGAACATCAGGAATTCAAACCAAATAAGCTGCTGACCTTCATTCAAAGTGGATTTTCACATTTACAGTTTACCAAAGCACCAGCAAAGGATGATTCATAGCTCTTGGGGATGGAAAGGACCATCTAACCTCACAGTGCTCATAACACAGCCCACACAATTTTCTTGAATTGGCTCTCCAGAACCAATAGCTGTGGTTGAACTTAAGCATGGCTTTTACAGAAACATCTCCTCTTGATTTTAAATTTTCCAGTCATGGATAATCTGTCACAATCATTGGCTAAGTTATTTCAGCACTTAGTTATGTTGTTATAAATATATATGCCTTATTTCTAGTTTGAATTTTTCTTGCTCAAATGTCAAGCTGCACTAGAAGGACTCCTCACACACATCATCCTGTCAAGGTAGAGAAAAAGGCACTTCCACAGCATGGTCCATTTGACCCCTCTTAAACAGCTACCTTAGGAAGAGATAAATTACAGCCCAGAAATGCTTGTTCCTCTCAATTGACTATAAAGGAAATCATAGAATCATGGAGTGGTTTGCATTGGAAGGGATCTTAAAAACCATCTCATTCCAACCTCTGTCACTGGCAGGGACACCTTCTGCTATCCCAATTTGCTCCAAGCCCTGTCCAAACTGGCTTTGAACAATTCCAGGGATGGGGCAGCCACAGCTTTTCTGGGAAACCTGTCTAGTTGTGCTCATAGGTGTTTGTCACTGTGCTCAGATACAAACATTTGTATCTATCCGGAAGAATCCCACCCTGAATATCCTTATAGGTTTGCATGCAAGGACTGAAAAACCCTAACACATTACATTTTTCTTTTTTATGGGTCCTTAATGACTGGCTGCACAACACATTCTCCAGTCTGATGCACTCCTGTCTCTGTGTCGGTATTTTCTAATATTTCACCTGGTTGTTGAGTTTCTCACTAAAACACAAGCATACGTTTTATCTGTGCTTGCCCCAGTACAGCAGAAAACTTCAAATTCCTGTTCCCCTTCCTGCCCATCCAAGGACTGTCCGAGGACTGCCTCAGCCCCTTCAGCTACAGTACTGGATTGGCCCTATTGCATTCAAGTGACTCCTCAAGACTCCAGGACACTTTTAAAATCCCTACTTTGCAAGATACAGCCCCAGAGACTGTAAACGTTGCCCATTTGCTTAATTTGCAGATGAAATACTTAACATCTGGCTCCTCTGGAACGAAAAGAACTTGCTTACACTTCATTTATCAAACGGTAACTCAGTAACTCTTTGTCACTACCTTGTCCTCTTCATTATTTTACAATCCTCAATTAACTTCACTCCAAAAATATTTGACAAGGAAACTAGACTCTGAGTAAACTATTTTTGGAGAAATGGAAAGTTGAAGAGTTTGCAATGTAAATTTTCCAAACCTGCAACACTCACTATGAAAGCAGAGCTCCAGCCACTCTGCCTATATCATAAAATACAGCAGCATAGGGGATTTCTCAGAGCAACCAGCAAAGCCTCATTCATACAATCTTGGAATTATTTAGGCTGGAAAAGACCTCTGAGATCATCATGTCCAACCATTAACGCAGCACTCACCATGTCCCCAGGTGCCACATCCACACATTTATTCAACACTTCCAGGGATGGTGATTCCACCACTGCCCTGGGCAGCTTGCTCCAATGCCCGACCACCCCTTCAGCAAAAAAAGTTTGCCCATGTTCAACCTCAACCTTCCCTGGTGTACTTTGAGGCCATTTCCTTTTGTCCTGTCACTTGTTACCTGGGAGAAGAGCCCGACTCTCACCTGGCCACAACCTCCTTTCAGGGAATTTTAGAGAGGGGTAAGGTCCCCTTTTATTGCCTTTATATTGGAGTTACAAAGGCAGCCTCAGTTAAAATGGTGACAGGCAGAACTTCCCAGTTATCTAGGGATATTCTTGGCATTTATGTCAGTAAGTACTAAAGCCAAAGAGTTGCTGCTGACTTCAGGCAGCTGAATGGTGCCACATCACTTTAATGTAAAATATTACTTTTTTCTGGAAAAAGACATTAGTAGAAAATTTTAACCCATAATTTCTTGAAAATAAACTTTATGAAGTTGGGAATGAATTCTTTACATGAAAAAATAAGAAATATAAGGGTTTGCTTCAGCAACCTAAAAGGAAATTGTTCTTTGATTAATTGGGAAATATGTAATAAATTAGGGGAAGCAAATAATACTCTGCATTGTAACCTTTGCTCACAGACATGGCTGTAGGTGTTCCTTACCCTAAAGTACAACCTATAAAGGTTCCAGGCCAAATAACTCAGGACTAGTTAGATTTTTATGTCCCTCTGAGAGCTCTCATGTCAAGCTGCCAGCTCAGGCTGAATGTGGATAAACTGGAATTCCTCATCTCCCACCTAGTCCAAATCCTCCATTTCTGTTCATCAACAACCTTGTGTACCCCACCATCCCCAAGCAGTGTAACATGGATTTTATCTCTGAGATTGGATACTCTGTTCACTCTGCGATTCCAGCTGCATTTTATATTTTTGTTTCCTGATAACAATCCTAGTGGCACGTAACAGCCCTCCTTACCCTCCATCCAGATTCCAATCTGCAGAAGTCACAGAAACACTGAGCAATCTAGCTTCAAAAAACATTTTCTTGTTTGTACCAAGTCATAAGAATCCTGCCAAGCTCATTTCTCCCACCCATCACTTTGATTTTCCTCTCAGCCACATGCGTCAGAAGCTTCTTTCCATTTCCCCTCGTGACACATCCTCCTCCTGTGCAGCAGCATATCTCCCATCAAATGTCAGATTCCAACCTGGATCACCTCACTTGCCACTCTCTGCTGTGCACACACCAAACATTCACAGCAGCACATCTCCTGCAGCATCTTTTTGGTAGGAAAAATCAAACAGCAGATGAACATCATCACCCATTGTCACTTCATTCTTAAATCTCTTCTGTGCTTTGACTCCTACAGGAAAAAATCTCTTACTGACTGAATAATTTATATACTGAGACCACTTCCTCACCAGCTAAACAACACTATCTCCTTACACTCTTCTGTTTATCTTATCGAATCTTATAATTTGTCATGTCTCTATATTGCAAAATCTATTGAGCTGTTAACTTCTGTTCTGCATTCATGTAAGATGAATAATACAGAAAATAGGAATCCTGGATCTTGACTCATGTTCTTACACTGAAAAGCATTACTAATTAGATTGCTTACCCCCTTTTTAAAATTTAAATGACAGTTTACTTTTGTTATGGAAGTAGACACTCCAGAAAAAAAATCCCATTTTAAAGAAATGGTATCATGCACCTTAAAAAAACTACAATAAAACCCAGCATTCTTTTATGTATATCAGGTTTGGCATTCAAAATGTCTCATTACTTCTGATGACTTAGAACTGGCTATAAAATTGTCTCAGAATTAGTCTTTCTTGATCCCATGAAAGGCTTTCAACATATTCTAAAGAGCCGTAATTAGGAGCTTTATATCTATTTGTTGAGCTATTTAATTTCTTTTCTTTGTGCCTAGTTAACTGTTTGTATCACCTAAATATGACTGTAGTAAATTATGGACAAAGATGGGCCTCATCTAGCCCATGGGATAAAAAAATCCCAAGCTTCCTAATGTGGCAACAAGCATATACCTTCCTTCTGTACCATCTGCTCCTTTTTTAAAAAAAAAAAACCCTCCATGCACAATGGTGAGATTGTTTTAACTTTCTTGTTAACAGATGCAGAAACAGCTGAATGCTTTTTCTCAGAAGCACTTAATCCACACCCCAAACCTCCACTATATCTTCTGAGAGTAATTTAAGCATCATATCTAAACACCAATTAGAACTAGAGTTTTCTTGATGGTAAATATTAATAACCTGTCCTTCTTGCAAGGAAAAAAAAATACCCAAACCCCAAACCCTTCACCACTGACAAAATTACCTCATGAAATTACTGTTTCTCACTTCCAGGCCGTTTGCATTGCAATAATTCTGCACAGAGACTGCTTGCTTCCAGCAGTTTTAGCACCTTCTGCAGTAAAACTAACACATGTGGATCTCTGGAGAGTCTTATTTTTTTCCTGTTGTCCCAATTCTTTGCCATCAAAAATGACAATCCTGTCAGCACATCAACACATTTTAAGACTGACCTGTGCCAGTACACAGCCTGGAATATCACATTAGTACAATTCCTCCAGGTTGGATACCAACCTTTTCCCCACCAGCCAGTGTTAGGACCCTATGCAAATCTTTATTATGTGATTTTTCTTCTTTTTATTGGGATTTTTCCCTTATTATTTCTTACTGTTACCTATTCTTATTTTTCTCCTAGCATTACTGGAATTTAAATTATGTGAAATTAGAGGCATTTAATTCTTAGGCAGCTCCTGGCTGTGGAATTCATTCCAAATTAGTAAAACAGAACTGGATGCTTTTTAATCACTCAGGTATACTCCAGATTCCATGGTCATTCTGTAATTGAAGCCTGAAGGAAACCACTCATTTCATACATGTTCTCAGGGCTTTGCAGAAAAGCTCAGGGTCGTAATGAAAGCCCAATATCTTATATTTTTATCCATGTGAATATTAAGCATCATAAATACCCCCAGAGATAGAAAAGTGTCTTACCAAGGAAAAATCCCTTCTCATATCCCCTCTCCTGAAGAAGAGGGAAGAAATGGAAGAAAAGGTGTAACTTCTACCAACTTCTACCTTCTTCCTCATGGAAGAAAGGGTGTAACTTCTACCAATAAGCAGCTAAAGGATTTAATTGCTGTGAAGGGAACTGAATTAACCAGGGGGATGTAACTGGGAGGAAAAGGTTTGGTTTAAAAGCAAGAAAACCATCTTGATTGTGAAATTTTTTCACTGTAGAACAGCAGATACAAGAGATGTACCAGAAAGCCCTGGTTGAAGTTTAATCCTAAACTGGAAACTACAGTCACAAATATAAGTACAGCAGCACACAGCACTAAACAAATGACTGGAACTTGTTTAACTGTTTTCATTTTCTGAAGTCTGATATCCCTTTCTAGAATTTTCCTTCCAGAATTTTGTGATTTTTTTTCCTTAGCTCTGCTAACTTCAAAATATTGACAAGTCCTGTATCTTATTTAAGTTTAAAGTTTTTAAATATCTTCCAAAACTTCCCAGTGTGCAAATGTAACAAGGTGAGAAAAATAATCTGATCTTAATTTCATCCCATTTAATTTCCTACAAGTATCTCCTTTTCTCCTATGTGCAATAAATTAAAAAAAAAAACAAAAACAAAACCAAAACTGAAATAACACATGAATCAAAACTCACATTACTAGTAATACCAGAAGCCTCAATTTAGCCCATGCTTTTGTCAGACTGTAGGTATAGTTTAAAAATTAAGCAGATGGCTGCTTTGCTGAACTGAGGCTTACACAACCTTGAAGCTAAAGTCAGAAAGCTGGAATAATACAAAACCTCAGGGAAGAAACACAAAAACCCCAAAATTACATTAATAAAATGTGATTGGTTGCTCAAGCCTGGTGCTTTCACTTGAGTTTCCTAGAGAAATATTTCCAAGCAGTACCAAGTGTGCAGCCAGGCTCCCTGAAATGGGTCTGGTTTGGAGAAAAGCAAAACTTTAGTGTTAAAGAGATTTTCTAGCAACTAAATCAGTGTTGCCTTTCGATGCCTGGAGATGTATCAGAAGGATGAGGGGAGAATGAGCACCTTTGCCTCAGGGCATGCAGAGGACAGGGGACAAAAATGAGAGGCAATCAAACATCATTTGTACTTCTGCACATTCAATAACTTTTTTGTTGTTAGTGCTATCAAAGATTTAAATGAGAAGTGACACCTCACTGTGTGGGGCATGATAAACAAAGCACAAAATCCCAGCTGTTATTCAGGAATCTTTTGTCTTTTCGTCTGCCAAGCTGAACGAGTATTTGAGTTTGAGTACTATTATAGGACTTAAGGAACAAGAGTAGGTAACTAAAATGGAAAATAACAGATAAAAGTTATAAAAAAATATCTCCACTTGGTTTTGGTGCTCCCATACTATTATCTGCCCCTTTCCAGATTTACTCTATTCTAGAGGTTCTACATTCTTTATTTGCAAAGTGACAAGTCAGGGATGCCAAAGATGTCCATGGGTAAGAGCTTCTATCAGGGAATCTCAGAATCCCAGAATGGTTTGGGTTATAAGGGGCCTTTGAGACCATCTGGTTCCATCTCTACAGGCAGGGTCACCAGCCACTAGACCAGTTTGCTCCAAGCCCCATCCAGCCTGTCCTTCTATCCAAGCTCAATGCAACAGGACACACCTGTCAAGCATCAGTTGTACGAGCAGCACCTAAAATGAAGATCCTGCTTACAAGAAATTACATTTCATGTTATTTTTCTCCAACTGTAGGTTAATTCCAAGTCAAACAGCCTTATTACATGGTCCTGAAGTTCTCATAATGTTACATCCAGACAGCTCACATCCTGTGCTACAGAGCTGGGCAGCCCTGCTGCTGAATCACAGCTGCTGCATCTCAGTCTGAGCTGGCTCAGAGCAGCACTGAGAGTGAGCTGACAGCTATGAGCAGCTCCAGCTCATAAAGCATTTTCAAATCTTTCAAGAAGAAAAATGTGAATGAATGCTAATGTTCGAGGGAAATCTGAAAGAATGGTTTAAGATACAACTGCAACTGATCTTGCATTATATAATGGTATATGTACATGATCTTGTCCATTATCTAACAAAATCACAAAAACATGAATACTATCAGGGAGCTCTACTGTAATTTGTGCAAAGACAAGTAAAAAAAATAGACTTCCCTTTCAGGATTCTTTCATTTTGTTCTTAGGATTCTTCAATAAACAAGTTTCTATTTAGTAACTTTTGTACCAGAATACACCTGCTGCATGGATGCAATGCCTCTGTCTTTACAAAAATTAATGCAAATTATGCAAGAAGGACATATTTATTTTTGTGAAATATCTTGGAGTACTAAATTAAGTTACCTTTTTGTCCCAGTCTCTGCTCTAGAATTATAGTTCCCACCTTAACCTTGCAATACTTATTTATGTATTACACATTAGATTGCCTTGAGCAAAGTACCAGAAGTCAGATTCTCATCCATACTAAAGTTTTTTAAGCCTCTCAGGAGGCACATAAGAACATACAGTTTTAGAAAGTAACATATTCTAACCCTCAGGTACTTTTACATCAGTACAACTGTGTTTGAAATGCCTCTACTGTGTATTTGAATCTGGCCATACAGTTAGAAAAAAAAAATTATATAAGGTTTATGAGACTAGGAGTTGCTTTGGTTTGTATGACAGACTCAGGTGATTGCAAACCTTATACTTCACTTATCTTCTCACTAAGAGAGATAGAAAATTTGACAAATCAGATTTTTTAAACCATTAGATATGAAAAAAATGATAAAATTTTGCAGTGTGAGCTCCTATGTTGAGCAAGACAGGTTTTGTTCAGCACTTCCAGCATAGCAGGTTTGAACAGGCGGTGACACAATGGAGCACAACCCTCCACAGGGTTGTACAAACTGCATCAGCAGAGTCACTCCATGCCAGTGTCTCCTGCCTCAACAGAACCACATCTATGCTGCCTGAAAGCCTCACGTGCTGCTTGCAGCAATTCATGCACAGTGTTGTGTGCTAGGACACTGATGTATGTGCTATCCAAGAATTTTAAATATCCCCACAGGATATCAAATACTATCCAGACCGTTTGTAAATACTTTCCTAGTGCTCTGCAGAAAGGGAGTCAGTTCATTTCAAATCTACTTCAATGATATTTTTGTCTTATCTAAAAATCTATGTTCCTGTTCAATAAAATCATCTGGGCAACTTACTGCTTCATCAGTCTGTGAGCTTGTGCCCTCATTAATAAATTCTGTTGGAGCGTTAAGACTACCCCCAGTAGGGACAGCTAGGAAACTGCAATATAAAGTCAAGCAGCACATTTAATGACCAATGAACTTCTGGAAACACTCTAAAATGATACATCATTGTGTCAGACACTCTTAAGCATTATGCAGCTTGGTCTCCCTCTTTAGAAACATGAAACCTCCTGAAACTGCTACCACAAATTGGGAACCTTTTAAATTATTGCCAAGCCACCTGCTTTTCTCCAAGAAACTTCATAAAACTCTCCAAATTAGTAATGTCATTAAGCAAAGCTTACAGAACTGTTGTTATTCTGAAGGAGTATTAGCTGTTTAGTTTAAGGAAACCAACAGGGATTTTTATAATGGAAAGAACTGTCATATATATTATATAATCTATTCCAAATGAAATGCTTTAATATGTTCTTGAATATGCTATTCTTTAACATTTTAACATTTCTGAGAGAAAACCCGATTAAACATATTATCAGGATTAAATTTATCTAATGAAGAAGTTCAGTTCAGGAGAGGAGATGTGAAAGATTCTCAATCAGTTCATGGGTCTTCCGATGGCATTAAGAGCAATATAATCAAATGTCCCATTTTATATTTCTGAAAAGCACTGGAAGAAATAGTGCTGGAATCAAAGAGGGAGCCCCATTTCCCCTGTTCCTTCTCTTTTTTGAATGGCCCTACAGAGAGCAGGCGAGCATGGATTATAGGAATGCCTTCTGTTGAGGAGTCAGCCAAAACTGTGCCATCTCATCTTGGAGCAATTTATCCAATAAGATGATTTAGAGGACAGTTCAGTGGCACCATTTTTGGAGGCAAAAGCAGAAGGGAAGGAATATAAATCAAAGGTGACTGGCAGGTAAAGGATATATGCAGCAATCAGCCAAACCATGTGCACACTGGCACAAATTCAACAAGATCATTTATAAAAATTTTAAGTCAGGAGTACACAAAAGGGGGTCTGGTGCTAACTAAATCCACAGATAGATTACACGCCACTGAAATAAACACTTCCAGATGCTGGCATACAAAAACCTTTTACAGAAAGAAATGTTTTCTTTCATAAATCTGAAAGGAGGAACCTTGGGATGGGGGTTGGTAGAGAAGGGAACAAGATTTCCAAACTGAGATTTGACTTCCTACTGGTTTTATAGAATAATAACTCATCTTTTTCAAACACAAAGTGTTAACACTGTAGAATTACAAATAACTGCAGACAACAGCTTGAAGTACAGACAAAGGCATCATAAATATGTAACTAATGAAATAAAATGCCTTTTTTTTTACTTTCAAAATGAGAAGAAAGCATGAAAATGTCAATGTGACTCTTTCTATATCAGAAACTGAATGTGTAACAGAAGGGAAAGTTTTCAAATGCCTTTTGACATAAATACATACATTTCATTTTTGAGAAGTGATTAAGAATGAAATCCTGACTTCTTCAAAATCAGTATCAATTGATTCAGAATATCAATATGGGCAGTCTATATTTTACAGGACCCTAAGTATCAGAGATATTTTATTTGGTTTCCATGTAACTAATTTCTTTCGGAAACAGCATTCAAAACTTTTTATCATTCAAGTGCTTTAGAAAAATTCAGCTGTACTGTATTCACATTGTGTCTATGTCTATTGAAGCAATTATTGAAGATTATATTCCAGAACTACTTCTCACTACTACTTTGATCTGAAACATGCAAAAATAAATTTTATTCAGGTAAGAGGACTAAGTTGCAGACCAAAACCTCTGGGCAACAACTCTGGGTTGTGGAGCCTCCTTCTCTGGAGATACTCAAAAGCCTCATGGACATGAGCCTGTGCCCTGGGCTCTGGGGGACCCTGCTTGAGCAGGGAGCTTGGACCAGAAGACCCTTGGTCCCTTGCAACTGACCCATTCTGAGACTCAGTGAATGTGAAGCTGAATTTTTCTTGAAGTTTAAGGCACCTAAACCATACTTGCTTTCCAAAATGTCCTCTTCTACAAATATCATATTGCCACATTATCCTTTGTATTTTAAAAGCTTCCCTCTCTTCTTTCTACTCCCTGAATCTGCTGGTTTAGTCTCTCATAAGCTCAGCTTTGCCAGGTCATCAGCTGCTATTCCACAGATTTAGATTTTAGGGAAAATTATTAGAGTCAAAATCATCTTTATTATATTGAAATTATGAAAGATGCGTTCCATGATGAACCTCAGTGTTTTTCACTACAGAAATTGATTGAAGCATTTGCATAAAAGCTGAGCTCAATCAGGATCAATAAAAAGCACTTTAAAAACATCAGAAGTAAAAGACCTTGACTAAATGTATAATTTGATTGTGAAACTATGATTACCATGAACATGTACTCTACTGAAGTCCACATGGGATACTTGAATTTATTATTTAAGAACCCCTAAGAGTATGGGCAGGACTCTCTAAGGCCCAAATAATCCAAGTCTCTGCCAAACACATTCTTTGCTGTTACATGTTCTTCATGCAGGGAATGTCACAAGCAATATTATAAACACAGGTTTGTAAATACTCATTGTTTTATGCTGCATAGGCAATTTTATGAGACTGAAATATTTAACAAGAGAAGGTTTAGACTAGCAATGCTTTTCATACTGAAGTGCCTGAGAGGCTGAAGGAGCATTCTCCCCAAAACATAAATACCCATGGAAATGTTGGTTATACCCCTGTTAATCCAATACACCCCATCTACACAGGTACAAGCTGCTGAATAATGGCCACAGTCTGCCATGAGCCTGTGCAGGATTACAATTTACATTTGTGAACTCAGTTTCTCTTAACTAAACATCTGAAGCACTTCATTTCAGAGTCGGCATAAACTAAAGACAAAGAATTTGCTTTGGAAACATTTTCTTGTTCTTTATGCCAGTGGTCTTCCACTATTGTAGCTGACCACTTTGCTTTTCATTTCAGAAAGGATCTCAGCTGTCCTTTTTGCTAGAGCTGTTTGCTTTGCTACAGCTGTTCTCGTGGTCACAAGCACTACTTACAGACTGTTCATGCACCACTTACAGCTGCTCCTATCAAGACTCCAGGTAAACACTGTGTGTTGTTCACAGAATAAATACTCTTTAAATAATTATTTTTTTGCTACCCTGTCTGAAATACAATCAAATCAAGTAACTTAAAACGATTTCTCTAGAGACATTATGCTTGTGTTCAAGGTAAGAAATATCCACCTAATATTTTTGTGAAGACCTTGGCATAATAAATACTATTATTTGGAAGACTATTAGTATTATTCCTACAGGCCCAGTCAAGACTGGACATCATTTCACTATGCACTTCCTTAACTTAAATGTGCATGGAAATACACAAAGGTCCAGCACATGGAATTGCATTATCCCATAGGATGGAGAGCTCCATACTTCCCATTCCTGTCTTGCAAAATTACATGGTGCTATTGCTCAATATTTCTCTGATTTTTGCAAGTCTAGACCATGCTTTTAAGTAGGTAACACTGAGCACCACCCCATACTGTTTATAGAAAATATTTAGATAAAACATATGTCTAAACTACCTTAGACATGATACAATGCAGAAGAATCCAGAGTACACTTGCTGCTTTCCATTGTGGCTTGCACTTGGAGACAAAACCTAAATGCTCTAATTATGTTAGTCATTCTGACATAACTATTAAGGTCAAAATAAATGCAAAGGGATCATTTTCACTGGTTTAATGTTAGTTCTCATTTACCATATGATTATAAAACTTTAAAAGTGCTGTTTCCATCCAAACCAACATTCATCAAATGCTGCTACAGAATAAATTGTATAGCTTAACTCTTCTTCCAAAACTAACTCCTTAGGAGCACTTATCACCAAATCAGATAGAAAAGAGTGACAATCATGATGAAACAGCAAAACAAGGAAAGATGTTAAAAAATATCCCTCTTTCTGCTCTACAAATACATAACTATTATCTTAAGAAAACAGAAGTATATGTACTTTTTAAAAAATAAAACATTCTTCCATATTTTCCTCTTACAGAAATTAAATCTAAATTCTATGTTTGGGGCTGAGTTATTCAGTAGATTGAAAAATCATGAAGCTTTTTCACTCCTCAACTGTCTTTTTTAAAAAGTGGCTTTCCATAAGAACTGCTGGGAAGCAACTGGCAGCTCTCTTTCCACATCATCCATCCTTGTGTAGAACAACACAACTGTTAAATTTCATTTTTCCTGTTAGAAACCCATCCCCTGGGTTTGGGTTCAGATTTTAACTTTCTGAATGCAGCAGCCCCTTAACAACTGCCAGTCTGTTGGTTATTGCACTGATCCATAAAAACATCCCTTCTAGCTGCTTCAAAGAGTTCAGGCAGGGTTTAGATCCTTCTGATACAATTTTCCCCTCAGACACTGCTCAGACTTCTAATATTTTACCAAGGTTTTGCACTGCCTACATGGGCTCTGTCACACAGGTCCTGCTGCTGAGATCTGAGGAAATGGCCATGCCTGATTACATAAAAATCTGCATCACTTCTGTTGATTCATTTCCTCAGGTTTGGTTACACACACACCACCAGATCTGGGCATCATTAAATTGTATTTGTGCTGGAAATCTGCATTAATGAAGATTACAGAGGGTACTCAGTGCTCCAACCACATTTGCGTCAAATTAAGACCCAGAGTTTGTTTGCTGCACGGACACTTGTCATTGCCAGGTCTCTCCCCAAAACTTCAATGAAGGCACTCACAGCAGAAAGCACCTAAATGCAGACTCTGCAATACCTCTCAAAATACTTTTCCTGAGCCTTCTCATTAAAAGCAGAATCATGTTACAGCTCTACAACATCTGTAGGCATCCAGAAGCTGACCCAAGATTCCCTCTTATTCTTGGCTTGTTCAGAGGGAACAAGATCTGCTCCTCTCATCAACCACGTTGACTGTAGGTAATGTTAACAAATTAAATTGTTCAGTTGCACTGTTTGGGAAGTTCACAAGAGTGGAGGACATAAAAAACCCCAACGCAAACCAGGGTATTTTATTATACCTTGTGGTTGAAGAAAAAATTTGAACTTTGGTTAGTAATTGACCAAAGCACTTTTAGTGAGGGTCAGTGAGGGAAGATTCACCTTTCTGCAGCTGTTTATGTGAGCTCTTTACTTTTTAAAAATAAAGTCAAATACATTCTCTGCTTTCAGAAGCTATTGCCATATTATTAACTACCACTACTACTTAGGAAACTTCTGCTAAAGACATTTTTTCTGTTTTGGACTGGAAATTCTATCCAACACTTTTCATTATATTAATCTAGCATTTTTGACTGGCAAAAGAGAAAGGCAAAGTTACATAAAGACAATTCATTGCAATTGTGTATTGACTATCATTAATAAATCAAACTTTCACTGCCATCTATAAAAGCACTGATTAGTTTTGGCATTAGGAAAATTATAAGTAATAAAATTATAACTTTTCTCTTCTCTTGTTCCTTGCTTCTGAAATCCCACTATTTCCTTTATACTTATGGCCTTCATATACTTCTGCACTGCTTTAACGTAAATTCATTAATCCAAATTCAGAATAAATGTCCTTTCCTAAAATATCTCAGAAATTGGACAATTTCTTCCTGATTTTTAGGAGCTGAGGTCCTGTTTGGTGGATTTTGTTTGTTTTTTTTCTATAATGATTTCTTTGACATTTATTATTTTCTAAATGCACATATTCTGAGGTAAGCAGGATAAATGCCAAACAGAACAGCAGATGAGAAGAAAATGACCCCAATTTATGATATTGGAGATTGACTGCTTTCGCATTTTCATCAGCTGAGAATAAAGAATTTATTTGGCTGCTCTGAACAATGGATTTGCAATTTGCATAGAAAAAAATGATGGCAAAACCTCAGAACCCATCAGTGTTCTACCACAAGATCAGTTCTATTACATTTCAGTGGAGGTTCAAAGTTGTCTAAAAAAACCCATTCTCTTCTTTCCCCAACCGTAAATGTGTCACTTGAGAGTTCAACATCCAATCTGACACCAAACTAATTTTAGAATATAAAGTGCTCTTCACCATATTGGAATACATATAATTTAAAATAACTGTAAACCTAAACTTTGGAAAAACAGAAAATTCAAGCACTAACAAAAAAGCATAATTTGTAATTGAAAGAAAATAATATTTGAAAGGAAAAAAACCCTTTTTTTTTGTCTTTCCAAAAAGAGACAGAAATTACTAAGTTTTATTTCCCAAGAGAATTATGCCACTTTTATAAAGAAAATTACAGTCACCACAAATTGCTCTCAACAATTCCAAAGCTTCTTCATTTGACCACTTGAAAATCAGAGTTCTTTAAGATTATAAATATAACTTTTTATAACTCTGTTATTACGTACTGTGAATGGGGAAAGGGGGCCAATCTTGTGGCCGTAGCGTCGAATGGCCTCTCTGATGTGGCTGGGCTGGATGGCATCACTTTGAGCCTCCATCCCACAGGCTGCAGTGCTCTGCAACAGAAAAACACATAAATTGTTACTAAATCAAAAACACACAACAGACCTACAGTGCATAAAGTATGAAAATAAACCTTTATAAAATGGACCTTTTTTTTTTCCTGAGGATACACATCATTGGTGCCACACACTACATCAGAGAAAAAAAGCTATTAACAAATTAAAGAGGACTTTTACATGAACTTTGCTTAAGAGACCCAAAGAACACCATGTTAGTCCTTTTAAATCTTTCACCTAGTGCTGCTCTATGTTGCAATTGCAAAGAGCAGAAAATGTTCAAACTAAAATGAAAGGGTCATATAAGTCATACTGCAATAACCACAGAAACTATTTTTAAAACATTTCAGGCTCTTATTATGATGTCAAGGGGTGGGGAAAATATTGAACAAGCACCTGAAGTGGAAAGCAATCTGACACCAAAATCACCATTGAATAGTATCAACTTGAAGCCGAAACATGCGACATGAGGGTGTTAGAAGGATGCAAAAATTTTTTAATTACCTCAAACTGGAAAGTTTTAAAATTGCAAGTGATTATGGACCTTGAATATGTAAAAATAAGAATTCACTGCTGTTGGCAGATTCTACAGTAATTTTCCTGGGATTTTAAAAGGAAAAGTTACTCTTTTCTCCATGCTAGCCAACTTGAAATATTGATTTAGGTTGCACCTAGACACAGCTGCTTGCCAGAATTCAGATGAGTTATCTAATGATGGCTGCTTGGCAATAAATGAATGAAAATTGTATTAGTGAGTGCACTAAGAATGACAAAAACTTTAATTACACACTGAAGTTTAATGCACATACATCCATGGCCCCCTCATACATACACATCATATCCTAATGCTCTCAAACTTGGGATGTTTTTTACAAAATGTTTTATTTTCAAGAGCGCTGAGTCCACTGGATCCTGTGAGTACACACAGAATTATTCTTCCCCTGCTGATTGACATCCATAAAGGGAATATGAAACTCAAATATTTTCTGCTGGACTGGGCCTTCATGGCCTAAAAATAGTATTTTTCTTCAAGTTAACTTGTTTGACACATTTATATCCAGTAGATAGCCAAGCAAATTGAGTAAGTCATGAGAACATTTAATTAAAACTGTGCACTTTTTGGAATACAATTATTTTCAAAGGCATTTAGTCAAACACTAAGAACTTAAACTCTCAGCATCAATAAAATATAATGCATCAAAAACTACACCTCCAGCTAAATTTCTGTTCCTAGGAATTATAATGAAAATCAGCCACAGGAACAAAACATAATCAAATATAACATAAAAAAGGAACAGAAAAAAGCAGAAGTCTTTCCAGGATTCACTAAAAGCTTTCTAACCCGTGTATAATAAGGACAGGAGGAAGTTGAACACTTCAGGACTATCCACAGCACTGATGACACCAGAAGGAAAAAATACTTTTTTTCTACCTTATCACTGTAGAAATCACCAGTTTTACCCTCAAAAGTGAGTATTTTTAATAATAAAACACTTGATAAAATCCCAAGTCATTCCACTGCTTTCCAGCAAAATGAGCACTGCCATCACATTCTTCAAAACAGCCCCAAGTGACCAGCACAAGTTTTCCTATCCAGTTTATTTAATCATATTGATTTCTCTTGTGGGTTTTAGGTACATATAACCCTCTCAGAACACCCAGACTCTGCAAGAGCAGACAAGAATTGTAACACATATTTCATACTCGGAATATGAGACATCCCTGTTTTATGCAAAGCTAACAAATATTTAGCTTGAATGCAAACAACTGGTATAAAAATTAAGCAATTAAGGCACAGTTGTTAAAAGCAAGTGTGGCAGTCATCTCAGGCTGCTGGGATCAGGAAGATCACAAGAACCTCTTTGCCTATTTTGACCCTTAAAACCTGTGCTTGCTGCCCCTGTCAGAGAAGGGGATGATCATTTGGGGTGGTGACAAATGCTGTGCCTGTAGAGGAGCAGGTTATCTTAGAAGCAGCAGCTGTCACCTTAACAAAATTTTTTATTTTGCAGACATTATTAGAAAAATTTAGCATAATTCTGATAGAAAAGAAAAAAAAACACCAAACCACACATTTGGCCCTACAATAACAATGGCCATTAATATGTGATATAGGTTTAAATTAATTTTTAAGACAAGACACATTATTTACTGTGAGGGTGGTGAGGACCTGGCACAGGTTGCCCAGAGAAGCTGTAGATATCCATCCCTGGAAGTGTTCAAGTCCAGGCTGGATGGGGCTTGGAGCAACCTGGGATAGTGGAAGGTGTCCTTGCCCATGTTAGGGGGTGGGATGATCTTTATGGTCCCTTCCAACCCAAACACCTGTGATTCTGTGATGATTTCCTGAGAATGTTTTGGAGTCTTTTCTTTTTTCTTTTTTTTTTCTTCCCCAGGACTGTGCACCAAATACCTTTTTTCTTTTCCTTTGTTTGGATTTGGCGGAGTCCTGTCCAATTCCACCGTTCCCCAAGGCTCCTGAGGGGGTTTTCCCAAGGTGCTGCTGCCCTGCTGAGGCTGGCGGGGTGGGTGTAGGGGGTGGTGTGTTCTCAGGGGAGTCAAGACTGGTCTTCACACTTGTAGACTGCCCTAAGAGATGTGGCTGTAAAAGCAAGATGTCAAACAGCCACAAGATAATCAAATCACAAATAAACCCCACCCCATCTATTTCCTTCTCAGATTCTCTGCTGGAAGAGATGCAATACAGAATTTGGTTTTTTCATTCTAGAAGTTACTATAATATCTGTGTAATATCAATGCGTGCAACGCTGTACTTAGTGTACTTGCCAATTTTGAAAACTTTAATCTCCAAATCTGCTACAGAGCCTTGAACACAGAGAAGAAATTTTCACCCAAGAAAAGAGGATTTTTATTTAATTATAAAGGCACTGCTAAGAATTTAACATTTAGAATCATAATTTAATATCTTTCCATCTAAATCCATAACTTCAAAGTTCATAAACTCCATAACAGAAGTCTGTATCAATACCACATTCAATAATGACAACTTTGGAAGAAAATAAATTTACAAGCAAAACATAAAATGCATTAATATGTGAAAAAGCAACTTTTACCTCAGTAGAGTTGTGGTACTGTATGAAGGTGGCAGATATGGCATGACTGAATGGGTCACCAGCTTTGGGAGTCATGTCCTGTTTAACCAAAAGGGCCAAGTCCACCAGCTGGAAGGGTAAAACAGGTGGGGTTAGTGACATGGTACTAAAATGCCATTGTAACAATGGGAGAGTGAGGGTTGTGGGTTGAAGCAAAATATTCTCAGTCTTTCTCAGATGAAATTAAAGTTATTCACATATTTCAGCCTAAAGAGCCTTTCTCTCCCACTTCTGTAAATATATGGAGCAATCTATCTACCCAAGAGGGCTCGGCTTGGCACTAAGGTAACATTTTGTTTTCCAGGAAATCCTTCTTTCTAATCCAGTTGTGCAATGGGATTGAATGAGCCTCAGTGCACTGCCAAAGGTCACATAGCAAAGTGTGTGGTTTCAGTTTGGACTTGAAAAAAGTTCGTGCTGGACTCCCCTCTCTCCTGCAGTCATTATAAAACATTTCTCTTTGTGCATGAGATGGATGAACACAGCACAGCACACATCTGTCACACAGCAAATTGAAAGACAGCCTGGATTTTTGAGCTGGTCTCGTGGAAGGTGTCCCTGCCCATGGCTGGGGGCTGGAACTGGATGAACCTTAATATCCCTTAGAACCCAAACCATCCCATGACTCCATGAATCCAGTGAGCTTAGAGAGTTGAGCAGTGACTGTATTTCTGAAGGGGCTGACAACCCAGAACCTGAAGCTGAAGTACCTCCAAGAGCAATTAATACCTTTTCACTAGAGTTCCATCAGTCCCTTACCTGGGCCACAGTCTCATATGCTAAATATGCCAAAATCTCCATTGCAACTGCATTTGGCTTTATTTCCATACTGCTGCAGTCCAGCCAGTCACGGAACTTGGATGCCTTCTTTGCTGTCAGTTAAAACCATAAGGGGAAAAAGAAAAGTTAATGATAGGCCAAAATAATCCATTTTTTTGGGTCACAGAAATATTGCAAAACTCAAGCAATTAGTGTGAGTGTGATTTGATTGGCCAAAGAAGGAATTATCAAAATGGAACCAGTGGGGAAAGACTGTTATTTCATATATCCCATAAGCCCATAAGCACATGGAGTAAAGAGAAAAAAAAAACAAGATAATTGATCACACAGGAGATTTCAGAACAAGGAAGGGTCAACCTCAGAGGAGTGTGGACCAGACAAACTTGCTTTAGAATATATTACTGTAAAATAAATAAAATTACTGCATCCCATCTTTGATGAATTAAAAAACACTAGAAGAATACAACACAAATGTGAGTCCAGATAAAATTTATATAATTGTATTAACAATTGCAAAGACGAATGAAGGACATAAGAACTTGGAAGTCCTGGTGTTAACTCTACAGGGCTGAGGTACTGATGAGTGAGCCAAAATTACTTGTACAAGAGTGTTTTTTAATTGTGCTTTGGATATACAGAAATAAGGATAGCTGTAAAATCAACATTCATACAAGAACTTCACACCGGTATTGAGTGAGATCGATTCAGAAAAAGAGCAGCAAAAATATGGGATACTGAAATTTAATATTTGCTTGGAGAGTAAGAGGAGGGAAAAAAGAAGATGATCTTACTTAGGTCAGTGGTGGACAAGAAGATCATGGAAATATGTGGACATAAAGGAGCTACTGAGACAGAGATCTTAATGAGGGCTGTTTGTGAGACAGGACAACCAAAACAAAGTAAATACAAGGTGGAAAAATCATCTGAAGGAAGAGCAAACAACTCTTTTAAAAACAGTTTCCAATCAGGACTAAAAAGCTACAGACAAGTCAGGTGTTAAAACAGAAAAAAGGTCAATGGAAGGCTACATTGCATCACTAAAGAAAGAAAACCAAACAAACAAAAACAAAAACAAAACAAACAAACAAAAAAAAAAGCGAGAAGTGTAAAGGTGATAAAATTATCACAAAATGTTCCCTAGAATTTAAGTTTGCAATTCTATAGTATTTGATCCTTTGAGGGACCTTTTCTTTTGCCTGTCTTTAAAAGTGCAGAAATTTCTGGAGTTGTGATTATTTATATATAATTTTAGAACAGGTTTCTTGAAGTCCCTTCCAGGTTCATTCTCTTGTGACACAGTTTTTATGTGCTTATATTACAGCAATACACTTTTTTAAACATAGTAACACAATCAATTTTTACCAAAATAAACAAGTAAAAAAAGCCTTTGGACAAATGTTCTGAATGGCCTTCAGTACATTCTGTCTAATTGAGCTCATTTTGTGCAATTGAATTCGTGCCCATGTCCCTCTTGGTACTATTTTTTAACCACTATAATTCTCTTTTTCTTTAATGACATTAAATGTCAGTGAAAAAGAACTGTATAGACATGGTCATTTAAAAACACTGTGAAAATAACACTGAGATATTTTTATAGATCACAATCTCTTGGTCAGCAACATTTTATTTTATTTTGAAAATTTAAAATTTTTATTTGTTCTGTCTCTAGATGGCAATTTTGGGGTTTTAAAAATGACTTTATCACAAACCTCTCATTTCCTGAAGTCACCCTAATCTTAAGTATCATTTATCTAATGGTTCACAGATGTGTGATGCCAAATTATAACTAAATGTAAAAAACATATTGAATTAGAAAAAGAAATGCTTACAAAAGATGTTTTCCTACGTTTGCTGACATTTGCTGATGGAGAACAGTACAAATGTGTCATTTATTTGCCATAAATGAGTCACTTTTTCTTTGAATTTTAAAGGAAGAACAAGATAAGGTCTCCTTTAATGACACCACTGTGTTCAAGTCTGTGTTGTAGGATCATGTGCTGTTTTGTCATGATTTTTACTGGCTCCTTCACCTCCCTTTCTCTGACATTTGACCTAAAACCTTAGTCATCACTTAACCACTTCTGTAATGATGTTTTACTACATGATCAAGCCCATTAATTTACAGCTCATTATAGTCGTGGCCCAGAAGTCCTTCTAGTAAGTTGGTTTTCAGTGCTAGTAAAGCCCTAATTCTGTCATCATGTTATTAGTGTTGGAATGGTGTATACTGATGAACTTGGCTAATGGTGAATAAATTCCACAGCAGGAGCTTACAGCTTAAAATAGAAAAGACTCTTTAGTAAGTTCTTTGTGTCTCTGCGGATCGGGAAATAAAAGCAAAACTTGCTGCTCTTCTCTAATTTTAGAGGCATTCCGAAAAACCTGCAGTCATGAAACTTTGCTAATGCGCTGACTTTAGCACCACCACGACAGACTTTGGGCAAGTGTGGTTTTAATCCATTAACTCCTCACCAGTCCTGTCTTTGCAGTCATCCCCACCAGCTCAGTATTTGAGCACATAGAAAGTCTGGTAAATATTCAAATAAAATACTCTGCCTGACGGCCTGAAACGGTGTTAAATTAACTGTTCCCAGGAGTTCCACAGACAAAGAATTTAAAGTTTTATTACTGTGGATGAAACAAAAGTTCTTTCAAAAAACTTGAGGTTCTGGTGTGCTCTCTATTAAATGAAATAATAATCAAACATCTTAATATAGTGCAGCCATTATAATACTTACAAAAACTCAATTGCCGACTTTCACAGAATTCTGCATACTGGACTGAGTCCATGGTTCGTGTTTGTCTTTCTGCTCTCTGACAAAAGAGTAAAAGTACATGATGTACCTTATTCCAACAAGACTGCATTCCACAACAGAAATTATAGCACCAAAGCGCCCTTGCCACAACCTTGAAGCAGCCCTCCCAAATTAAACATGCATTGAACAAGTCAAGATGCAGAAATATAAACCACAGATGGGTTATTAGTCTTGTGAGTTAAATTTCCCAGAGGAGAGTGTCAATTCCTATTTTCAAAACCTGCCTGCACACTGCTCACCCAGCCCAGTGGTGAGGGCTAAGAGGAAAGAGGTGCTGGGCACTGCTGCCCTGACCAAGATGCACATTTAAACTGAAGTACATGAGTATTCTGCTTGTGTGTTTACAGATGACCAGAAAAACAAAATGTTCTCCTGGACCGAGGCCAAGACGTTCTGCACTGAACAGAACCTGTGCACTTCTAAATTATGAAATTAATAAAATTAATTATGAAATTAATAAATTCCATCACATTGATGTGTCAGACAGACAGGGGCATTGAAGTGTCTCTTCCCACCCTCAATACACAGTAATAAATAAATGGTACATGTGTCTTTCTTTTTTTTTTTCACTCTCAATTTACATTTCAATTTTTATACTTCTGAACACTTCAGGAAAAGAAAGGAAATTAGATTGAATTAGAGCTTGTGGAAGAAAAAATATCTTCAAATGTTCACTACTTCATTTAAGAATGTATTTCACATGGAGTCCAGTGACAAGCAAAAGAATGAATCTCAAAAGAGTCAAGTTACAAAACCACAAACACTATGCACACCCTTCCCTCCACATATACAGGATGCTGTAATTGAGTCATGGTTCAAGCAGCACTGAAGTCCATGGTTAGGTCTGAGCAGGTGCTTGAATTGTGTTTACTTCAACAGAGCAGGGGTGATTTTCACAAGGTCAAGATCTGGTCTCCACAAGAGATTAAACCCTTCACATATCAGAGGCAGGAAGCAGTAGTTAGACTAAAAAGAAGGATTGTCTCTGTCAGAAGCAGACAGCTTAGTCCAATCTCTCAATCAAGTAGATTGTTTTAAACAACAAGGAAAGGAAAAAGTGTCTTCCGAATTAATTCAATGAATAAATCATCACACCTGAACTATCACTGCAGATACAAAGATAGTGTCAGGAGGGGCTGATGGCACTGAGACTGTGCTTGTTCAATGAGCCCATGAAGCTCAAGAAACCGCCCACAAAGAATGAAAAGTACAGGTGTGCTCACACCAAGGACAAAAAACAAGGGAAAAACAACACACACAGACACGAATTTTGACACCCTGAACAACTTTACATCTGATGAAATCAAAATTGCAGAGATCTTCAATCTGATTTAATAGA
This sequence comes from Motacilla alba alba, assembly GCF_015832195.1. NCBI lineage: Eukaryota > Metazoa > Chordata > Aves > Passeriformes > Motacillidae > Motacilla > Motacilla alba. Next base: position 5,766,453 of record NC_052018.1, read on the forward strand.
AGAAAATAGGGCTATTGGTAAGTGTGTATACATATATGTATATATATATATATATACACACACATATATGTATATATGTCTCCATGCTATACCACCTGCATTTGGCTTTATCAGCTCTCAAATCAGGGGAAAAGCAATTAAATAAAACTAGCAGTTCAAATTCACAGTTCTTCCCTCTATTCTATGCCTTTTAGGTCACTCTCCTGCAACCATCTAACCCTTCACTTATGAGAGTGGCTTCACAGTCAACACATTCAATTTAGCTGTAAACTAAACCACAAGATGACCAGGAATACACCCAGATTGTCCTTTCTTTTCTTTTCTACCCAGTCAATAATTTCAACTGTATTTGTACCTTTAGTCTCCATGGCAGAAAATTTTCTACTCAAACATTTTCCACTTCTCCTATGCATAGCTCTGGCAAACTGACTATATTTTGAGGAGCTGCCATTTCATATTAGCAAAAATTTTCAGTTAATCCATTCCAACAAGATGTTAAGTGTAAATTTAGTTTTTATTCCTTTAAAATAATTTTCACAATCCATGTTGTAACTTCAACCCATTACAGAACTCAACTTTGCCCCTGAATTAATTCAGCTATACTTTTGAAAACAGAAGGCATCACAGAGATAATCTAATCTGAGCTTCTGCATAGCACAGGACACTTCTCACATAATACATCCTAGAAACAGCAGTCCTAGAACTTCACATATAATTTTACTTTATGCTTTATAAAAGCCTCTAGTTTGGGGTTTAATTTTTCACATATTTAAGAGATATCTTCTTCAAATAATTTTAAAAGCTGGGGTTTTTTTGCAACACGGTTTAAATTCTGTAATACTTTTTTTTTCCTGTTGCTATCTACGTGTTAAGCCATTGGCTATTAGCCTTCACATCCAGCCCCCATAGGGTTTTAAAACCCTTGAAAAAACAAGGAAGCCATGGAAAAACAAAATCATATGACATTGCAATGTGAGCAATTATTCTTCAAAGTCCTACCTGAGATGATAAAAAACCCCCAACATGTAGATATTTGACAAGGATACTTTAACTTTCACAGGTATCCCATAATATAATATGGAAACAGCAAAACCAGGTTAATCCCAAAAGCAGTTGTGTCAAATTAAATGATTCAGCAATGGCTACTCTCAGCAAATAGACCACAAAGCTCTGAAAAAGCAGACTGTCAAAGGCTACAGGTTTCATTACAAGTATTACAAGTTTCTTTTTAAGTAAAGAATCTTAAAGGTTTATTAAAAGAAAGGTGCTGCTGAGGGATTTTTCCTACAGGAACTTAATTTATCTCTAGAAATTGCATACAGTAGTTGTCTAAACACTGGATTTAATGTTATTCTTATATACTAAATAAACACTTTCAATTGATTTCTCTATGTACAAATATTTTTATTTAGCAAAATTGCTTACATATATGTGAAATAGAATTATTTTCTTCCTTCAATTCTCTATTTAAAATAAATCTTTCTTAAACAGGGATTCCAGTGTGATGCTCTAAGCCGCCACCAAACAAAATAGTGTTTGTCATAAATAACTGGACTTTACTTTTTTTCCTAATTCACTTTAACAAAAGAATCCTCACATGATGGCATGGAACCTCACAGTTTGAAGGATAGAGACAGACATTCCTTCAGTCCTCCCAGTTTTAGAATAGTCTATAAATAACCATCAAATGCAGCAGAAATGAACAGATCAGTGGCACAGCTGGGTCATCTTTAAGGAAACACCAACCCAAAGACAACATCTTTTCCTCTTCATTTCTCAAGACCACAAGCAGTATTTTAATTTTTTTTCTCCTGTATCATCCCTGCTTTGAAAAATGAAGCAGATACAACAAATGGCAGCAATGACACTGCTCAACTGTGGTTTATCAAAAGAATTAAAAATAGATAGTTTTTACTCCCTCTCTAGTAGGACTAGTCACTCTAAGAAGTTAAGAAGCTGAGTTATGTGCTGTACAGCAGAGTTAAAATACTTTGCATGCTTTCCTTGGAACATGCTGAAGGATGCAGTAGATAGGACCTGGCACAGTAAACGTCTGCTTAGTCTTCCAAAAATGTGGTGCATTATATCTTTCTTTCAGCATAAAGAACTAAAAAAGGAGAGGAAAGAAAAAGGTAAAGAGTTGCACGTTGTCGCCTACCATCCAGGATGAAAAATAATTTTATTTTTATTCCGTTTTGAAGCTTTCACACTTGACATACAAAGCTCTTTGTGTGGGGGGAAGAAGGCAGGAGGCCAAGCGTTAACTTGCTCACCGACTGCTCTGTGTTTGGAGGAATTGTGCCCAGGAGCTGCTAAGCTGGAACATTTGAAAAACGTATGTGGCACGGCTGGACACTCCTGAGCTTGGCAACAGTGTTGGGATGAAGGTGCTGGCTTCCCAAACCCTCACATACTCATCTTATGGAGTGATTCCCTGATTCTCTCTGCTCAAGAACTCTCATTGTGGGCCTATCAGGGTTTCAAAGGAGCCAGGTTGCTACCGCAGGGAAAACCAAAGCTGCCCTGCAAGCATTAATATTGTCAGAATAGAATGCTAAATAATTAATTTGTTATTTAGACTAGAGAATAACAGGGCACTATGTGCTGGGCCTGACAGCTCTGGGGTGGGAGGATGAAAACTGCAGGGTGGTCAAAGCCCGAATTGTTGTAGGGCAATGAAGATGCTCCAAAGGAGCACATTTCCTATGGAGCCAGGATGAGAGCGCTGGGGGTGTTCAGCCTGGAGAAGAGAAGGATCCAGAGAGATCTTAGAGCCCTCTCCAGAGCCTAAAGGGGCTCCAAGAGAGCTGGAGAACTACTTGGGACAAGGAATGGAGTCACAGGACAAGAGGCAAAGGGAGGGGTTAGATGGGATATTGGGAAGGAACTCCTCCCTGTGGTGGGGGGGAGGCCCTGGCACAGGGTGCCCAGAGAAGCTCTGGCTGCCCCATTCCTGGAAGTGTCCAAGGCCAGGTTGAGTAGCCTGGGAAGAGGTCCCTGGTCATGGGCAGGGGGTTGGAATGAGATGCTATTTTAAGGCTTCTTCCAACCCAAACCATTATGTGATTCTGTGAAAAATTACCTAGATAAAAAAAAAAAAAAAAACAAAAAAAAAAAAAAAAACAAAAAAAAACCCCAAAAAACGACCAGAAAATCACAAAAATCAAGCACAAGGTAGCTCAACATTGAAGTATTTACAAAATATGCTAAAAACACATTTTTAGTCTTCTGAATTTTGACATTATCTGAGGATTATCACTATCTGAAGACTTCCATTACATAGAGGAAGAAAGGTATTTACTGTTCTGAGAATCCCTTGAATTGGTAAGCAAAGAAAAAAAAAAGGGGGGTTAGGAGTGAGCATTTTGAAGTCTAAGCTTACTCAGAGTTTGATGAAGAAAATAAAAATGTTATTCAGGGAAAGATCAATAGGTTTTGTAATGTAATAAATGATTTGGTTATAAAGTACACACATCCAGGGGGTTTTTTATCCACCTCTTACAGAACATACCATACATTCCGTAGCAGCCATTAAGATGAACAAATCTGCATAGCAGCTTAGGGCCTTTGATTTAATAAAGGCTTTGAGTGCTCATGTGATTAGAACAATGTTCCCAATATTAGAAGAAAAGATGAGGTCTTCTTCTGGTAAACCAAGCTGATCTAAATTTTCATGTATTTTCACAGAAAAAATAGTTTTGCTTTTTTCTTCACAGTATTATTAGTATAATTCCCTGCAATAGAAAGAGTTTAAGACCTTAAAAACTTAAAAATCTCAACCGTTACAGAGATTTTAAGGATCTACAACTTTAAATGACAAGAAGAAAATGGTGAATTATTAAATATTAATTATTAATTGAAATATACTTAAAATTATAATCTTTATAGAATTTCTGTCCAGAGACAAAAGATGAAATTCACTTCAAGAACTGAAGACCTAATTAGTCATCTAAAGTCTTTTTATTGCAAAAAAATACATTAGACACTTTCAGTGGGTAACTTCATCCTGAACTCAGTGTTTAAAATGTCAAATGAATGACATCTAAGAATCTGTCTGAAGTTCATCAGCTGTAGCCATCAGCAATGGAGCACAAGGGATGCTGGATTAGGTCTACTCCGCACAGCTCAGGCATCCCCAGAAAGCCAAAGGAATCCTCCCTTGATGGGAGAGGGGTGAGCACCATCAGCACCAACAAGGAAACACCTTCCATTTAAGGGCCAAGAGTAAAGAATGACTCAGTAAATTCAGTTCCTGCTCTGATCTCCAAGCAATTCAAGAATAAACAAGCGCAGCTTTGTGCCCAGCTGAAAGTTAACTCCATTCATCTCCCTGGAACTATGGAACATGTAATCCAGAAAAGTATGTGCGGATAAGTAGGGGGAAGGGAGCTGGCAGGACTATTTAAGATTATGTAAAAATTTAAAGGGAATTATGAAGAAAGAAAGCAAATGAAATTGCACACACAATAACAAAATGAATGGATTAATTCCCAGCAGTCATGATCTCACTGCTTAAGGAATAAATAAAACTGACTTCCTGATAGGGTCTCACTGCCCCTGTAATACTTTTCCCTTGAACATATGCAAAATCTACATACACACTATTTATATGAATCAGTTCCATATCATATCCAAATTCCTTCTCTAAATTTATTACTGATAGTCTGAAATGTGGAGCAGGAACCTGGAAACAAAACATTTCCATTTCACGGAATACCTTTGATTTCTACAGGAAAATATTTTTTTCTTCTATAATATGCATCATCAGGAATTTTGTAAAACTAAGTGTTAAATTTATGGCTATCTTCTGTCAGTGCTTTCCAAAAAACATAAAATAATTTTGGATAAACTATGCTACCAAATGAAAAAAGTTACATGGGATATATAGGTATAGTAATATATCAAGACTACTGACTTCCCTCACTTTTCTGGTTGAGGACATTGTAGCACTTTGCTGTGGTTTCCATCTGGCTGTACATCAAAAACTTTACATACCATGTTAATATGAGGATACCTTTATATCTTCTGGATAGCATTCCTCTGAAACTTTACCCTGACTCTGTATCCATTCATGAATGAGGTTCATATAAACAGCTTTAGCACCTCACCAGTAAATCTTGCAGTCATCAAAACAGGGATCACTGCAAAGCGTGGGAGACATAGACAGCAAAGCAGTCTCTTTTGCATCTTGAGCTTTATTTTTTTTCTCTTACTGGCAGTCAAAATCAGCCATCACATTCTATTTTTTTAATATTTTCTTCAGCTGACACACTGTTCGGACTTGTGGCCAGAAACTCAAGAAGTGGCTTTTGCCCCAAGGCTGTTTATGGGGCAAAATGCAGGCAAAACACACCTCACACACTTCCTCACCATCCTGGGTGTTGGAGAGATTTGGGAGATCCAGTCTTGCTCCTAGTGATCCAAATGGAATGGCAGGAGGTGAAGGGGGTCGTTTCAGCCCCAAGTTAACCTGGCAATCAATCCTAGACATACCAGCTTAAGTGAAACTCAATTCCCACACATATTCTATCTATTCACCCAGCTACAACATGGCCAGAATTACCCAATTTAGAGCCACAATTTGTTCAGAAACACATTCAGTCAAGTTTGCAAACTGAGCAGTAGGGAAGTTTGCAAACAGCTGGGAATCAGCCCTCTCTCACTCACTGGGTTTAACTGGTAAATGCAAATAAAATAATAAACCTAATTTAAAAAAATTGCATGGCAAAACTCTGCACTGTTAATAGCCACCATCAATACATCTTTCTAAAAAGACTTCTGATAGTTTCACTAATGTTAAATGAGAAATGAAAGGAAGTCTTCAAGAGAATTGTTATTACACTCTCTAAGTTGAAAAGGAAGTGAACCCAAGGTACATACTAGTAAGAAACATTTGTGATGAAATTCATTGTCCTGTAAGGTTAACTCTGTTAATCAGGTCTGTTGACAGAGACTGTGAAATGCCCTCCTGAAACTTCACTTTAAAAAGAGGATCATAAGAAGATCAAGGAAAATTTTGAGTGGCAGAAAGCAGAGTAAGTTTCAGACCATATGAAAAATACTCTTTTGAACCCCCTTATTTTTAATAATTATAATTATGTCTTTTCCCTTGGTCTTAATAAAACAGACTTGTCTTGTATTCATTCCCAGCTGAACAGACAGTTCTCACAGTACCTGCCTTTCTTTAGTCATCCTGCACAAGAATAACTGTAATTATTGAATAATTGTAATTATTCTTGTGCAGGAGATTCACAAGCAATATAATGCTACAGGCATATCCACGCAGGCATGCTTGGCAGGTGATGCTCTTTCAGTCAGAGAATGAAAAAGGTTTATAATTAATGGGGTTTTTTGAGTTAGGTTGCTTCTTAGAAATTAAAAAAAAAAAACTGATTTCCAAAATAATGGCAAAACATACACACACAAATTAAAAAAGACACAAAGTTTTTGCTATACTTATAAGCAATTTGGTGTGCAGTACAGCAATCCACTTGTTAAGTCAAGACTGGGTCTTGCAGCTTGGAGGTGAAGTCCTGATTCTGTAGTGTCCCCTGCAAAGCTTCAATTAACATCAATATCTGTAGGATGCCACCCTACAAACACCTCCCCCAGTTTAAGGTTGCACCTAAATTACATGAATAAACAGTTTAGCTCAGCCATTTGCCATAACAAATCCAAATCTATCAACTTGTATGATGAAAATGTGTAAGTGTATTCATGAATGTCTGAGAGGAAAACATAAAAATTAATTAATTAAACCTAAAACACATGGCACTAAATACTCATAGACATTGTCTCCGTGGCATATGACTGCAGAATGCAAAATTTCTCGGATTTATTTTGTGTGGTGGAGTCTGCTGTAACCAGAGAATAATACAGAGTGGTACTCAGAAATGTATTGCTTCCTTAACACCAGAAGCATAGAGACATTTCTCAACTTGTGGTATTTACACCACTAACTCTAATTCTGTGGTTGGGGCTGGAGTCTTTTGGAAAAGCCTTTCTAATTTGATAATTGCAAGACATGGAACTCCAGATAAAAATCACATCACGAAATTCAGGGAATGAGTCATACACTGAGCTAAAGAGGAAATGCTTCCCTTATAGAAAAACAGTGACCAGGAGGAATTGCTTGAGATATGCATGTCTCCAATAAAAGGAGGATGTGGACTTGCTGGAACAGTTCCAGAGGACGACATGAAGATGCTCAGAGGGCTGGAGCACATTTCCTATGGAGCCAGGCTGGGAGAGCTGGGGGCATCCAGCCTGGAGAGGAGAAGGCTCAAGGGAGACCTCAGAGCCTCTTCCAGAGCCTAAAGGGGCTCCAAGAGAGCTGGAGAGGGACTTGGGACAAGGGATGGATGGACAGGACAGGGGGAATGGCTTCCTACTGCCAGAGTTAAGGCTTAAATGGGATATTAGGATGGAATTCTTCCCTATGAGAGGCACTGGCACAGGCTGCCCAAAGAAGCTGTGGCTGCCCCATCCCTAGAAGTGTCCAAGGCCAGGTTGGATGGCCCTTGGAGCAACCTGGGATAGTGGAAGGTGTACCTGCCCTGGCAGGGGGTTGGAAATGGAAGATCTTTGTGATTCTGTGATTTCTCAAAGCAATTTATAACACAGAGATTTCTCAGCTCTACTGGCTGAAATTGGCTGCTCTTTGAACAGCCTTTTGAACAGTCCAAACTTCCTGACCTAAAAGAGAACCAGACTCAAAATTCAGAACTCTTTCTTGTGTTCTGCTACTAATTTGATATCCAAGCATGGCTGAGTGCAAATTAAGCCTGAATTAATAATAATTAAGGCTCATTTCAAAGATGACATTTTATGTGATTGATCATAAAGTAGCACAAAGCTTGTGTGTGCACAATGCACCGTAGTTGTGTGTTCCCAGCTTGCACAGGCTGGGGGAGAAAAAAAAGAAGAGTCAAACCTCACAATGTGCCAGGTATGATGAGTAAGGAAAGGAGACAAAAAACCCTGCTGTCTGAAGTAAACAAAAGCATTATGTTCTTTTTGCTCTTAACTGGGACTCCCTTCACTGAGAACAGAACTTGGCCTGATGTGAATATTTTCTTTGTCAAAAGTTAATTGGAATATTTAATATTGTTATTTATTTAACTATGCAGAAAATGTTACGCTGCTACTCATTATTGTTTCCTAATTTCTTTAAATACAAATTTGTCTTCATAGTAGCCTTGTGAGAATTATCTTCACTATATACATGAGAAATAGAATCATAATAAGATCATTTTCCCAAAGGCAGTTTGTTTAATTTGCAAATGCTTCTCTTTTTTTCACTCTACTTTCTCTTTTCTCCTTCTAATGTTAGAGATGAAAAAGGAAAACATGAAGATTCTGGGGTTTAACAACATAATTTAGCATTTAGAATTAAGCTAATTTAAACCGTCAGCTAATATGACTAATTTGGAACAATCTCTTTAGTTAGTCCCTTATACCATGCCCATTGATAAACATACCACAAAATTATTAAGCGTTTACATAAAACCAAAGAAACATATGCTCTCATTAATTCAAAACAATCCCCACCATCCAAAGCCACTAGAGGAGTTCTCTTATTAAACATCCCCATTCCTTTCTTTTGAAAAAAAACTAAAAGAAAAAAAAAATTAAATGCATGAAATTTTCACAGCAATACTTAAATCAGTTACATTCCATTTTGCATCAGAAGCAGAACTGAAGCTTTTCAATTGAACTTTAGTGATATCTTACTTAAAAGCAGAAAATTCAAGAATTTAATTCATGAACACATATTCTGTTAGTTTGGCTAAGACTGGAGGATGAAAGTCAAAGTAAAACTCACTGAATGGTGAAAATCTACACAAGCGTAGGCTGACATTCTGTAACACAAATAGTAAAGAAGCAAGCACAGCTTTTAAATAGTGACCTCCCAATGAATTATTCCCCCTAAATAATCTCACCCATTTCATGGCAAAACAAACCAAAAGAGTTGTTTGGGGAGCCTCACTGAGGCATCTCAGCTCACCTTTGAGAGAAGAAATGGTTCTGCATATCCTGGTCCTTGTTCTGCTACCCCAGCACCACTTCCTACTACAGACCCTTCATGCATTTATTAAAAATGAGGTACCATGACAATAGTTTTGATGCAAATTTCTTTTTTTGTTTTAAGTGCTGAGATGAGGGGAAGGAGATCAAAGAGCATCTACTGTATATGGGTTCATTACCATTAGCTTCACTGATAGTTTATCCTGTTTCCTAATGAAAGCAAAAAACCCCCACCGTGTCTCTATTAAAAAGCGATCAGATTTGGTATCCTGGTGACACTTTAAAGAGCACATTATGTGGGAAAACAAAATAAACATTTACCCTGGCAAATGGAAATGAATTTAGGTTTTGACATACTTGGCAGGAAGGTAGAATTATACTCATGTCAAGTATGCAGAAAAACTAATATAATATTTAAATATTTGCTTAAGTAATATAGAATTTAAACCAATGTTACATTAGAAGTAAATTTTTTGTGAAATATTTTAAAGTTTTTTAGTATTGGACATGCCATGAAAGTAATACTTTCAGATGAAATTTCAGCCTTCTGCAGCCTTTGTTCCACACTCCCATCACTTGCAAGGTGGGAAAGACTCCTCATCTTCCACTGACAAGTTTTTATTTATATTTCCAAGACAAAGGCAGTTCTTATGCTGATGGTTTAAACTGATAATGAATATATGCAGCTTTCCAAAGAAACAGCCCTGGAGAATCTGAATCTTACAAATATTGACATAATGAGCTAATGTTAACGCCACCTCAGCTCAACCCTACAGCAGACTTCTACTGTTCCATAGATGTGTGTGATTATTTTAAACATCCTTTAGTTTGCAACAAGACTTGATTCAGTGAAGACAGATCTTTATATCCCTCAGAAATGCCAATGACCTCTGAAATTCTCAACTACACTCAATAACGCAGCACTAATTATTAAATAGAGCTGCCTATGGGATGCTAGTTTTAGTTCCAAAGGTAAGGACTTTGATGTACTGTCTAAATATACAACTACTGGACCTTCCTTTTTCTAAATTTGAATTCATATTAGCTGCACATACCCACAAAAATAACTTTTACCAGTGCATCACAACTATAATTATGAAAATTCAGGTAGACTATTCTGATCTACTAAGAGTATTTAAAAATAGTTATTTATGATTCTACAGTTTATTCTATTCCTTTCATTCATTCTATCTATGACTCCATAATTTAAGAAAAAGCTTTGCCTAATTTCACCTCATTTGGAGGCACATGCATAATTAGAAAATATCTGGAAACATTTTTAAATTGCCATACTGTTATAAAACTCAGAGCAACAGCACCAGTCTTCAGTGTAACTGCACACTGTAGAATTATATAAATTTAAATCACTTAAAAATAATTCATTTAACTGAAACCTGATTTGCAAATTTAATTATGAGCTATTAAACTAACTGCTGGGATTTTCAGTTTTTCTAAATCAGCACAGTCCCTCTGAGCCCCATCACAGGAGAGAAGTCGCTGCTTCATTTCTAATCATCAATTAAAAGTGACATAAAGAGTGTCAGAAAAAAAAAAAAAAAAGGAAATCTAGGGAATTTTAGTTTTCATCTTCCTAATTTGCAGTGTCTGATACACAATTTTTTATGCTGCATTAATAATGGCTCTTGAATATAATATTCATTCAACGACTCTGTTACAGAAATAAACATCAGGATACAACTCCCTGTACACATTCTTAAAATTGCTTGCAGTGAAAACAATCTGTTCCAAAGGAGTTAGCACCTTTCAATTCACCACGCAAAATATTTAGTCAATTCCAGAAGGGGAAAAGAGACACCATATAGAAAGAATTCTTCTTTTTTATTTTTTGGTTCTACTTTCATGCTACAGTTGGTTTTTTAAAGGTAGAAAGGTTTGAATTCAAGAATTCTGCAAGAGTTCCTCCTGAAAAAAAAGCCTCAGCTTCAATTCCTGTTCAAAATGAGCTATATAATATATGCCACAGTAAAAAAATTGATATTCCTATTGCTGGTCACTGAAAGCTATGCAAATTTTATGTGAAAAAAAATTATTTAGTTTTTGAAATGTCAAAACCTGTTCACATTTCTAGGGATTTCTGATATCTATTTAGATTTTTCCTGGCTATCTAGACTAACTGAAATGGAGGATTAGGTAGTTTTAGGGAGGTGGAGACTTTCCAAAGTGAATCAAAGATTGAAGAAAAATAGAAAAAAATTAAATAGTAACACAGTCCTACTCAGAAAAATGCAAAAAATGTTTTCAGTTCAAAATATTGCAATTAAAAATTAAACATCATTAGGATGCAAAGAATAGTATCTTTAATACCAAGATTCTGAGGCACAGCTTGGAAGGTTGAATTTAGAATTAAAGGTGTAGCAACACGAACAGCCATGGTCTGGCATCAATTACTTGACCATGCTGTTAGAAGTTGCTACAGACTCTCATGCCATCACACATCCTGGAGAAAAATTACTCTTCAATGGTGGTACCTCGAATTTCTCAGGGTTTCTGAATGTTTCTGACTTTTTTGGAGTCAAATTTAGCATTTCTCAAAGATGCCAATGTCTCTGCAGCATTTTTGTGTCTTTTTTTTAAAATACAACTCAGGGTACCAAGGCTGGCAAGGCACAAGAGCCATCTCACCAATGCATTCCTCTAAATTCTGGAAGCAGAAATCAGATCTCCAACCTTGAGGTATGTCAAGAGTTAACTCCCCTTTTAAGAAGGGTGTGATTAGTAGCTGGAAATCTGCCTGACTTCTGAGGATGCCATTACAATTTTCAGACATAAAATAACTGGCTGATGATACGAGCTGACAGCTAATACATCTACAATAAACACAAAAAAAAAGTTATTTCCAAGCGGATGTAGGGAACGTGTTCCGTTTCCAGACTGTTTGATATGGTCTGTGTAAGGAGCGAGGGCTCAATACCAGATGCTGGATGTTCTACAAGCTTTTTCTGCAGATGTCGGCAGCCTGAGAAAATCAACAGTGCTTTGAATAACACCCCCAGTAAAAGCATCTTCTTGTCAGAGTCGCTGTATGATATAGGATATGGATCCCACACAAGTGGATGAACTGATTTTAAATAATACCATCTGACAATGGGGGAGAAAAAACTCTCAGTAGGTCTGACAAAGTCCTGGAAATGGCTGTTAGCCTTGGGAAATAAAATCCAGCCCCCTGACAGAGACTACTCGTCCTTCTTTTGTTTGATCAAATGGAAACCCGAACTTAATGATTGCTTCCGAAGTGCCGGAGGCAAAGTTTCAACAGCACTTAAACACTGCTACCAAGGAGTCCCTGTCCCTGCCCCTCACATGTGCCACTCAAAAGCAGAGTGTGGAAAAGATGTTAAGGAATTATCTGAGAATAAGATACATGTATCAGTGTATTTTTTTGTATGATCACTTTGTTTGCTTTCTTGTAGAAATGGCTTATAGCACACCAGGAATGCACGATACAGACACCAAAAAAGATCCTGTGCTCGTCCTCCTGCCAAAGAAATTCCAAAAGCCTGCCACTACCTGCATAAAAAAGTTAAAAGAGTTACCCCTAAACACATAAAACCACACATTCAACTGTGGTCCCCTACTTCAACAAGATCTTATTGAATTCACATGAAATATTATCTAAAATTTCCTCTCTATCCAAAATCAGTATTTTTGCTAGTGACAATATATTACGGTCTTGCCCTCCAAGAAAATTGAGGTCTAGTTGCAGATGTTCTTTGTCAAGCCAAAGAGGGAGCAATGGCTACTTTTTGTCATGTTTTATAGTTATTTTAATGCAAATCCCAGATTATTAAAAGGCCCAAATGCTGATTACAAGAATGTCTGTAAGGATAAACTCTGCATATGCATTCCATGAGGACTTTATGTAAGGTAACTATCTGAAAATGAGATCTGCTACTTTTTTTCCTGATTATCCAAATTAGAAGAATCTTTTCTGACCCATTTAATGAAAGCGTTTACCTGACTAGGTACCCTCAATTTTTACAAAGATGGGAGAGCAGAAAGAAAGAATAGAGAAGACAAAATTCAAAGTTTGAGGGGCTAAAGACCCAAATGGAATCATGCTGCCTTGGGTCAAGTGAATAAACTATGGCAGCATATTACTTGTGCTGTTCTGCAGGAATGTTGTGGTTCCTGTTTCTGGTGGATTGGGAGTGGATGCATCTCCCATTTTGCGACATGCAGAGCTTAATTGTATTTTATCATTTCAACAGACACTTAGGAAGCTTAAATGTTGCTGCTTCTGGTTCCTTTGCTCCAGCAGATGTGTGAAGCTCTCCCCAAGTGCAATTTTGCACAGCAGCCAGATCATATTCTTACGGAAGAATACAGCAAGCAACATTATAGATAAAATAAACCACAGCGACCGAGCAAAATGAAAGACAGAAAACCCTGTTCCTTATGTACATAAAACATCTATTCCAGGAAATACCAGCAGCTACAGATTACAGAAAGTGCAGAAGCTGGAAAGTCCAATTATATGCTACCTAGATTTTTAAACAGTTCTTAGAAATCTGAGATGGCTTGTCATCTATTTGCTTTATAAAAGCTCTTCTATTTGCACCCCACTGGCCATTTTAATATCTGAAATGGATAACTTCAGTGCAGGATCACAGGATGGTAGAATAATTTAATCCAGAAATGTTTTGGGCCTTCCAGAGATCTCTAGTTTGACCCTGCTCAAAAAAGGTCTAATTAGATCAAGTGGTTCAGCACCTTGACCAGCCAAGTTTGAGGTACCTCCAAAGATGGAGACTTCCTCATCCTCTCTGGCCAACCAGTTCCAATCTTTGATCAGAAGTTTTTCTCCTATTAGGTATCAGTTCAGGCTCTGTCCTTCACCATGCACATCCAAGCTGGGTCTGGCTCCATCTCCTGCTGTCATTAGTTGGAAACAGCAATGAAATTTCCCTTTTGCCTCCTCTTTTTCAGGCTGGGAAGCGTTTGTCTCTCAGTCTTTCATTATGTATACCCCCTATATTTCTTGGTGACCCTCTGCTTCAGTATTTCAAAGTCCTTCTTGTACTTGTGAGCACAAATTAGGCCACAGATTCCAGATGTGGTCTCACAAGTGCCAGATCATGGGGAATCATTGTTTCCCTTGACCTGCTGGTAACCTCTGCTGACACAGCCTAGCACGTGGCTGCCCCACACGCTGTCCCCTTGCGTGGGGTTACAGCATCCACATTTACTATTGCTGACCTATGTGTCAGCCTATTTCTCCAGCCTGTCAACAAGGTCCTTGTGAATGCCAGGCCTGCTTTCCACACATTTGACTCCTCTGGATCATGACTCAGTATTTATTTGCCATGAAATGAATTACTGCTTTTATTTAGTTTGTAAGATCCAGAAGCTAATCACATCTGAGTTGAATGCATAAAGAGAATCATAGAATCACAGAATAGTTTGGATTGAAAGAGACCCTTAAGACCCTTGGTTCCAACACACTGCCATGGGCAGGGACACCTTCCACTATTCCAGATTGCTCAGAGCCACATGCAACCTGGCTTTGGACACTTCCAGGGATTGGGATGACTTCTCTGGGCAACCTGTGCCAGTGTCTCACCACCCTCACAGGAAAGAATTTTCTTTCTCATATCTAACTTTAATCTCGCCTCTGTCAGTTTATGCTTCAAGAAAATGCAGTACAAGGGGAGGCAACTACTCTGGTTCTGAAATGTCCTGTGCTTACTTTAGCTCCTTCCTGTTAATTTATATAGAAAACTGATGAAAATAAAATCACCTTGTATTCTTCATTGAACTTTATTCTTATTCTTATTCTCAGTACTAAAATCACATCCCCTATGAAAAAATCTGCCATAGGGTCCTATCTTAGGAATAGTCTGTCAGGTTACAAGTGCAGCTTGTAGTTACAAGTCCTATCAGAAGGACCTTTAAAACAAAAATTGCTGGTATTTCTCATTCCGTAGAAAACAATGTGTTTACTGCTGGATTACCTTAATGACCTTCACTTCAGCAACAGATCCTTTGACTTTCCTCATGATATCTGAACTTGAGTGTGAATGTAGGTGGGAAGGTTTGGCCCCTCATGGCTTTGGAACAGTGAACAAAAAATGACAACATTTGACTCCAGTAACTGGCTAATAGGTAATTCACTATTGAGTGAATCAAGTGATTCTCAAATTTTTGCTTAAATGCCTGCTGTTCATGAAATCCTCTCTGACTTCAATGAAATAGTAACATTCACAAAATCCTATGTGAATGAAATCAAATACTATGGACAACATAGCCCAGGAACCAGCAAAATACACAAAAGGAGAGACAGAACAAATCTCTGTTTTGCCCAGGTTCCAGCAGTAGAAAGGTATGATCAGTATAACTCCAAAACTAGCTTATGATAATTATTTTCTTCAACAGTCATACAGCACCCAGTGATCTGTGGCTCAAGCACTTTAACCAAATGCAACATCTTTGTATTCAATAACCCGCTATAGATTACTCCCCCCTTTAAGTGGTGCAATTCAATAGATCTGAGCTCATTTTGGCTATATTTAGCTGGAGTGCAGGCCTGAAAACTACTTCCAATGCTCCTCTGTGCTGTGTGCTGCAGACTGGCTGGAGAGGCTCTGATGACACAGTTTGCTCAGTCTGCTGTTAGAGGGCAAATTCCAGTTAGAAAGAAAAGGATTCTCAGTCATTTTGTGGGAGGTATTTTCAGGATAAACTCATGGGCCTGATTCAAAGCAGGTTTTAGTTCCTGGCTGGAGTTTAATACTGGGAAAGACAGCTAATCCCCTAGTGGATATACAAGGTAAGGAAAGGGAAAAGGGCTTCTCTGCTCGACCTGTGATGTCTAGAAATAGCAGATAAATGAACCTTCAGATAAATGAGCCTGACACAGCCTTAGGCCAAGGGTCTTGCATCAGCCTCCTATGGGTGAAACAGAAAAAATTCATTTCCTTTAAATTGGCTTGTGAATGTTCTCCCCTCTCTGTTAAACCCAGGACTTTGCCTGTTACACCTCAGACCCTTCTTTTCTGCAGCAGTTGAAACAGAAGAACACCCTCAACTCCCCACCATAGAGAGCCTTCCTCTATTGTCTTCATTTGTTAGAAGGTATCATTTTCTTCCACAGAAAGTTTTTTGTGATTTGAAACTTAAAATGGAAGGGAAGAGAAATTCAGGGGTGTCCTGGAGCTTGATCACGCAGTGGCTGACAACCCAAGGTGCTCCTGCCTATGCAGTTTTCCAGATGGGAGTGAGAGAAGCAAGTGGTTGTGAAGATTTCTGCCAAAAACACAGGGGTTCTGTGCTAAGACTTCAGTCTCACTCTTCGCAACAGTGTCGAAAATCTCTTCCTTGCAACAAATAAGAAGTAGGAATCTTACAGAATAATATTGTGTTTGAAATTCTTATATAATTTTAACTTGTGTTACAACTCCATGGGTTCTTAAGTTTTGTGAATCCTGTGCAAAACAGTCTCGAAAATGGTTTTATGCAAGTGATGAGTTCCTTCTCAAAAACTTGAGAGGACAGAACTGTTCTCAGTGTAGACTTGGTTAACACCTTACTGTATGAAATAAACAGTTGTTGTTTTCTCTTCATTTAGAAAGAACCTCAATATTAGGCTTAGTGGAGCATAAAAGATAGCAATTTGCTACATAAAGATTCAAAGACCTGAAAAAATAACTTCCACCCCAAAGTATCTGAGTTATAGCTGTCTTGTAGACAAGATTTGCATTATTGCACCTCTAAATAACCTCAAAAATACAAATGGCTATTAGCACAAATTTAACTACTTTAAATTACAACAAGAGTTTCAATAACCTCCTACCAGTGGGACCTTTGTCAGACTTCAGCATGAATCCTTACCCCCAATTCTCCATAGTTTACATAAAAAAACCCCTCTGTTGTGAGTACCAATACAGGGTGATTAGTAGAGCTAAGCAACATGTTATACATGTTAAAATACACTCAGAAGGAGATGGTTTTGTTAGTATTGTATTTGGCTCCTAATCAAATGCTCCATGGAAATACTGTTTATAAGCATGTGTGCCTACATTTAATCACAGATATAAATAATATATATATAAAGTTTCCTTCCAAAATTTGAGACACAGTCATTTGTGTGTCAAAACTACAACAGCCCCGAATCTTCCTCTTCCTCAGAGAAAGCAAACAGTGGCAGAAAAAATACTCAAAGAATTAAAAGACAAAAAAGCAAATAACACCTTGGCCCTCCTAGCAAAGCTGCCTAGATTTGCAGTATGAGCAACATTCACTTAAATGCTCAAAAACCCCACGACTGAAGATCCAAACAAACAGGCCACTCTAGTCACCATAGCAAGCAATCCCAATGTGAGAAAAAGCCAATAATGTTAGATTTAGCAGTGTAAAAATTTGATTGATACTGGCTGTGACAAGAAATCTTTTCCACTCAGGGGCTTTTTCTCATTCCAAAGAGAATGACACAATATTTACAGACATATAGACAATAATGAAAACCTGTTCCTGTTTATTTTCTGTTTACTTTTAACCAATTCAATCACTGCCCAAGAGAAACAGCGCTTTCCCACTATCCCAAACATTCCCAAGCAATGTGTAATCAGAAAAACCATTAATACCACCAGGCTTATTTTTATACCAAATAATGCTTACAGATACTTTGATGCCGAAACAGCAAATTTAGAGTTGAGTTGCTACCAGTTGTGCTTTGCACTCATCTGGAAACACTGGGTGGACTGATGCAGTGGAACGAATTCCTTCTATATTTGCATTCCTAACTTCCATTTTGCAGTGTAGGAAAAAAAAATCACAAAAACCCCACTGCCTAGAGAATGAAGGGGTTTTTTTTGTTGATTGATGTTTCATCTAAGTTCTTAATCTCAGCAGTAGACAGTATATAGGGAGCTGGTGTGACCCCTAAAGTCTATTTTATATCATCATTACAGGTTTTTTTATACCAAGTTCCCACAGCACACACAGATCTTGAGTCTCCAAAGAGAATCATCCTGGAGGCACTGGAAGTACTGTTCTTAACATCTGAGGAAGTACACTTAAATGTAACCTAAATGTTTCTAGGTATAAAAATTGGAAAAAAAACCCACTTCTACCTCTGATCTAAGAAATTAACTTCCCGCTGGATTGTTTCCCTCTCATTTCTGAGTACAGAAGCCAGCCTAAGTTTCTGGGATGTTTAATCTTTTAGGCAGGTACCACTAAGTGAAATTCAGCCCAACTTGTGGAAGTGATGAACGAAGCTCTCAAAACAGCTTAAGGGAATGGGAAAATGAGATCCTGGTCTTGCTTTTCTCACTGTACCAGGACCATCGTGTCCTTGGACAGGACCTTTGAGTATGTTATTTAGCCACTATAAATCCTTTTCTACTCTTACTTGGCCAGGACTCACGGGTGAGGATGATACTGGTTTGCATTTAGGGCTGCAATGATTTAGTCCATAAAAAATGTAAGATTTAAGGGATTTAATGTTATGGCTTGTCCTTCTGTCCTGCCACTGGCATCCCTTTGACCATATTTGGCAATGTTTTGTAAAGAACAGCACAAAAACCCTGCAGGGATTACACTATCAAATCTTACCCAAGGATGTATTATTTCCTAAGGTGTAGCAGTTAAAATCAAAGAAGGTTTAAGGTCAGTAAACTGTGATTCTAAAAAGCAATAATTTATTTGATTTGGGCACAATATTGTGAGATAACAGAAGCCAGCACTCAACTAAATCAAAAGATTCTGTCCCAAAATATAGATTCTGTCAACATGAATCTGATTTCAGCAAGGAAGTAAAAAAGACTGAAACAGAGTGAACTCCGAGAGCACAATTACTTGTACCTCAAGATGCAGTTTGGTGTGTTCAGAGGTCTTGCGTAAATACAAATTAACTCTGTCTCAAAAATGACAAAATTAAACAGGAGTAATTAAAAAAATGTAAAATATATATATTCCACCTACACTTTAATGCCATCTTTTGCACAGAGCCCATTGCATTGCTGTGAGATTTAGAGATTTCTCACTAAGACAAGAATACTGGTGAGCAGAACTAAAAAATTACATCCACAATTAACCTCCTAGAATAAAAATAGATATCTGTAGTTTTTAAATATCACTTCAGCAATTGAATTTATGTTTAAATATCAATTCAGCAACTCAGAGGACAATAGACCTTAAATCACAGAATCACAGAATCATAGAATAGTTTGTGTTGGAAAGAACCCTAAAGATTATCTAGCTCCAGCCCCTCTGCAAAATAATCAGAAATTAGAGATTTAACTTAGTTTCTTACCATTTTGCTGGCTTCAAGCCTGCTTTAAGGTAATCTATTCTTGTAGGGAAGTTATCTTCCCTCCACCGTTTATTCAAACTTGAAATGTACTATGGAAGCATCATGGTAGCTACTGCAACTGAATTATTGTCATATAATATGTGAGTGTTGGAAATGTATCCTTGAACTAGCAGTCAGAGTGACAGATGAATGGTGTTTCCCCTAATCCTATGGGAACAGAAGTGAAACAGAGCACTCACAGCATGATGCTCTATGAATTCTTTTGTGTGTCAGTCCAGACTTCTGATGAGAGGACTTTTTCTTGGCAGGGAGAGAGCATTAAAGCTATAAAACAAATTATAAAAAAGGGTATTTACAGAATGAGAGGGATGTCAGCTTTGCAGTGACATTGACTGAAGTTTTTAAATAGCTACATTTGATTTAATGGCATGACATGGAGAATGTGATAGTGGTTCTCACAGGAAAAAAAGCAGCAGAACTGAAGTTACCATTCACAAAATCACAGCCAAACCTGCAGTTGGTTTAACTATGGTCAGGAACCTGAGAGGTTCAGAGGAGCAACATAAGGACACAAGCACCTAAAACTCCAAGTCTACTCAAACTGAAAAATAAGGAAAAATTCAAAGATTTTAAATGAACAGGGGCTTTTACAAATCCCACAGGAATACCACCTCTCCTCTCTAAATGATTGTTAAGAGACAGAGGAAAGCCAAGTAGCCATCCTCTTGCAAGGTGTCAGTTACTGTGGATTCTGTCGTAGAATAGGCAAAGGAAGGGAAATTGAATTCCTGAGCACCACCAGCTCTGGCTACTCCACAGCCCAACCTATGCAATAAAAAAGGAGTGTGGGTAGATTGCCATCACATCTGTTATTCTCGAGAGACTGGCACACATTATGCAAACCAGTTCTATGATCCATCTCTCCTTCCCATGCACAGTTCAGTTACATCCAGGAATGAGAATCACTTTTTCCATCTATAAACGTTCTTACTCTGAGGAGCAGCATGTCACTGGTGCTTTACAGCTGTCTCAGGAGAGCAGGATAGGAACTGTTATGAAGTGAGATAGAGGTGCTATTCCAGTTTTTATTTTGTTTTGATTTTGCCAATACAGTTGGCTGGTTTGCCTCTACTTAATGCTAATATTGCAGTTTTTATAAAAAGTCATTTTATCACAATGTATTGATAAAATAATCATGTGTTTTGACAAAGTAGTGTGAAATAAGTTCTTAATTTCTGCCTGTAGAAAGAGTATTTTAAGAGTATTCCACCTTGGATCAATGTCCCTTTGCACACTGCTGGTATTACTGTTCCAGAGACATTCTCTTTGCTTCAAATTAAAGTCATGGGATACATCAGTAAATTCTATAGACAATCCTAGATGAGTGTCCTTTGCTTTTATTATGACAGTGTTGGTGGCTGTATTTCAGTCAAAGAAGTGTAGAATTGTTTGGTTTCCTTTGGTAATATCCCAAAGTGTCTCAGAGCTTTCCTGACTCCTCTGTGGTACAGACATGGAATGGACCCCACAGCACTGCAGGCAACAACATGAAGGCTTAGCTTTAATTTTATGAAATGCTTTAGAAGGAATGAGTATAAACAATATTTGCATTTTGTATCATAACTGAAACCATACTGCTAAACAATCATATCCTGTTTAGCCCATAATGACATCAGAAATACATGTTTATCATCTGCTCTGGACAGCTTAGCATGATTTTGGCCTGAGGCAAAGTGGAACTGAAATCATTTACGGTTGTCCAAACCAAGATAACCACACAGTTCTGAGGTAATTGATACCTAAAAGGAACACTGCCCTTAGATTGAAGTCCATGATTTAAGTACACTAATTCCTTAAAAAACCCTGTTAAATTGTCTATTGGATTTCATAAAGAATTTAGTGTGGATTAAGCAATTTACTGAAGAAAGGACTTCTTACAGGAGATTACAGGAGCTCTTCCTTTAGGAATGGATCACATTTCCAACTATCTTTGCTTCCTTTCCACTCACCTCAAAGTGACAAAAAAATCCCAAACAAAACAAAGCCAAAAATATGTTAAAAATTTTGAGTAGCATGTTTCAAACAGTGTTTCATGTTTTGTCATTAGATTTAGAGACTAATAAGAAAGCAAAGAGATAGTACTGCCTTCATACATGTGTATAATTCATTAATGTATTCTAAATTAAGACCTTGATTTTATTTTTTTTTTTAACATAGAAACAGGTCAAGAGTTCACAAAATGTAATGAAGTCAAGCAACAGAGAGAAGAATTACTTTTTATATTTAATACACACATTACAGTTCATGGATTACAGTCTAGTGACAAAACCCAAAACATATAGTCAGATGAAAGTCAAATATTTGATTACAGACACAAATTCCTTGACAGACAAACATAGATTCAGATTTGCCACTGTCTACAACAGAGAACTTCATACTTTTATCAACTTGAGAAGTTCTTTAGACCTGAAAACTACTATACTGTAAGAACAGAAGAGAGTGCAAAGTCAAGCACATAACCCACTCATTCAGAAGAATGCTGTTATCTATTTCATTGTGTACAAGCTCAAAGGATTTGCCTGCCTTTATGCTAAACACAACATTTTGCATAAATAAATAAGAGGTTAAAGAAGAGAAACCACCAGTTTCCAAAATACAAACAGTGGTTGGATACAACTGTTCAATGACACAAATTCTCTGATGGGGGGAAATGGGACTTGTTCCTATCCAAATTCTTAGAGAGAAGTGGTTCTTCACTAGGTTTTGATTTCTTGAAAGGAGCTGAAAGCAGATTGGAAATGCCAGAGTTCTGAAAAGAGGCTCCATTAAGAAGAAAGAAAGTAGAATTACAACTAGCATAGAACAAAATTTCCATTGTTTTTTAGAATCTCCCATGAAATCCTGAAAGTGAAATGAAGCCCTAATAGTCAAATATTAAATACAAAAATATTACCAAACACATGAGCCACCTCAGCATTGAAAGGGAACTCAAACCAAACCCTCCATCTTCCAGCACTGAAAGGGTACAGAAATCACTCTACAAATATCAAATTTCCAACACTCCTGTCCAATAGGTTGATGTCGGAAAATGGGTGGGAATTGGCTCAAATACTTCTCTGGAATTGTGAGTGTGCTCCCAGCACAATTCTGCCCTTGGCATCCAGTTGCCTACAGAAAACATGAGGAAGAACTGAGCAGCTGAGCACGAAGAAGGGTGAAGGACTCTTCTCTGCATTCAGTGTGGACCAGATTACCAAAAAACCAGGGTAGTACTGCCCACCCACAGAAAATTAGTTAAAAACACAGACTTCCATGCTGACACAGCTACACTGCTTCTCAATCCCATCTAGCTTTATTGGAGTCACGTAGCACTGCATTTTTTAATGTAGACAAAATTTTTCATAACTACACAGTACAGAAAGTAGGACTCAAAAGGATGGAGAGAAGAGTTTATACTCAAGCATTTTTGCACAGAGTATTTTTATTTCATCTGTAAGCTGTGTTATATGAAGAGTCCTCAAATGCTATTTAAACAATTTGCTAAGAAGATAAATAATAAGAAAGGAAAATACTGTTGTGAAAAATGTGCATGGAATGTTTATAAATAGAATTTACTTTCTACAGGAAGGAAATAGAAATACATAGCAGACAGAAAGATCCATAACTACCCTTCTGTAATCTTCCTTCCCAGCATGTGTGCTTAGATATCAAGAAACATTTGAAGGAATAGGAAAAATATGGAAATAGGATTTCTTTAGACCATATGGGCAAAAGAAAAAACATGTAACAATGATTTAATGCAGCATGAAAAAGGCATCAGGCCAGCATGATGTATTAAATGTTTCACAGTTTCTCTGCTGGGTATCAGTAAAAGGAAAGAATTACCTCCATGCGCTCCTGCTTGACATCATCAATCTCATCATCTTCAAACATGGCCAAGAGCTCTCCAGTCTGGTCAATGGAGTTGAGAAAGTCCTGGGCCAGCTTCTGCCGTTTGTTGGTGTTATTGCTGTTGAATTTGTCTTCACAAAAACAAGCAAAGAACAACAAACTTAACCTATTTGGCTTCTCCAAACATCACTCAGAGTGACACGATTTAGAACCAGCACTGAGCAGAAAAGGTCTGTTCTTTATTGCGCCCCTTCCACAAGCTGTGCTACCTGAACAAGGTGTTGTCACTGCTTTGCTCCAGTAGAAGCAAAACATCTTTAGTATTTTTTAGTATAACCATGTAGCTTTTCATATCTAGAGAAAACTAATCTGCTGCCTATATATCATTACTTCTCACCAAAGAATCCACAGCGGACACAGCTCTAAAGGAAATAACCCCTCTTTGGTAGAAAGAACTTGAGTCACAGAGCAGAATATATTGAGGAAATGTTCTTCCCTGAACACATGCAGGACATCCTCATTACCTACAGCCTCAAGCAAACTCTAACATGACCACTAAGATGCAATTCCAGAGATGATGGACCATTGCTCTGTAGCAAAACCTGGAGAATGCTGGCAAGATGATCTCTGTTGTTCTAAACAGCAGAGCACGTATAAAGGCATTAAATTCATAAAAGAAAATTAATGGCTGTAATTATCAAAGCCTACTAGAAAAGGCATTCTTTAATTCCAGGATAAACTGCATTTAGGAAGCTTTTCATGAACATCTAAAAGGCTTAAGGGAATTGTTTATTTGCTTTAAGTAGCGACACACGCTAAAGTATTAAAACCCCAAAGCTGCCAGGTAAGAAGCTGTACTGCCATATTGCTTGCACACACAAAACATGAAAACAAAATGCCACAGGCAAATCAAATCTCAAATGAGCTGACAAAAACTTCTTCACAGTTTGATGAAGTCAAAGGAAGAAGTACAGTGTTTACCTAGCATCAATGTGGATGTTCTGAGGAACCAAACACAATGAATTCATTGTATGGGAAAAAAAACCATAAAAGGCTCTGAGAAAGGAAGGAAGTTTAATACAGAAAGTTGTGTATGGACATTGCTAGATGTTATAACAGTATGGTAAGGTTTAGATTTGCCATGATAAGTTTTAACTTTTTACAACGGAATTGTTAGTTCTAACACCAATATAAATCAACAAAACTTTAAACCAGGAAACTATATGGCATAAATTAATATATTTTTAATCCAAAGCACTTTTCCTTTAAATGCATTGGTTATAAAAACTGTGACTTCCTCGTGGAATGCAGAAACAAAAGTGTTTCCCATTATTTAAACTAGAGATTTAAAGTATAAAATGTTAAACCACACCGAAAAAATCACCCACCTCATATATTAGTGTTCAGTAACTTCAGATTATAAGGGTTTATTTTTTAAAGCATGTAAAAAATATCAGTAGCAAAACCTTTCGATAATAATTTAACAAATGTCCATTCAATTGCAGGTGGTGCATTTAAAATAGAGATGCTGAAATCAATAAGCCCTTTAATCAGGACCAGTTTCTTACTTTAACAGAGCTCTGACATTAAAGTCTTACTGTTCCTCTGGATGGTAGATGCAAATGCTTACATATTTCAAATGGAAAAGCAGAGATTTTCAGCAAAATTCCTCTAAAGAGACTATTTTTGTGTCTCTATCAAGCAAGACATTAACACTTTGCATTGAGTTGTTCAGTATTTTTTTCAGTATTTTACATCAAGCCTCTCCCAAATTAAGGAATTTCTTTTTTTCTACCTTCAATGAGGTCATCTTCTTCTATTCCTTTGACAATTTTAGATTTGTAGTCTCGAAAAAACATGTATTTAAGTAGCCTTCGAAGCTTCTTCTATGAGAAAAAAAATACATTTATATTAATGACTATTACATAGTTATTTCTTATTTAATAAACTTTTTAACACACAAACATACAAACACGTAGCACATTACTCAGTAAATATAAACTTTAAAATATTTGTCATTTTAAATTCTGTAGAAAATCCATACATAGAAAGTACCTCAGGACAGTAGCAAATCCATATTTAATATTATTTATTTGAGCTCCTTGGTACTTTGCTGTGAGACAGAAATGAGTTTGACTTTCAGAAAGAAGAAATTCAGATATCGGGCTTTATGGAACTCCAAATGTTTGCTTACTTTGGAAACTCTAGGCTAGAAATGTACATTTCCATGAACTTTGACTCCATATCAACCACTGTTTTCAGAACAGCCTTACAGCTTTTATCAGAAAAAGAAACTGCAATTTATTTTCATGTTTTAGTGGGGTTTTATTTTGAAATAGTTTTGTTCATTATTGTTTCACCTGTCAAATGAGAAAAGGAAAACAAAGGAGAAAAAAGGGTGAGAGAAAGAGGGAAAATAAGGAAGAAAAGGACATAAAGGGAGAGTAAATAATGTAATTAAAAATAGCTGACAATTTTTAAAATAATTATTAAATTTGAGGAGAGAAAATTATTTTTTTCCCTTGTTGACCTGTTCTACTTACTATTCAGAGAAAGCAAGGCTATACCTAAATTTAGAGATTTTAGTGGGATAAAGCACAGGAAAATATTATAAATAAAATAAAGAGGATTTATACTTAGTCTAAATAACAAAAATATAAGGGTTGCATTGTAAAATGTCACATTGACACCCTTCATAACCAGGGGGAAATTAGAATGATTAATTTTTAATTAAAGGGACCTAAAATATAGGGAGCAATATTCATATCTTATTACGAAATTGTTTTTACCTCTAAGGTTTATCTACCTTATCTACATTATCTACCCTAAAGCTTTATGGGAAAAAAAAATTGATAATTGAAGCTTTAGGAAAAAAACTATTTTTATGTCAGATATTACAGAACGATTATAACATGCTCGATCACATACAATTGCAGAGCAGCTATAATTTTAAAATAAAGTTATTCATGGTGATGGATTCCTTTAAATGGGTTAAGAAGGCACTTGAAAACACAAAAAGCAGGTGACTACATAAAATAAGAAACTTCTGTCTAACTACTGTACCTTATCTTTGCGCATTAAGAACAGGAGATCTTCAGCAGAGATGACTCTAGCTCCTCTCATCTGAGAAACTTCAGCTGCTTGCTGCAACTAAAATAAATGAATAAATTAGGATGGCCTTTTCAGTGTTAAAAACTTTATTCACTGGGGTTTGTTTTAAATAAATTCAGATAATATTTTGCATCGCTGTCCATAGCAAAATACAAGCTGTGCACTAAAACACAAGCTGGGACTCTCAAAGGTGTCACTCACTCGAGTCTTGTTTGCCAAGAAGTGAATGACAATTTTATGAAAAGCCTGGAAGACCTTTGACAAATCTCAAGAAAATGCTTTTTTGTTTATATTTTAAATGATTGCTTTTAAAAAGTCCTGCTGCCATTTTTTTTTCTTCTCTTAGCACAGAAAATGAACATACAATTCTCTCAGGCAATGTAAAAATGCCAAATTCTTGCCATAGCACTTTATCTGCAACTGTGGAAAGGCGGCTGATCGCTCTCCCAATTTTTTAGAATAACAAATATTAATTTTAAACAGCTTACCTAAGTATTTTTTGAAAGAAACTCTACCCCTACTTGACTTAGCATTAGTACAAACCAGACTCACATGAAGAAATTTTTTAGGAATGCTCTTATTTCATTTGGGAGAAAGAAAATGAATTGATAGGCTCTATAACACCGACTCTATTAATGAAGGAATTGAAAAACCTTGAACAGAACAGGCCATTCAGCTGTGAAAGTAATAAAGATGGGACTGAGCAAGAAATGACACAAAAACTGATAAGAGGTGGCCAAAGGAGTATGAAGCAATGGACTGCCCTCACATCCACTGTGACAGTGCCCACAAAGGCCCTGAATGCCTCAAATTGCGCTGTAAAGAGAAAAAAAAAATCTCTTTGTAAAGGACTAAGCTCTCAGTAAGTGCAGGAAACTGGGGTTTTTACACAAAACCAGAAGAGGGTTAGAAACCTGGTAACCTGGGTTCTCTGCACAGCTGATGCTTATCAAAGTACTGGGCAAAGGAGGTTCAACCCAAATGTGCAAAAAGAGACAGTGGGATTTGGTCCCTTCACCTCACGAGCCTTTGGTTCTGACTTGTGAGGTGAAAGGAGCAAATCCCATCATCATCAAGGAATCACAGAATGGGCTGGAAGGAATTTTTAAAGGTCATCTAGTCCAACTCCCCTTTAACAACCAGGGACCTTCAACTAGACCAGGTTGCTCAGAGCTCCATCCAGTCTGACCTTGATTTTTTCCAGGGATGAGGAATCCATCACCGCTGTGGACAAGCATAAAACATAATGCTGTATCGACTGAGATACAAGGGATGTTTCAC
Source organism: Motacilla alba alba (assembly GCF_015832195.1). NCBI lineage: Eukaryota > Metazoa > Chordata > Aves > Passeriformes > Motacillidae > Motacilla > Motacilla alba. Next base: position 5,794,036 of record NC_052018.1, read on the forward strand.
ACTTTATCCTCTAAATTAAAAAACATAATCCAAAAAGCTAGATTTAATTGTAAGGTATTTTGCCCTTAGCCTTGTTTACCCTCTGATGGAAAACTGACAGTGAGCACAGGAGAAAAGTCATCAAAAGAAGAGACACCTTCAAAAATTCTTGATACTAAAATTCATACACACCTGTAACATGATCAATGCATAGCAATTTAATTTATGTTCAAATAGCTCTATATTCTTCTTTAGAAATGTATGAATGCACCTGAAAATAATTTAAAGAAATCCTATCCTTCATACTCACACTAGCAATGGTTTCACTCAGTATCACTGGCTGAATAAGTATATTATTAATCTAAGCTCCCATGCTGCTATGACTTGAAATAGGCCTATTCAGAAGTTAAAAAGATCAACAAAAACAGTAGCTGTTTCTAATATCCAAAGAAGAGGAAAGGAGCTGGCGGGGGGGGAGGGGAGTTTGGCAAGTGTTCAGTGGGCAAAAGATTCAGTCCATAAATCATAATACTGGACTGCATTAATTTTTTTCCACACTAATCACATGCACACAAAACATTAACTGTATCTGGTACGCACAACACAAAAAATACTGCGTGAAGAGGTTCAGATTTTCCCCTTGCAACCCTCTCTTGGCTCTTGCAGTCACCGAGACCAGAGAGATTTCAGGAATTCAGAAGTCACAGTAACATAATCTCACTTGAAAAATGTAAGAATGTGAAAAACGATAGCTCTGTTTTTTGGCATAAGCAAAACTGTTTCTTATTCTGATTAGTCTGAGGGCACGCAAGCTACTTATGTTTCTAACATAAAATATAAATAGTTGGATAAAAAAAAAAAATTACTAAGAACGAGCCAATATTCCTCTCTGGTGTAAATCTATTGCAGCTAATGGATTTATGCCAAGGCTGACTTTGGCCCCACTGAGCTTAAAAGTGTTAGAAAACCTGACCTTAGCATGGTGATAACACAACACAGCTTTCCCAAATATCATGTAAAACAATGGCAGAAATATCCAAAGGGAAAGCACGCCCTAGTTCCCAAACGTGCACAAGGATGATCTCTTGGCCCCTTCCAATCCAAACCATTCCATGACTCTCTAAGACATAAAGTTCAGGTATGTTAATTTCCATGTGTAGCTGAAATACCTTATTTTTTCAAATTATAAACATGTGACAATGACATTTACAGCAAAGGTTGTGTGCGAGCTGCTTGCAGGAACCTTGTGATGAAGGAAGGGAGAGTAAGGCCAAATTCATGTCTCATTTGCATCTAAGTAAATCCTGAATAACACTGTTTACTTTAACGGAGCTATTCTGGGCTAAACACAAGATCAAAATCTGGAATAATATTCTCAGTTTCTACCAAAACAATGAAAACTTTATTCTCGTATTGCCTCGACTTCTGCATCTATTTTATTTTAAGGAATGGACACACAGCATTTAATTTCTTTGGCTTTAAGAAAGCAAAGTACGAAAATAATTACTTCCTGTACAGTTATAAAATATGGATTATTTATTCAAACAGACCATAATGAGTTATGCATTGGTACACGTATTTACCTGGGAAACCAGGGTATGCTCAGGTAAATATGTATCCAAGCAATTAAATAAAAATTACGTCCCACACAGCCGAGGCTGGGGGAAGATGTATTTATAGTTTAACACACACATAATTGACTCATTCAAACCACAACGTGAGTGCTTTGCTATAATTAGTATTATAACAAACTGTCTTATTTGACTGTCCCAGAGTTGCCATTAATATGCAATAAGCCCAATTCCTGAATTTCTGGAGCTGAAGGCCCTGTTGAGTCATTATGTGATGAAGGGGGATTTCAGGAAGCCGTGCCAAAGAACCGATCAATCTCCAAGCACCCGAGCATTTGTCATTCCAGAAAAGCCTTCTCAGCTCTCTGAAATCAGGAGGTGCCTCAACCCTGGCTGCAGTGGGAGCATGGAGGGTTTCATTCAGGGAGCAGCACCGCCCGTGCCTCCAAATGAGGGGTGGGATGGAAATGCTGCAGGAACTGTTCATACATGAGGTTAACACACAGCAATGGAGCAGTTATGGCAAGAATTTCCCATCATTTCCCTTCTCCAAGCCTCAGTGCCAGTCACAGAATTTGGGGCTGCAGCAGTTCCAACATACTCACTTCTCTTTAATTTTTTTAGTTTTGAAAATAGGTCCACGGTACAAAATATTTTGTTTGGGATGCTATTGAAGAACAGCAAACAATCTAAATTACTCAGCTTTTTTAAGAAAAACAGACTAAATTCCCTAATACCAGCAAACAATGTCTGAGACCTCAGAGTCTGAATATATTTTTTATTACAGCAGAATTATGAACCCCTAAAAGTGAAGTTTAAATAACGGAAGTGTTGAAATGATTTTAACTATAGGGGCGCAAATAGCTCTGTTAATAATTAGGAGTTTATGAAAAATAAGTGTATTTTACAATTTTTCCCATTACAAAGAAGGTAGTATATACAGTAACTATATTTTAAAGCCTAAGAAGAAATGGCTGGGGAATAATATTTTAAAATGTAATCATGGGTTTAATGACTTTATGAAGTTAACTTTCTTGGCAGGATGAACTGAAGTATGTTAACAGTCACCTTACGGCTATTTTCTTTTTGCAACTTCTGCAAATTATAGATTTGTTGAAAGGAGTATTCATTCTCCTGTGACAGAAGCACAGTTACTTCAATGGACTGTCTGCTTTTTTTTCTTTCTTCCAGAATTATTTTTTCTTCCACTACCTCCAAAGTCAACAATCACTGATACTTCTTCTACAAAACCGTCTTGATGGACAAACAGACAAAAAGCTGGAAAACAAACATACCGTGTTGTGACATAATCCTTCCAGTTAAACTGCAGGACAGAGCTGGAATGGTGATGTTTGCATGCCTTGGAACTGCTGGGAGCCAAGAATAATGCTGCAGGAGCTATGATTTTGTTTTCATTATACAAGAAAATTCACCTGGGTGAATTTTTTTTCAGAGGCAGAAAGGTTGTTTTGTTAATAAATAAGAATTAAAATGTCCTATTTTCTCACCTTCCTCGGTAAAAACCACACTCCTATAAAATTACCAAATGATATTCTGAATTAAGATAGAGTCCTGTAAATACATTCCAGAACATCCTGATACTTTTATGAAGGCAACTAAATAGAAAAGGTAAATACAGGTTTTCACATCAATCTTTCCATGTAATATTTCACATGCTACTAATGGTGACACCTGAGGTTCTTATTCTAACAGACAGAGAGGGAAAACACTGAATTTGTTTCCAAAACTCAGCGAAGGGATGTGCTTTATTCACTTAGAACACGCTGGGGAGATAATTACATTATGGAGCCCATTAGAGCACCCTCACAGGTAATGATTCAGGATCACTGCACAAGCATTCACCAGCATAACTGAATCATCACAAGCTGTCTAAAACAAAATAACATCCATCTGCAGATTAAAAGACAATAAATTTTCTTTTTAATAGGTACTTTGTTTCAAATGTAAGTATTTTTTTACTGAAGACCATTTAATATAACACCAGTTGATTATATGTGACCTCTAGAAGATGAAGCTCTGTATCACATTTTGAGGCACTAGAAAACAGAATTGTTTAGGTTGGAAAATACTTTTAGGATCATTGAGTCCAACCATTCCCCCAGCACTGCAATGCCACCACTAAGCCATGTCCCCAAGTGCCACATCCACACATCTGCTAAATCCCTCCAGGGCTGGTGACTTCACCACTTCCCTGTATAGTCTGTTCCAATGTTTGACCACCCTTTCACTGCAGAAATTTTTCCTAATATCCAATCCAAACCTACTTTGGCACAACTGGAGGCTCTTTTGTCTTGTCCTATCCTCCCACTTGTTACCTGGGAGAAGAGACCAATCCCCACTTGCCTTCAACCTCCTTTCAGGGAGCTGTAGAGACTGGTAAAAGCTTTATTTTATGTTGGACATAGAGTGAACCTCAGTCCATACAGATCATGAGAATATGAAAACACAAGTTCATACCCCCTAGCCCCTGCCTTCTACTGAGATCTTGGTTTCAATGACAAAATTTACTATTATTTGCCCCTTTATGAAAATTGTACTCTCAAGTCCCTGAAGAAGACTGACTGCTTCACCTCACCTTCTCTTGACTTCAAGTCCAGGCAGCCCAGAGAGCTGGATCTGGATACAGATATGAAGTCTGCAGCCAGTTCCTCACAGATGGAGAAGAATTAACCCCAAAGCATCTTTGGCAATCAGCAGGTTAAAAAGCAAAAAGAACACATCTACAGGTTCAATTCTCAATGGTTTCAATGTCAGGGTGACAAGCAGCTGATATAAAATTAAGAACACAAGTTGTTCCAGCCACAGGAGAGAACAGCCCCTCCTTCAGCTGCCTTCAGACAGAAATTGGATGAAAGTCAGTCCCAGGAGCTCCAAATAAAAGCCCCACACCTCAGCCTACAGGGTTTTCACCACACTACTGCTATCGAAGAGCCCCCCGTCATAGATCACTATGACAAATATATTTTCTGAGTATTCCCATCTGTTAAATTGAACATTTAATATGAATTTAGACATCAGCATTTCTCTTCATTTGATTCACATACTTCTGATCATAGAAAAGGTCAGAGGGTTTTCCTTGGTTTGTTCTTTATGCATTTTAGTAACATGTTCAGTACAATCAGAGTAGAAAAAATACAACAAAAGACACTACACACTTAGAGGGAGCAGAAACAGCAAAGGAAGAACATGGACACTTTATGTTCTTCATGTTACAAACAAGATCTTTCTTAAAATACCAAAGAAAAAGAAGAAAAAAAATCAGAAATATCTAACAACCTTTAAGAAACTACATGGAGTCAGCCTGTGTAATGGAATGGGCCAACTGGAAAATGCACCATGTTCCTGGGCTCTGTTATCTATTGGAGACAGAATAATTCCTTTAAAATTATATTAGATTACTAAGGAAAAAAAATCATGTAAAGAGCGAAATGAATACCTCTATTTTGTAAAAGATGAGCTTGAATGAAAGTTTTTTTTTTAAAAATCTCTTCTATATAAATAATTTAAGCTTAACTTCTTAAATTAGAGCTTTTTTCCGTTTTGTGACACACAGAATTTAATGCATTTATGAACAATAACTATATTTCAACTTAAACTTCAGGCGTGACTTTTTTCTATTTTTCCTTCTTTCAATTCAAATTCCAAAATCAACATTTTGGACCAACATTTTATAGCTGTAATTCTTCTACTCTCCAGGAAACAAAAGAAACCCTATTGCACACCTGACATTTATAGCAGGTAACTCTGACCAAACTAAGTGAATTTATTCCAGCAACGTTGAAACCATAAAGTCCCTAGGTACAGAAAAGTATTCAGACTCGCTGAACTCAGTTTTAATGTGGTCAAATTATTCACTGGCTACATAGGTGTTAATTCAAGATTTGGTGTGTCACTGGGGATGGCCACAGCTGATGTTCTCTCCCACTGCTGGTGGTAACAGCAGGCAAGAAAACAAACTCGGAAACTTCGACTGCATCTATTATTATTACAAGGAAGGAAAAAAAAAGCTTGAAAAATATCATTCAAGTGGAAATGATGGAGTAGTGTTCTTTAGAATGAGCAAGAGACTGTGAAAAAAGCTTTGTGAAGTGTGAACTTTATAGATATGAAAGATTCATTAGCCAACCTGAAACTCAAAAATTCTCGCAGACAAAAGGCCTCCAACCTCTGCAAAAAGATTTCTCCACTTCTGAAGACGAGTGTAGATGTCCTCTGTTATTGATTGTCTGTGCTCTAGGATTGTCAGGATATTCTAAATGCTGAGATAAGTGGTTCCATTCCATTGTAAATCACTGGCATTAATTTTTCCTGTATCTAAACTACATAAACTATGAAGTTTTGGAGGAAATTTGTAGAATCATTGAATAATTGGAGCTGGAAGGAATTTTAAAGGTCATCTAGTCCAAATTAAAATAAAACTAACAAGATTTGGTCTGAAATTTTCCCAAGGGACTGCTTCTTTTTCACAGAAGTATCACTATAGATATTCCAAGTGGAGAATCTCAATAATAACTACTATTTCCATCTAAGTTACATCTTTGAATACCTTTATGCTACTAAATGTTACTTTTAAAAAAATAAGAACATGCAAACTGTTTATCAATAAATGCATTCACATTTCCTTTAGTAAAAAAAGATCTATTAGAATTTACTATTCTTAAGAACTGAAGACAACATTATTTCTGAATATTTAGTTTATTAGTTTATTTCCTATCTATCAATTATTTATATTTCTTTTCTTTCTCTAATATTACTGTGGCATGCAAACCAGAAGAGGTTTATATTATCCCTCAGCTTCCTGTCCTTTGGTTTCAAATCCCAGAAGAAACCACCACTCACGATTATTCTTACACAGCTTCCAAGGCTGCAAGCAGAAAAGCCCCTGTTCTCTGTTGATTGAGAGACCATCTAATATAAACAGGTTTCTTTCTCCCACTGCTGTTGAGCGTACCATTTGTTTAAATCACGTATCCTCACACTGCTCACACAGGAAAATAATCATTGCCCGATATTAGTTTCACCAGAACACTAAATAAATACTCTTCCTTTCCATGTGACAGCAAATTGGAATCAGGCGTCACTGTCTGACACAGGGAAAATAAGACATGTATTTACCCACTCCAAGCCCAGAGATAAAGTGCTTTTAGAGGAAGCCTCAGGGTAATGTAGTATTGCTATGAAGAGCTGGCAACCATTAGTGCTCTGAATAGAGGGAACCTTGACAGGTTGGAGAGATGGGCAGAGAACTGTCTGAAATTCAACAAAGGCAAATGCAGGAAGAAGGAAAAACCCCTGCAACTGGTACAGGCTGGGACAGACCTGCTGGAAAGCAGCTCTTCACAGAAGGACCTGGGGGTCCTGGGGGACAACAAACTGTCCATGAGCCATCGTGGGCCCTGAGGCCAAGGCCAATGGTGTCCTGGGGGCATCAGGAAGAGCATTCCCAGCATATTAGGAAGGTGATCCTGCCCCTCTGCTCAGCCTTGGGAGGCACATCTGGGGTGCTGTGTCCAGTTCTGGGCTCCTCAGGACAAGAGAGACATGGAGCTCTTGGAGTGGGTCCAGCAGAGGCTACAAAGATGATGAAGGGGGGGGCTCACAGCAGGGCTCAGGCTCTGCTCCAGGTTGCAAGGAAGGATAAAAATGTACTTTAAAAATCAAATCTCAGAACACACACAAGACAATGCTCTGAAGATTTAGAGTTGGAAACAAAAGGAGAAATAAAGGATTCAGGCTCAAACAAAAATTCAAACATCAAAAATACAAAATACAAAAATACCAGTATCTTCTCTTAGCTTTAGAAGTTTTCACAGCCCTGGAGACATATGCAATCATGCTCATGCTAAGAAAGACCATAGTAATGATGGAAGACTTTATGTATGTTAAAAGATTTTATCTGAAATTATTCACACTGGACTTTCTCCTTACTTTTTAATTCTCATCTACTCAAGTGCATACACTAACCAAGTGAGAGCTTCTCACTCTGGATGGGGACTTCAAGTAAATGCTGTAGGACCTCTTAGATTAAACAGTGAGACATATAAGAGATGTAGAGGACTACGGGTTTAAATGGTTTTGGATGCCAGAGAGACCGTACAGGTGTCTTGGCTCCAGGTATATTATATTGCCTGCAGAATTTTGACACTCTGGTGTCACCTTGCAAGATGTATCCAAATTATCAGTAGAAAAAAAAAAATCAAAACCATTTAGTTTTAATACATTTTCAATCACAAAATATGCAGTGTACATTATGACATTGGAGAAAGGTTCATCCTGTCCTGTAATCTTTACTGTCAATGAGGACACAGTATAATCCGAATGTACCTCAATACAGGCAATTCTATGAACTTTTTTGTCTTATATCAAGAAATGACTTTCCAGGACAGTTCAAAATGGTTCCAATATTCTAAATGTAACTATTTTCTTCCAAGAATCTTCTAATCCAACAGAAAGGAAAAAATAGAGGAAAAACAATAGTCCCAGCCCAAGGCATACCCGTTTTCATGTAGAAGTGAGGAAAGGAAGTCAAAATTTTTTCAAAGTATGTGTTACTTTACTGTATTTTCTAACTCATTGATATGAATTATATTTCTCAGAGCTTACAGAAAACCAAATAAGGTAAATTGTGCAGGTAGGAGTGATGCCTTAAGTTTTAGCTTTTATATTTTTCAGATTCTGTACTGTATTGGTGTGTGACTCTGAACTTCATATAAAGTGTTAGCAAGTTCTCTTCAAAGTTTAGTGAGACAAAACAATCCTTTTCCAGCCTGAGAAACAAGGACACTGTTGCAGCTTCAGGCTCAAAAAGTAAAACAGCAGCAAACTGAGGAGAGCAATATGGGAGGATGTGACTTCATAACCTGGAGCTGTAATTGGACAATTAACCCCAATATGTAAATGGACCAAAACTTATAAAAGTGTGAAAACTTGTGACCAATTGTCCATTTTGCATCCATCTTGGATAGAGCCATGGCACAGCTCTTGTACTGCCCAAGGTGTATCCTTTGAAGGCCGTTAAATAAATACCTCTTTTATTCTTTAACTTTGCCTAGCCTCTGCTCCAGATAGCCTCCCTTGGCATCAACAGCAGGAATGTGACAGATTTTGTCTTGGGAAAATCAAAGAAAGCAAAAAGGAGGGAGTTTTGCTCAGAGAGAGAAAAGAAAGCACCATAAAGGAGAATAAATGTAAAATCTGAACAACAGATATTTATGTCTGAAAAAGGCCCTGATTTCCTAACTCCTATTTAATGTTCATTCTTTAATTAACATTCATTTCCCAAGGACATAAGTCTGAAAAGGCTGTTTCACATTACTTTAGCACGAAGAGAAAGAATCACTTTTAAGCCATGAAAAGGCTGAGGAAAAAAAATAAACATGCCTTCAGAACATAATTTCCTCTTTATTGCTACTGCAAAGTTATGAAATGAAATCTATTATTTAATTACATTGGATCAAGCAACAGGAAAGGAAGGGAGTGTTTGAGTCACAACATCCCTGTAAGGATAAATTACTACACTTTTCCTCTTAGAAAAAGACAGTTTTAATGAAAATGTGAAAATGGTTAAAATCAAACTACTGGGAGGTAGAAAGACTTTGCTACATAAAGAAACACATAAAATGCACTCCCCAAATCTGAACAGAAATAGTGATAACAACACAGGACAAGAGTAGTAACATTTCTGTCAGAACAACAATAGTTTCAAAATTATTACATTTATTCAGATTCTGAAGACAGTTTAAAAACTATACAACAGCTTCTGGGGCTGCTTTGTTTAATGCTTTGCATTGGTGATATTTAGATAATCTATTATGAAAACTTCAAATTTTATCTCCTCTTACTACCAAAACTTTATTAGCCATGTGGGATTTTCCTTAGCTCTGCTTCGTAATGTTTACTAGATCCTTCAAATTGAATGCAACTGTTGGGATAGTTAAAGCATTTCATTTCTTAAGTAGGCTCTTGACATGAAAATTTGTGAGGGCTTTAAACTCTAATGAACAGATAGACTGAATTCTAAAATCTTGGAATAGTTCACCTGGCAACTGATGAAGAGCCCACATCTGGAATATGAATGGGCAAATGCTGTGATCTTCAATATAATTTAAATTCACTTTCACTTGGGTGGAGATGCTCTGAAATTACCTTTCCTGGATACACTCTCTTTTCTCAATGTTAGAATACACTAAAATATGAGGGCATTTCACAAATAATTTGAATAACAATGGAAAGTGTCTTTGAAGAAAAGCTCCTCCTAAGCCCAAGGGTGGTATGGCAGACAGATATTTCTTTAAAAAAGTTATCCTGGAGGCAGCAGACTGATTTCCTAGTTCAGATACTGGATTGACTTCTCAGGAGTGCAGGATGGATGACATGAAAGGGATGAGTGTAAAACATGACAGTTTTTAAGGAAAGATGCAGAGAGGTTTTGAGACGGATAAAGGAAACAAGATAGAAATATCTCTTTGCAAAAATTTTCTAGATCAAAGACTTTCATGGAGGCCTCCTAGTATTTGGTCCATGGTCTACATCCAAATTTCTAATTACATCAAAGTGGTCACAAAAAAAGCCCTTTTAGTCACACAGAGTACTACAGAACCCCATGACTCTTGTATCATTTAAAGAAGTTTAATCTTCAATGGAAAATTTAGGAGGTTACTTGCTCTTAATGGGTAGAACTTGGACTTTACCTGTTGAATGCAGGAAAGCAGAAAATGGGCCATGAACCTCCTTGAACATTGTGTGTATTTCTTATTCTTCTCTTGAAATTCAGGTTATTGGCTACTGTCAGACTTGAACTGACATTGGAGAAATTTGGTCACATTCAATGTATTTTTGAATATTTTACCTACCAATGCTTCATAATTTGCATATTCTCTAACTGGTATGAACTGGAAAGGCTTTGGCACACAGTCAACCAGTCAATCCAAACCACTGCCAGCTGACTGAGCCAGGAGTCTGATAAAACAGAGGAAGTAGAGATTCATGTCAAGAGACAAAATACTCGGTATTTTGCAAAAACCTCTGGAAACTGGCAAAAGGTCCAAGCAGAGAAGACAAATAAATTCCCCATATCCTGAGGAAAACTCTAGAACTCTGCTTTGGGAATCCAACTTTGCAGCCTTGTAATTAAGTGCAGCTCCACTGAAACTGCTCACATGTTAAGTTACGAAGGCTGAGCCCAAAGCCAGGATATCTATTACTGTGCCAGAGGAGTCGGAAGATAATGCCAGTGATGCCAGTGGGGAGGAGGAAAATTAGTGCTTCCAGCCTTTATCTTGATCCCTTGGGAGGCACAAAGGAAAGTGCCAGCAGGTCTAAGATCCAGAGAAACATCACTGAAATTTTCAAGAGAAGATGAGGGTCTCAGGGCAAAAAAGCAAGGATGTAAAGTAACATCTTGATTCTGTGATTCTGTCCATGGTAAAGGCTGAGCCTGAGCACAACCACCAGGATTCTGATGTTTATCTCCTAAAAAAAATGTAACACATGTTTCTACAAGAAGAGATCTTTATGTTTCTTCATAAGTGCACAGTTTAAAAGGGGTGATAAAAGGACATTCTTCTCTGATTATCAGATATATTCTCTGCAGTGTTTATGGAAATAGAGGGAAGACTACAGATGGTAAAGTGCAACAAACAAAAAACCCACAAAACAAAAAAATACAAAAACACACGACAAATAAATGGAAAAGTACATTCATTTCTGAAAAACAATAGGACAATTCAATTTCTCTCATGCATTTATAAGAAGGTGAACTCAAATATTAGTCACAAACTGTTAATTATGTTTAACAAAAAGAGTGAAGAGTGAGTGAAACCAATACAGGTGTCACGAAGAAAGAAAGAAATCTCTGTTCTCACAATGACAGAGTCAATGATGCTTCTGTGAAGGACATGAGGAAGGAGGGATCCAAAGGGAAATGTAGAGTGTTGATCAAGAAGTAGCCTGGAAAAGATAAAGGCTGGGTAAAATTTTAGAAGGAACATTGATTATTGAGGGGATTTAACAGGTCAAGAAAGTAGGGGTAAGATTTTTAACACTCAAGAAAAAATTGTCCATTAATACAGTTCACTCCCCTTTTGGGTTGCTGTCAAGGCTGGCTCCTGTACTGTGAAAAAGGTAGGTTACCCATGTGAATTTTTCACACGACAGTGATATCTGCTCTACATCCACTTTACAAATAGGCGAAAGGAGTCAGAGAACCACACCCCACACGTGGGCAGGTATTTGCCTTCATTTGCCTCCCTCCCCATTCAATTAGCAGCACTCCTTCACTGCTAATGATTCACCTCTCATGCAATAGGAAACAGCTGCAAAATAATGCAGAAATATATATATATAAAAACTCCAAGCCAACCAAACTTCTACTGAGCTTAAATTTAGAGTTTGTTGTATCTAAACTTGTATGCACTGCTAAGCAAAAACTATAAATATTTCCCAGAAGCTAAAGCTGTGAAATGCAGAGGTGATTTAGCAGACATGCAGAGCATAAAAACTGTGCCCGATACATTTCTCTTCTAATTTAGAGTAAGTAGGCCAGTCTTATATCATACAGAATCGTAATTCTCAGTGACATTTAAACCAAAAACTAACTAAACATTTAAACTAAAAACCTGCAAACCTCCATAAAGCTTTACAAACAGTATCAGTCATTTTACTATAAAGCTAAGAGACAGTAGCATAAACAATGTCAACACAGTAACTACTTTGCAGTTCAAAATCTGTACCTGGAATACTAGAAAAGTAAACTCATATTCATAACAAGTCACTTTTCAATCAGTGGCTTTTTGAGCAGGAATAGGATCTGTAGCATGCAAGAAAGCCACACTATTAGAAGTCAAGAAGCATAGGAATGAAGGACTGTCAAAAGTAAGGCTTAATTAGGTTTGCAAGTCAAATTAAGAAGCAAAGCAAAGGAGGCTTCAGACATAAACCAGTATAAAAAAAGATAATTTGTGCTGAATGAAATAGAGATGGAAAAATCTAAACATTGTTCCAAAACAGGAGAATCATTTTCACTGAGCATTGAGAAGAACTGAGGTTCTGAGCATGGGAAAAAGGCTGCAAAACTCATGGAAGAGATGTATTGGATAAAATTATTCCTACTGTACTGAATGGAAGTAAAACTCCAAGATTTTAATTCACTCCAGTCATCAGCACCAGATATCTCTGATATGAATGAACTGTAAACATAACAATGTCTGCTGGCATTAATATTCAAATAAATCAGCTTTGTTTGGGGAAGCTGAAGGGATCAAATAATTATAGGCTGCTGCCTATGAATAATTGAAAAGCAATTAAAAAGATGATAGATTCAAATTCTTCTTGTTAATGTCAGATGATTTAATGAGGGATGACAGCCACAAATTGCCATTTGGAAGGATTGAGGAGGATATTAGGAAAACCTCTCTCATGGAAGGACAGAACAGCTCAGCAGTTAAACAGGAGAAGCTCTGAAAAAATTCCTTAGTGGAGTTGCCAAAGCATGAGCTGGACAAGGCCATGGCTGAGCAGATCTGGTACTAGTGATGATCCTCATTTGAGTGGGTTGGATCAGACATGTCTGGGGGTCTCACTGCATTTTGTTTATTCTTGCAGAGTTTCTGAGGAGAGAAAATTACTTCTGTTCCTACAGGTTCCAGCACAACAACCACCTCTCCTGAGTTAGAGTTCCCTATCTACTGCTACACCAAAATTAAAACTCTGATCAAAAATAGTGTGTCAACAAAGTCAAAAGGCAGAAAGAGCCTGAGGGCTCTGCAAGAGACAACACAGATGGAGATGAGAACAACCTCACAACATTTTTGAATTGCTGCTACAATTGTCAATATCTCCAGTATCTACCAGGAGGAAAAGCCTGCAATGGCACTGTTAATAAGGAGCCAAAGAAAGGTCTGCTCCTTCACCCCAGGCATCCCACTGTGCACTGAACAAGAGGTAGGACAGGATGAAATTTGGTGCTTCCTTCAGTAAGAACAAATGAACGCATAAAAATAACAGGCTTAGTCACAGCAAGTCATTGAGGCTGAGAGTGGCAGTTGTGTGTAAAATGAATTGAGCAAAGTTATTGGGGTTTCTTTTGATACAACTTGAATGAAAATCAGTTTCCATGATGGTGTATTCCCAGAGTAGACTCCTTAATTATTTACAGCCTTGGTTCATTCAGATAAATAGGCTGTGCTAATATGTGTTTGAGCTTCACTTAGGAGGAAAAAAAATGGTTATTTGTTACAGATGTGAGTATCTCTGTGCTGGGTACTCACCACATGCTGCAACCAACAATAAAATGCAGAGTGGTTGAGCTCGTGCCTCACAGTAAACTTCAGAATTTCATCTAGTTAAGATTTGCCTTCTTAAAACCCTGTAAGCTAAAGCCTAAAGATCTAATGCACAAGGCCTTTTTAATGGGTTCATGTACACAGTGATTTAGGGTCGAGTTACTATTGTTAATAAACTTAAGGCTGCTGGAGTTTTTACATTCTCTTTAGATAGACTTCCCTTTATAACTTACAGATGTAATAAACTGTAATGCATTAGCTAATGAATGAAAGAGATGAGTCTCATGAGATGGCAGCATCATAGAGAGTGTTTCTCCTTTTTAGAGATGCTAGCAGTGAAACTGGTGGCAGAGAGTGGAACTGACACAGAGATCCCCCCACCAGGACAGATTTCAGGCTGTTAATAAACAGACAACACCAGAAAAAGTATATATTGCAGTGCCCTTTTTAACAGTCTGGAAGTACTTTATAAGGAACATTATGCCCATATTTCTAACTTAATACCTGATGCACAGAAACAAAAATCAATTCATCTACGGTCACTTTACATTCTACTGATTCTAGGTCATCACTTCACTATTTGACCCTCTCTTGACCATGACCCAGTGGGGATTACTTATAACTTTTATCCACAGTTTGTCAATGTCAGGGACAACCTGTATTTTTGATATGTCCCTCCAATCATCTGCAATCTAATCAGTACAATGGCAATCTGTGCAAATAATTCTATAGAGCACTCTGTGATGTCCACGTCTGGTTGTCCTATGGTAAGTTCAGTGATATCTAATGTCAGTTGATGAGTACTGAATGTTCTGTTAAATAACATTTAATGTCAGAAACTAGATACAAAAAGATAATTTGCTGAGCAGATTTCCCATCTCGCAATGCACAGAAAATGCATCTGGGTGCCTCCCATTTCTCCAGCCTTCAGTCAGTTGCAGAAGTTCAGGCTTCCACAGTCAATGCAAACAGAATCACCAGGAGAATTCACATACTGTGGCTCCAGCAAACGCATCATCCATCATGATACTGGTCTGAGATGCACATCAGATGCCTAATGAATTTGAATTCATTCTCTAGAAGACTTTATTAAACAAAGTCAAAGCAAGGCTGAAGGATCTTTTGATAGATTTGGCCAAACAAAAAGTTGAGTGCTGTGGCAGTAATGGGCAATTCTTTTGAAATAAATTATATCCCAACATGGGATGAAATAGTCTCTAGTTTGAAAAGCTAGCTTAATTTCAGTGAATTTATATGTTTGAAAGATAGACTTTTGTTAATAGCCTCTTATAATGAAAGGGGTTTTAATTAAGTAGAAATAGTGTTGTATTGTATCATCTACAGAGTAAAGCAGCGCATCTGATCATATAAGTAATATTATCTTAGATTAACAGTGACAAATTCCACACCTAAATATTAATAAGTAGGTTCTACTAATAGCAAATTATTGAGAGTATACAATGGCATCTCTGGCTGCAGTACAATCATGGCCATGTGAGTCCTAGAAAATAAATGTGTTCATTCTCAAAATTTCCCTGAACTCCTGTTTCCAGTCTGTGAATGCCAAGTATTAAAGTAAGTAGAAATACTACTTTCATTTTTAGGCTTTTTATTTAGATTAGAAGGGGCTTCCTACAAACCAGCAAGAGCAAAACATTTGAACTCACTGGGTACAAATTCAATCTCCTTGGTCCCAGCAAAACAAAAAACTGAAATGATTTCTTGTCCTGGTGCTCCATTTTCTATTTATTTTCTGCCCTAATATTTTACAGAGGTGTTATTTCTGAAAATTTACGCTTCAGTGCAAGTTCACTCTTTGTAATGATGGTGTAGCCAGCAGTGTGCTGGAACACCCACTTTATAATTATATGTTGTAATTTCAAGTGTGCCACACTTGCCACCCATCTGATCCTGAAAAATAATGTGCCACAGTTTAGCTGTCTGTCATGGAAAATAATATAAACAGTGTTCACTTCTGTGAGGGAATAGGGAATCACAGTACTCCCCCTTCAAAATATTTTTATGTATCCTCTTTTCTCTCCTACCTCCTATCCTCTTTTCTCTCCACCTCCCACATCAGTGGCTGTTTCAGCACTGAGCAGGGTTGGGGAAAACTGAGTGGTGCACTTCCCTTCCATCACTGGGACAACAATCCAAACCCGCTCTAAAGTTGTAATTTACATCAGTACTGGATCTTTAGCTGCCATCAACCTCACAAAATGCCCTGCCCACAGCTGCACGTGAACATCAGTGGCTGCCTGATGTTCACAGGCTCAGGAGCAGACAAGCACAGCACAAATTACCAAGTCCAAGTTGCACCTCTTGCTCTTCAGGTTTCTAACACAAAGTTTCCACAAAGCAGAGATCCTAATTTTCTCAAGTCCATCTGTGTTTTACAATATTCTCAAATATTTTTAGTATTTCCTCCACACATCTCTTCCAGTGACACCAATGCTGGCTAGTAAATCACAATCTCTATTCAATATAATCTCATACTCCTGCTTTTCAAAGGAAAAAAAAAAAAAACCCAGCTATGTGCGACTTGTGATTTGTGAGAGCTGAACTTGAATACCCTATCAAGTTGGGTTTTTTCAGCATTCTAAAACTCTTTACTTTTCAAAATGTACTGTTAAGTTTTTAAAACCAAATTTTACTATAAATTCCTTTCTCACTTACTATTGTTTATCTGTAATTAGCCTTTGTTTTGCCATGTTCTATGCTCCATTTCACTTAAGAATAACATTCTGATTTGAATATGTGAGAAAAATGTACTTGGTAATTTTCAAGTTAGACAAGATAAAAATAAATTTCTTACTTCAAAAGGCGTAAGCCTGGAGTATTTATGTACTCGAATAATGACTTTTGAAAAAAGACAATCTTCAGTGTGGAAGAAGATATCTTCACAAAATATCTAATAAATGTTCCATGAAGTTAGAAATAAACAAGGATTAATCCAAATTTAAAAGGGGTTTTCTACCATTTTACTTTTGCCTGTTTTCCTGGTTTTGTCAAGAGGTTAGAAGACAGCTGCAGAATAAATGTCAAATATTCTTAAGCTGAAAGTACAATTTTGATCACAACACTAATATTTTCCCTGAACTTCAAAAGGTTCAAATCCTACTCAAAACATATAAAGGGGAACCTGCCCAGAGAAGTGGTAGAATTGCCTCACTGAAGTATCCAGAAACAAATGGATCTGGTGCTGAGGGTCATGGTGTATGGTGGATGGACTTGGCAGTGCTGGGTTAACAGTTGGACTCGACGATCTTAGAGGGCTCTTCCATCCTTAATGATTCTGTGACTCTAAAAATCAGCACAGTTTAGGTATGGCACAAAGGAAGATACAGAAAAAAACGGGCAGAAGGTCTTGGGGAACATTAGGGCTTTAAGCAACTCTCAGATTAAGGGGGGAAAGATAAGGAGCTTGGTTTAGTCCTCCCTGAATTTCAGTGGATAAAAAAGTACTTCTAGGGAAACATGCCAAAATGCAGTCCTGAGTAAACACAGACGAGTCGAGAGTGGAGAGAGAAATATTCAAAACACCAGTGCTAAGATGATATTGAATCCTTGAAAGCAGATGAGGCTTGAAAGCCCACTGATGAAAAGGAAACAGGGTAAGAACAGAAATTTGTGGGATGCCCAAAGAAAGTAAGAAAATTTTGTTGAAAGATACATTGAATTACATAGTGGAGGGAGTGGAAGATTAGAAGAATATGGTGTTTCTCTTGGGCTGAAAAAAAAACCTTTACTTTAAAGCAAGATTTAAAAATGATGTAACCACTGTGAGGAGAATCACTTCATAGTTAGAGGACTGGAGATCAAAAGAGCCTCAAAAATAGTTCTTTGCTCCAAATGCAAGAAGAGCCGTGTTTTCCATTCCTAATGTGCAGTATTTGTCCCAGACCTGAGGCACTCCCTGGTCATTTGTCCTTTCTCTTTAACAGTAAAAGAGTAAGAGTAAGCCCATTCATGAGTATGTGTATTTCTGATGGAAACCACCAACCCACTCCTCTTCTTACAATGTTACACTTGTCAAAGAATTGTACTGAATATAAAAAGTTCCACATTACCTTTATCTTCTGTTCAAGTAGTACAGAGGCAAACTGTTTTGCACCTGCAGCTTTTATGAGGCTGGAGTGGGATTTTAAAGGAACTGCTGAAGTGGTTGAACACTTCATGTGTGAGACCCAGCCTGTGCTCTACATATTTATATTTGTTTAACAAATCATTATCAGCCAAATTAAATTGAAGTGTGAAATATGGCACTCTGGAAAAACGACATATACCACTCTTGCCCACTGCTGGAAAGAATAAGGCAAGAAAATAGGAAAAGCTCTCACACCATTCACAGGATTTTGAGCGTTAAACAAGCAGGCACAGAGATGCATAAATCACAGAGATGAATACATGAAATTGGTTTTTAGAGAAACAGCAGTACTTCTTCAGTAAAATAATGCTTAACTCTTTTAATCACACTGCTAGTGGGTTCAAGCACCTCCATCTCCTATCCATTCAGGAGTGGACATTTTCCTAATGCTTCAGCATGACCAATTCTCTTCTCAATCATCTTTGTGGCCTCACCTGAAGTCCTGTATGCAGTTCTGGGTCCCACAATATAAGAAGGACATAAAGCTATTAAAAAGCATCCGAAGGAGGGACGTGGAGATGGTGAAGGGGCTGGAAGGGAAGCCTCATGAAGGGCAGCTGAGTTGATTTGGTTTGTTCAGTCTGCAAAAGAGGAGACTGAGGGGAGACCTCACTGGGGTCTTTAACATCCTCATGAGGGGAAGAGGATGAGACAGGACCAGAGATGGGACTTGAGGAAAGTCAAGCTGGAGCTGACTCAAGGGAAGTTTAGGTTGGCTATATGGAAAAGGTTCTTCACCCACTGGAACAGGTCCCCCAGGGAAGTGATCACAGGACCAACACTGGCAGAGCTCAAGAAGTGTTTGGACATCCCTCTCAGGCACAGGGTGGGATTGTTCCACTTGTCCTGTGCCAGGCCAGGAGTTGGACTTGATCCTTGTGGGTCCCTTCCAACTCAGGATATTCTTCGCTTCTGTGACCTTCAATTCAGAATCGTCTACAAATAGAGATCTCTCTCCAGGGCATGTCAGTAAGAAGGAATGTAAAGCCAAATGCAAGGCTTTGATGAATTTACAAAGAATGGGAACACCATGGATAAGCACATGTATCACACCAGTGCCTGTTCCCAGCTGGCCTCATGATGTTCTGGAAAATTGCAACAAACAAGAACTTTGTCATGAGGATGCACAAGTGCCACATGGAAGCAGAAAGGCCACATGTAACATTAAGGTGAATTTGCTACCAATTTTCTGACAAAATGCATTTTGTTTTGAAAATACTCCTCCTCTAAAACTCTTTTAGAGGAAATACATATCAGAGATTGATAGCAGCCATCACTGCCAAATGCCAAAACCTGACCATGGAGCACCAGCAATTTCTCACTCTCTCTTTGAAGGACACAAGTTTGTATCAGTACCTTCTTAATTTTTTTTTCTCAGAAAAAATCTTTTTCTTATTTTTTAAAGCATATCATACGTGATTGGCCAATAGACATTTATTTAATTCTTCACAAAAAGATAAACAAAAAAGAAACCACAAAGGAGAATGAGGCTCTCATCTAGAAGAGAGAAAGCTTGAGTTAAATTCCCTTGCCTGAACTGGGCAGAAACTGAAGTATCAACCTCCTGTCTACTCCAGGCAGCTACACAGAGAACTGAACCCTGGTGCAGAGGAGGTTTTCTTCTGTATTTGAAAGAAATCTTCAAAATATTTTAGTGTCATTCAAATACAGGAAAAGAGCTCTTTTCAAGCTTTATAATAATTATTGTTCTGGAAACTTATAAACTTCAGGCCTGATGGTCACTGAGTGTCAGTGGATTAATTAATTTCTCTTAGGTTATTCACAGAACATAAATAATTTTCCTACAGCCATTTTAGTCAAAAATTAACATTGTCATAGTCCAAGACAACATAGATACTGCAGGCAATGCAGTATTTTGCCTGGTAAGATTCATAAATCAGGCTGTAAGTCTTCAGTGCTAAGACAATGCCATACATAAGCAATGCACCCACATTCAGTCACATCTGAAGCTTTTTCTGCATCATCTTTCCCCACTAAGAATCAAGAAATGCACATTCAGCAAATTTGGTACTCAGAAATAAATGACACCCATAGGCACATGTCCCAGATCCCCCCATTTACCAGCATGGGTTGGACAGTTCTCAAAACCTTCCTTGGGTTCTTAGAAATAACTGCCACCTTCAATTTTATTTTCTCAAGATCTTCACCACCTCCAGTTGCAGAGATGTGAATGATGAATCATTGAACTGACGTCCCAAAAAGGATCATCTGTCATCTGTTAAAATTACAGGCTATGGAGGTAGGGATGTCTGCAGTTAAGCATAGGTCTGATTTCCTTTCTGTAATTTTGATTCCTTTAAAAAAAACTTGAGATAAAGTGCAGCAGAAATAGCTTAGTACTTTACTAGTATTGTTTAAGTGAAAAAAATTGGCAAATATATAAAACCTTTGTATTCATTTTTGCAGAATTATAAACATCTTTATTCCGCTGAATAAAATGTTGCACTCATTAAAAGGGTTTTGCAATACCTGAGAAAAATCAAGCACCAGATGTGGTTGATTGGACTTACGAAAAAAATTGTATTTGCACATGCCAATGGATAATTGTTTAGAATTCAGAAGCAAAATCTACAAAGTTTCCATCTGCAGCAGCCAGAGGGCTGGATATTGAACAGAATTTTCCCTACAATTTCTTCTAAAAGCTCTCCCTGGCAGCTCTGTGTAACGCTGGCCATATGAAATGAAGAGGGAATGAGGTTTTTTTCTTATGTTCTCAATGCCTCCCCTTCTGCCTCCTCAGCAGCCACGAGAGTGACAAGACTGGTGGGAGAAACCTGTTGGGTGTCTCCTCCTACACAGATGCTTTCCAATTAGCACTTATCTAGATTTTATTTATGGTTTTAAAGACATAGAAATATTCCTCTCCAAAGACAGCAAAATGCAGCCCAGAGGCACTGGGTAACTTGTGGACTCATACAATCAATAAATCACAAAACCCAATGCAAACCTCAGGAAATTGGTTCTGTCTCCACACATATGAGACACAGCACCTTCCCATCGGCAAAGAAAAAAAATCAGAACATCTTTTCTTGTGATTTGTCATCCTATCCTGAGTATCCTGAGGGATTATCAGAACAGGCAGTGGAAGGCCAAGGATGAATTGTTCAAGACTTCAGCTAATTAGTGAAAGGAAAAAGATGGTCAGTTGACAAGGGAAAAGAACCAGCTATTGTTCTTATGATGAAAGAAGCACTTCAATAGGCAGGCGAGTTGCCTCCACCCTCCATTATAGCTCAAATAGTTTTGCTGGTGGTTCTTTTATAAAAATTCAATTGTTCCAAAGATACAGAACTTCCAAGGAAAAATAAAGCAAAATTACCCTATCTTAAGAATTTAAAATCTGAGAATTTTCATGCAGCATTTTGAGACAAAACCAAAGTCTTTTCATAAGCCAACACTTAGTCAAGCATCTTGAGGGATGAGACTGTCAGTCAATCCAGAAATAATGAACAGAGACAATGGCAAGGAGGGTGAACATAATGGGGAATTTCATGACAGAGAAAAAAAAAGTGAAAAAAAACCTGACAGTGGGGATGAAGCATAGCATATGTGTAATATCTTTCCTCTATTGGGGCCTGCACAGATTTTATTTTTAATTAAAAACATTATTCATTTTAATTAGCACTCATGATTTGTAAGTGATGCTATCTTTGAAGAATAGATAGAGCAATGACTCCAGACTATCTAGTTGGATTTATGTGTGATATGGCTGCTATACAGTTCAGAAACAAAGAGATAAAAATGCCCTGTAAATGAAGAAATAAGGCAACCCCTCCACAGCTAAAGTATAACATGAAAGTCATGTACAGGAAAAAATACATTAAAATTTTAATATTATTTTCTACATTAATATTTTAATTTTATTTTCAGCCTAACAATGAAGTTCCAAAAGAGTGGAATCAGTCTAGTACAGTTCCAAAAGATCTGATAAACTTAAATTAATTCCATTTTCACAGGTTTGTAACCATGGCATCTTTCAAGAATAAAAAAAATCATCCATTGACCCATGCTGTTAAAGTCAGGGTTCTAATCCAAAATCAATTGTGCCTCAGCCAGCTTTCTATCAGCTGAGTCTTTTTTTTGGCAAAGACTCAACTGAAAATGAAGGGAATGCATTGGGGCGATAATTTGCTGCATGAGCACCTATAGGGTTGTTAAAATAAAGGTGCTGTGCCATATGCAGGTGTTCCAACATTCTTAAACAGTTCGTCCAGTATCCCCAATGCATTGCAATTTCAAAGTAAGCAAACCCAGCAACAGCAATTCTTCATCTCAAATTTGGTTTGGAGCCCCGTCTGGCAAACGGCTCTGATCCCTGCTTTAAAGCACATCCCTCCTGCTCAAGCGGCGATGATGGACTGCAAGGAGCTGCATTAAGGTCTCAGACAAGTAAATTACTCTGGCTTCAAACTGTCAAGTAAACTTTGCAGCTCTGTACTTCATGGAGTACAGTTGGTGATAAAGACACAGAAACCCCAGGCTGCTGGTTTTGGCCATAAAAATGCCAACTGAAGTAATCACCCAGTACAGCATGTGATGAGGAATATCATTTACGCAGCAGAGACGCACACTTGGTGAACTGATACACTTCCAAACACTCTGAAAATTGCTTTTCCTCACCTACCCCCAAAGTCCTTCCTTTGAAGCCTTCACAGGACAGGAATGTGAGACAATTTCAAACCCAAAATGCAATAACTAACTGATCACAACTTTGACAACTGTATTTTTTAAAAGTAAGTATCTGCTTACGCTCCTGTTAGTGCATTCCAAAATTATGAGACCAGTGAACCAAGCTGATAGAGGGATCTAGCGCTTAATCACAGAACAGGACAGGCAGGATCTGGGGATGTGCAGCTGCAGCCTCTCTTCCTCTCAGGCTGCGAGATCAACTCCAAACTCCTCATGCAACAGCACAAGCAAAACCATTAAGCTTTCAGTGAGCAAAAGAAATGATCACAAGACACTTTTTCTTAAGATACATTTAAAATAGAGCATTATTTGTTCTCAGTTATTTAATAAGCCACACTATCAGTGCTGAAACATACATTCCCAAGTGGGATAGTGAGATAAACTCTGCAAATTTCACTACCATGGCACAAAACGTCTTTTTATTTTTCAAAAGATAAAACACCTCATTGCCTTTTCAGCACACAGATAAGATACAGATACCTCTCAGCATGGATAAGGGCACTAATTGATGAAATGGAAACTGTTCATGTTATGCTGCTCTAAAAGATGTTTTTGTGCTGATCCAGTCTCCTTGAATAAAAATAACTGTATATACATACCATAGTGTTTGTTCCACTAGCAGTTTTTATGAACTTGGGTAAAAACATTATAAAAGCAAGTACTCATACTGGATGAAACTGCTTTGGATAGGAGTCTGCGTGTTAGAGACGAGAACCGCCCTTGGCCATTCAGCCTGCGTGGTATTTATGAGCAACACTTCATTTTCACAATCTTAGAACACTTACAATAAACAATAATGATAATAGTTTTCAAAACACTTGCTGAATTTCAAAATATTTTCCCAGAGAATAATGTTTGCCTCTCTCTGTTTTGATACGTGCCTTGGAGTCAGGCTGTTGCAGGAAACTGTGGAAAGGTAAGAATTTCTTGCTTATGATACTGAACAGTAAATCTTGAGTATTAGACTCTTAGATCTTTAAATAATATTTACTATTGTTATATGCATGGCTTTATAAGCTATTTTAAGAGTAATTTAGAATATGAAGAAACTAGATAACCTCTTTCAGCTCAGCTCTGAAATTACAATTGCATTCTCACTCTAACTGCATAAATAACACCTTTCTCTGTCCGTTCTGGGATGCACAAATCCTTCCTCTCCATAAAATTTACCAACCTAATAAATACTGACCTAGAATCAGCAATTTTGGTATTTACTAGGGACTCTAACTAAATTCATAAATCTACATAATACCTAAGTGGGCAGTACTACAATAATTTTATATATACTATATAACTATTTCACATAATATATTTAATGGTCAGAAACATTACACATTTAGCTGGCAAGTCTCTCCTTTAGCATTCAATAAATGCCACACTTTTACATAAGAAAATGTATTTCAGTCTAATGTTTATATTTTGACTGCACCTAAAACATACTTATTGTAGCATACTGCATCAATAAACGAACAATTATTTCTCAGAGGCATGTAAAATACATAGTGATGTCAGCAGCATTAAATTCTAGTGCCAAGGAGGGAAACAGTTAAATGTAGTTTAACTATAAAATTAATATTATACTAATTTTAATAAAAGGAAAAGATTTACCTTATTATTTTTAGTTCAGACATGCAGTCATGTGCAAGGTAATTCAATACCCACTGTATAAAATCTGAACTATGGAAATGTCTTACAGATGTTCCTAATCAGCTTCCTTTGTTTAACATTAGAGCTAACCTCCAGAAGATACATACAAGCTGCACATCCTACAGGTAATGCTATCCAGATGGGATGTGTTCCCTGAACATCGTGCTTGCTAACGCAAGGAATAGGGAATAACATAAGGGATATGCTGTGAAGAAAAAGCATCTTGGCAAAGCATCTCTAATGTCATTTCGGATTCGGTGCCACGACACATCTTTTCCAGCTTGCCTGAAGTACTTCTTGTGGAAAACTCCCAAAACATACAGCATAAAAATGTCTTGGGTTCGGACAGCTTTATGTTGATTGCTGGGCTCTAGCAAATACTAAATACAGTAGTGATAGCATCTTAATTCTTAACTTCTTCCTTTGGTTAAATTGTACAACTTCCCAGCTGTTGGGTCTCTAGAATATTCCTGCAGTCCTATTCTATACTGAATTTTCTCTGGATACACTATTTAATCAGGAAGACACTCCTGCAATGAATGCTGCAAGCATGTCTTTCTTGGCAACATAGAATGAGCTTCCCTTGGCTGGATGCTGGCTGGCAGGGAAGAGCAAAATATCCCAGCTCCTTAAATCCATTCTTCTCTCATGAGTTAACAGCCGTGACTGAGAGAGGAGGTCTCCAGCTGGGAATCACAGTGAAGTGATTAGATTATTTTTGTGTTAGACCACTTAATGCATCTGCTGAACCTCATCACCTCAGTGCCTCATCCAGGTACTACTGACTTAGAAAGGGAAAAGCCCTGAAATTCCCAGAGAACTCCAGGGATGCTTGCAGGAGTGCACCCTGTAGCCCTTTTCTCTGGTAACCTGAGCAATGGAAGGAAACAAAATCTTCCTTTAGCCTTCCAGAGAGACAACTCAGGCAGAGACCGTCATTTGTCCAGTGTAAGGACTTAGTCCACACCCACAAACATCTCAGGAGCTCTTGAGTGGAACATGGGGGGAACCGAGGCACGTAAATGCGGATCCTCTCCTGTCATCCAGGACATAAAGTATCTAATTCCAAATATTTTTTTTCAACTGCCCATCCACCAAACACAAGTATAACCATCAGGCCAGGCTTGCACAGCACAAAAAAAAAAAAAAAAAAAAAAAAAAAAAACCAAACCCCAAAAAACCCTGAACATGGAAGCACAGGAAAATCCTCTGACACAAATACATTTTCAAAGAAAAAGCAAGGACATAAGAAATTATATTTTCCACCAGGCAATTAGATCTTCCCAGAAATGATCCTGGCATCACTGTAAGAGCAGCTGTGCTCAGGGTGGCGCAGAAAGACGTGGATATCTACAACAAATATGCTATAGATCTCTTCCTTCAGTGCATGAAATTCCTGGTCTACAGTCAGCAAAATAGAAATGAGATCCACAATCCAGCACTCCTGAGCTGACTCCTGCCTACCTTAGAGGGATCACATGCCTTGGCAGAGCCTGGCTGGGAGTTCCAGCACATCTAACTACTAAGCACTAATAAACACTAATTAAAGTGTTTCCTGCCCCTGAGAAGGGCAGCAGCTCTTGTGTATGAACAGCCCTGTCTCCCATACTTGTATTACTGAAGCATTTGGAAGTTTAATAAAAATTTGGATTTTAAATGGCTTGTGACAGGTTAAGATTAACATCCTCCTACTGCAATTGCTTAGAAGCAGGGAACTGGCAAGACACAGGCTATATTTCAACCAGACAGGCATGTTTCTACTGACAGTGACAGAAACATTTCCACAAAATAGCCTCCTGCTGTCTCCAGCGCTAATGAAACGCACGGCATACGGCGGCGGAACGGCACTACATTTCCCTCAGAATATGAAATGTGAACTCTGCCTTAACCATCCTCCAGAAATCCACCAGAGTAACAACTTCTGTACAACATTAAGTCTTTGTTAAATTAACTGCTGGAGGGCCGAACGGCTCAATAAAAGAAAACCCACCACCTCCAAAAAACACCTCCAAAATTATGTCATGAAGAACAACTTGAGATGGAAATCCAGTAAGATGTAACTCCTAACCATCACTTGTGTGTATGGGGTAAAAAGGGCTGCAGGCCCTATAGTTGCAAGGAAGAGCAAAATAACTAATTAGATCTATGAACAAAGAATATCCCAATCCTGCTCCCCAAAACAGGTATTTGTACACAAAATATGTGTACAAGAACACACATTTTACCCACAAAATGGATAATGGCGAGGTGTAAACCTTTCACTTCCATGATCCTGAACTGCTGATTCAAACACACACAGTCCTGCAAGAGAGAGTCTGAAGCAGCTTTGACAGCTTAGTTTTACTAGACCATAGTTATGCCAAAACATCCCAATGAGGGCATAGAGTCATTTGAGGTCCTTAACTTGAAATTCTATTATCCTCAGAGGCATTAAATTATACAGTCAGTCCCCTTTTCACTTAATTATTCATTTTTGCTATATATCTATTCTGGTTTTTTTGTTATTTCTAGCATACAGCTATATGCTACTGACACTGGTGAGTCATGGAACTGCAGTGTTTTCCACCATACAGTCAGGAAAAAGAGGACATTGTCACACCAGGCTGAGAGATAGCAAGTGACAAACACACAAACAAAACATGCAATGTGGACAGTAACAGTCTCAAAAATTCAACTGGTATGAGCATTTTTGCAGATACCAAGATAGATGGGAAGTTTAGGAACTGGAATTGGAATTTGGAAGAAGACAGTATTTGTTTCTGAAATTAAAGAAAGTGCCTTCTCTTCATAAAAATGTATAGGAGAGAATAAAGTTTACAATACTGACTTAATTCTAACAGGGAAGATTGACATAATTTTTTATATGTGTGTCACCAACCCACCAGGAGTTGGATCTTCATGACCCTCTAACTCAGGATGTTCTAGGATTCTATGAAACAATATAGAAGAGAATTGTGACAAAAGATGTAAATGTGTAGCATTAATGCAACAAGTCCACTGTCTTTAAAGTTTGGGTGTTTCTTTTTTTTTAAACAAAGAACATTTGTTTTTCCCTTCAGAATTGAATTCACAGAATCACAGAATGGTTTGAGTTAGAAGGGATCAGTAGAAAAAATTTCCATCACTAAATCAGACTATAGATGGATATATCTAATGTTGAATTTGTTCACTTGACTACATTTGGTGCTATATTAAAATAATGTAATAGAGCTAAACCTGCAAAACATTTAAAACCACTTTTTGTAAATAATGAAGTTCACCACTGATATGAATTAATTACCATTAAAAATGAATAAACAGAAACAGTCAAGCTTTTATGAGACCCTGCAGCTATAGCTGAAGCAATAGATTTATAAAATTTAAGCTGAATTTTTTAACCACAAACAACCACTATTAAGGATTATTTCGGTTTAAATGCACATGTGAAATATATTAATACTTTAATCGTGAGTGCTGGACAGAACCTCAAAAATAGGTATTTTCTTTCTACTGGGAAAATCATAACCCTTGAAATAAACAATTTTGCAAGTAAATACTGAGCAGTATTTCAGTGATCATACCGAAAAATAATAACATTAAAAGATGTATTCAACAGCTTAATTTATGGCACTCACTCAGCATGTGGGGATACTCAGGTTCAACTTTACATTCTTCCAACAAGTAGAAACTTGAATATTGGTCTCTCCTCTCCAAGGCTGCTGTCCTATACACAGGACTACCAGCTAGACAAGATTCTTCTTCATCTCAGTAGATTTTTACGCTTTCAAAAAATAAGCTTTTAGGTTTGTTCTGATGAAAAAAATAAAGCAAATGTTGAAACCTCTAAATTTTTCAAGGAAACAGAATTTTTATTTTCCAGCCAAACACAGTAATTACAGAGTCCTCTGAGCTGGACACGAACCCTATAATGCTTGACCAAGAGTCTGAATTTTAGGCTTGCAGTACTTGAGCTGAAAATCAGGCAGCATTTGAATCAAGTCTATCAGGAATATAATAGAAATGCCAGTACCTCCTATTGTAACTGCTCCCATACTCACGGATTTGAAGGAGTTTCAAATGCATGGATAAATACTGGAAAAGGCCCAAAATGAACACAAAGGAAATTCAAGTCCTAAAAGCTATACTGGAGCAATCTGAAAGGCTTGCTTTAAACCTGTTAAAGGAAGGAAATTCACAGTTAAGACTGAAAATCCTGGCTGGGGCTCCAGCCTTCAAATACATACACTGCCTTGCAGAAACAAAAAGGGGTAGGCAAACCATACAAATCAAGACCACAGTGTCAGACTGGATTTCCAGTTTTAACTATGATTTGTGACATAGTAGAGAACACTTTATTTCATTCTGTTTCCATAAAGTTGTAGCTCTCAGATGGACAGGCCAAGAATAGTCAAACTAGCTGAGGGTTTATTATAGCAGCAAAATCACCACCTTACTTGGGTAGTGAATAGATTTTTTGCTACAGGTCCATAAAAAATAGGAAAAAAGATTAGAAGAAAGGAAAAAAGGAAGATAAAAACAAAGGAAGCAATACTTTCAGAAGGCACAGCACTAGATTTAACAATAATTGCCCTTTCCAGTATAAATAATTTTGTTTTACTTTCCACAGCATTATCAATCATGATATTCTGTGCAAGTATTTTCAAGCAACTTCTGGTAGTTTACATCAAACTTTGATTAGGCAGTTACCCATAATTCTTAAAAAAAAAAGGGGCTTAATTTAATAAATAATTGTATATATACACATAGGTACACACCCATTTATATGTATATATATAAGAGCTTGCCTGAACAAAGGCCAAAATTAGCTTGAGATCAGAGATATGGCTCAGATGACCTCTTGAGGCTCCTTCCAGCATAGTTCTTCCACAGTTCAGAATGAAAATTCCAGAGCAATTAGGGTTAAAAATTGTGTCATTAACCAAAAGGAAATGCCCAATTTATAACTGGCATGCCACAAACTCAGTGTGTGGAGAGGCCAAGGATCAGTCTGGGTAGTGGGGACATGGAACAGGCAAAGTCCTAATAGAGGTGTCAGAGCCATGACACAATTTTTGGCATGTCATTGAGCTCACTTTTTACCTGTGACTAGGAATGACAGTGAAATTCAGAACCAATGTGAGCATTAACCAGTTCTTATTGCAAAGGGCTTTGAAGAAAACAGGTGCTGAGTAAAAATGCTGTGTATTAGTGGGATGACTAATAAAAATGGTTAGTTACAAGGAGCAAGAATCTAAAGCAAAGAGGGTACCACAGAAATCCAAGACATCTGGGGAGGAGTATCGGTGTAATAAAATGAAAACAAACCAACCCGTGTTATTTGGCAATCCCACATGCAAACCACTTGAATTTTACACTTCTGGAGCTTATGTCATCGTTGAGCCTCCACCTTCCACTCTGAGAAAGCTGCAGTTTAGAGAACTAGTATTTTAAAGCATATATAACGAGGCAATGGGGCAGCTATTCAAGAAAAAAACTACAGTATTTAGTCAAGTCGCAAACTGTTAAATTGCTTTACATCAGAAATGAATATGCCTCTTCCAGCATTTATACAAGGGGATGTAGAAAATCACAAATACTCCTTAAGATTTCAATGACCTCTGGTATAGTTAGAGACTGCAAGTGCATTGTGTATTAAACAAAGAAACGATCCATGCTTTTAAATTATCATCCATAGCCCTCCATTAATCCCCAAACCCCTCCCATTAATGGTTACTGTGTGATTAATGTTTGTACTGGGCCATTTTAATTAGTGAAACAATTCAGAGTTCTACCTTAAAAAGCAGCTTTGTGAAACTGCAGTAGTTGCAGAATATTTCACTCCTGGGCTTGATAAAACACTAAACCAGAAACTGCTTTCAAATAACTGCCTGCCACAGCACTTTTAGCCAACTTTTGCACCTGGTGCTGAGAGGAAAAGCCAAGTGAACTTTCACTCACTTGTTGCACGTCAGCTTCAATGCGATGTCTTTCTTCTGTTGTGTTTGGGTTTCTAACTGGAAGAGACAATAAGCTAAACTAGCAGCCAATCAATCCCTAAATTCTAAGAATGCAATAAAATTTGATACCAATAAATCTTTTCTTTTAACAGCCAAAAGAGATTAACAAAGGTATTTGAAATTTTATCCTCCCCTGTACTTTCAATAGGACGATTACCTGACAACCCTGTTGAATCAAACAGCAAAATTAAAAGAGACACAATTAAGCTTGTATACACAAGGAACAGGATATGCATTTATGCATATCCCTAGTAGGTCCTCCATTATATATTAGCCTTGATGTATTTTTCTTCCTTTTACAATAAAAGTTATTACACCTTTGGACTGTCAAATAAAAATCCAATTGGCTGAGACACGGACCGTCAATATAAAATAGCTTTGCACAGCTTCCCTCTTGCTAGAGCCAGTCAATTTTTTTCAGTTCTGTCATTAATTTGTTTCATTACTTGAGGAAAATTCACTTTGTCTTCTTTGTACTTTCATTTCGCATCAGTAAAATGATCCATTTTTTTTCCAAATTTGGAATGCTGATGTTGGCACAAGATCATCAAGGACAAAAATGATAAACAATGTAAAAACACACTCAAGAATTAGAGATGATAAAAAAGTAGTTGCTGAGTATTGTGAGAATGGTTATTAGTAACAGTATCTGCTGAGTATATTGAAGTTGATATACTGGCATCAGGCTGTGTGTCACTATACAAGTGCTCATTATTGACCTATATATAAGATATATATTTGCTTGCATGTTATGGTGCAGAGATGCCAGCATTCACATCCCCATGTGTATGATGCTGTCCATGTAAGAAGCATTTGTCATAAGACTTTGTGTGTTACCATGAATTCTTTTCTAAAATGTAGAATCTGCCCCCTCCCTTTCTTCCTCATCTTGTGCTCTCCTTCACACACAGACACCAACAGCTCCATTCCACCTGTTCCATCATTATCCACTTAAGTTTCTCTGGCCTCATCTGAAATTCAATTTGGAAGTAACACATCTGCTGCCTCTCACTCCATTTACTACTTCTTGATGACTTCTCTGTCATCAGCACTTAATGTCCTGTAAAGCTGCTTCCCAAACTCATTCTCCAGACCAGACCTTCTGCAGGCTAGCCACAGCTTCTCTTTCAAACCCCCCTGCCTCTTATTTCAATTACTCCCATTCTCTTGCTACTGAATATTTTGAGAAAGTGTCATGGGAAGCTCTTCCGAACTCTTTCAAATACAAGGTTGTTTTTATCTTCCTTTATCCCCCTACTTTAAACAACTCTTTGCTGAATCTCAGGCTTTGCATTCCTTATTCACAACATGGGTTCCACTTCAAGCTCCATAATTCTTCTGCTACAGGAGAGAAACTAAGCATTCCCACAAAGCAGCTCTTAGTTTTTGTTCCTGAACACCTTCTCTTGTCATAAATCTTTGGCCTTTTTTCCAACTCTGACCCACCTCAGTAGCTGCATCATATCCTGCCCACTGAGTTTTTTGTTTTTTTGTTTTTTTGTTTTTTTTTTTTTTTTTTATGGTACTTTCCCTCACTGAGTACAGATGACCTCAGTCTATCCTCTCTTTTAAAGAAAACGTATCTCAATCCAGCTCCAGATCTTTTTCGATTTGTTTCTTTCTCTTCATCTATTAAAAAACATACACCACAAAGTTTTCAGCTAATGCACAGACTTCTAACTGTCTTGCATCAACTCCAAGATGGCTTTTCATAAATCCCATTCCTTAAAACTGTTCATTTTTGGGACACTGTGCCTCTTCCTAGCCAGAAACCTGAGCCTGCAGTATGTCTTTATTTTCTCTGACTTTTTCTACTGCTTTTAACATTGTTAACATCTCTTTGTGCCATCAGAGAAATTCCTGTTTACCTCCTTTCCTCTTGCACTGCTTTAAGACTTCTACCTTGGGGAAGTTCTCTCTCAGTTGGGAGCTCTGACTAAACATAGAAATCTACATCTGAGCTGG
Organism: Motacilla alba alba; assembly: GCF_015832195.1. Taxonomy (NCBI): domain Eukaryota; kingdom Metazoa; phylum Chordata; class Aves; order Passeriformes; family Motacillidae; genus Motacilla; species Motacilla alba. The sequence continues at coordinate 5,826,353 of NC_052018.1, forward strand.
TCACCCAAGGCATAATTTATAGTCACTTGACAAAAAAAACACCCTCCTGGGTCCAAATTCACCTCAGCCTGAAAATAAGTCACAGAAACAATAATTGGTTTGGAAAGGGGCCTTAAAGATCATCCCTGCCACAGGCAGGGACACCTTCCACTATCCCAGGTTGCTCCAAGACCTGTCCCACCTGGCCTTGGACACTTCCAGGGATGAGGCAGCCACAGCTTCTCTGGGAAACCTGTGCCAGGGCCTCACCACCCTCACATTTAAATGTCTAAAAGAAGCAAAATAAATAGTATCCTACAAGTAATATTTCTCTCTATTGTCTCTCTATTGTCTATTGTCAATTGTATTGATTTCTCCAATAAGCACAGGATTCCCAGAAATATCTGATTCAGAGGAATATCAACTATTGATAACCAATAATTTACTGAAGTACCTCCTATGCTATTGTGCCCACACAGAGGTACAATGCCTTTACTCAAGATACAACAAAATGGGCAGTTGGGCACGTAGTGACAGCACAAGAAGGAATGGCTTTGAACAGACAGAGACGGGTTTAGATTAGGTATTGGAAATAAATTCTTTACTGTGAGAATGGTGAGGCACCCAAAAGATGATTTTTTGGTGCATTTACCAGAAAAGTATTAAAAGCAAAAGGGAAGAATACTCAATTTAAAGTGAAGTTTAATATGCATTCTCTATGCCTGTATAACTTTCATTTTTCTATGGAACACATGAGTAAAAAAATCATTGATACTTTTGGATACAGTCCTACAAAATTCCTAATATATTATCTTAAGCAATGGAAAGTTCTTCTTCTAACACACAGCAAAATCCCAGGTAAAGCAGAGAGTTAATTTTACCCTCAGTTGTCATATTTGTCAGGAATGGGTTACAGCCCATACTTGCTTTGCTCCGTTTATTTGCTAGTCTGAGATAAAAGACTGTTTGTGCAAGTTTTTGTGTGTAAGTTATTTTCTGTCTACTCAAGGACTGTGCAGCCATCAACACTCCTATCAGGTAGAACTCGTGGCTTGAAGATAAAAGAACACAGAAATAAAAAGCATCGACATCTCCCACAATTAAATAAATACTGATCTAAGGGTTTCTGCTTTTATCACTGTTTTTCTTGGCCAGTGACACTTACAGACACAAAAGGGCTGCATTTGCCAAAACTAAAGCACTTAAATTTTAAGAAAACAGATTTTGCAGCACTTCAAGAAGTAAAACAGCTTCTGCCAAGTTTTGCAGTACTTGCTCACTATTTTTATTTCCAAAATAAAATAGTTTTGAATGATGGTAACACCTTTGCCTTCAGCTACTGTTTCCTTTTGCAGAAGAACAGAACTGGAAGATGTTGAAAAAGGTGGGGAACTTCGGTATCAACAGCTCAGCTGTCTATTAATAACCAAGTGCAATATTAGAAACTCAGGACCTCTGAACACTAGGTGTCAGTGTAAGAAATGGAAAAATATCAAAAACCTGTTGTTTCCAATCAGGTGGATTAGCTAAAAAACCAGAAGCAGCTGTGACCACATTTCCTTGTAACTCCGTAACACTGTTAACAAGCCAATCTTCCTAAAAAATGTTATTCTGAAACTATCAGGTTTGCTTCAAATCAGATAAGGTGATCTAAAAATTACAATGAATTTGCTCTGTTAACCACTCTGAGATGACCTTTAAGGTTTATGAGTTACACTTCAAGACCATGCAGAGTTTTACCCTACTCTTATTCCACCACAGATATCCATAAATCAGTTTGTGTCTTTCACAACTAAAAGCTTACAAGTTGCTTGCATTTTTTTTCCCTCAGAATCAATGAAAAACTAGATACCTATAACAGAAATACAGCTAGAGCCTGAAGCCACAGAGGTGAGAGGTGAGTGAGATGTCTCTCACTGCACTTAAGAAATCCAGATTTTAAATGCATGACCAGAATTTTAAATAACTATGTTAGGATATGAAGAAGCACATGTTTCAAGTGCCCATTTATCACTCATGACACAAAAGATGATCTAGAGTCATTACCTCAGCTTTAGAAAAACATGTTTGTCATATGTGTTTGCTTTTATGCTTTACCATTAATAAATGTCTGATTCTTTTCATTTAATGTACTAATTTTTATGAGAATACTAGGCAAGATGGGTCTTTGTGTGCAGAATGGACTTTACACATATTTTCATATAATATTCTATTTATACCATTCAAAGAATTTAAAGAAAGAATGAAACCCTAAATATCAACTTTCCATTTGGCTTCTGGAGCTTTTAATGTAATTATGTTCCTCAAAATCATAATCAGGGTATTGATTTACCAGAGTTCACCATATTGAGCAATACAAATCTAATGATTAGTCTTAAATGTCTTAAATTCTTGATTTGTTAGTAAGCGACATCAATAGAAGTAGGCAAAGACCCTGAACACTGCATCTGTACACTGACTGTCCCTGCTCATCTCAGCTCATCCAAGGCCTCAACAGCTGTTAATCTCTTCTCCTAAAATTTTACATAAAAATTAAATAAAGGATGTATCTGTGTTTTGGAAACATGGGCTGGGTTCAGCTTCATGAGAGTTCATCAACTGTTTCGTAAGAGCTCCAGAAGCCAAGGAAATTGAGTACATATATATTTAGGAATGCCACAGATTCCAAAGCCCCCAAGAGTGAAATTTCATACCTACTTCATTCCTCTAGCCCAACAGCCTAAACAGGAATTTGATGTGTGAAGGGTGGTAAAAACAACCATGTAAATATAGAGACATATATTCCTATACATTTACAGTACACATAAATCCATGATATTGTTGTTAAAGGCCCAGTTTGATACAGAAACCCAGGAAACACTGGGATCATTGCTGCCTGCACTACTTTCAGTCTCCATATTGTATGTGTTACAGCACAATCTTTAAGCACTGATGACTTTTTGTTTTCCATTTAATCTAGTCAATGCTTTGGATCTTTTCCTTCACTACTGAACATGCTAGTACAACTTTGTAGGTATAATTATTAATTTATTTCTGTTTGATAATTTAGGGGTTTAATAACAATATCTTAGTCTCTTTCCACTTGTAAGTCAGTGAAGTTCATCACCACTGGATGATGAGCAGCATCTCTACTTGACCAGGTAAAAAGCAGCAGCCCTGTGTTAGAGCATATGCTGACCCTGCACAGAGATCCATGGAAAAAAAAAAATAAAATCTGACCTAGTCACTAAATTCTCAGTCTCAAGAGAAAGCAGAGAGAGAGAGAGAGAGCCCAGAATCCCTAACTGGGACTCCTGAATCATCTCCTGAAGTAAATTCCGTGCTTGAGAATAGAGCTGAATATGGTGAACAAGGGGCAGACAATGTTTTAAGCAGAAAACTCAGGACATGTCCTTTCATATAAATTACCATATAAATCTATCATATAAATCTAAATACTGACCACATTTAAATGCTGCAATTGCACAGGGAACAAATAACTACTTGCTAGATATAAAGCCCACCTCTCCTTTTCCATCTCACATGGGGAAATGCAGACAAACTCACAGTGCTGGTACCCAGGGAAATTTTTATACTACAGACTTAATTTCCAGTTTGATTTCTTCCAGGGCAGGTGTGCCATGTGTTTGCTGCAAATGTATGCATGTTGTTTACTCGACTCTACAGTAGGAATAGAATGAACAGGGGAAGGATTTCTCCCAGATGTTTTTTTGTGAACTCCCTTTATCCCATCCATGTAAACACACAGCATGTTCCAGCTTGCCGGGCTCTACATCCACCCTGTGACTTTGTACTAAGTCTGAATGTTTAGTTAGCCAGAAGATTGTTTCCATCCTGTGATTCATTAGGTCCCTATGGTACCCTCAACTTCCTTTATTTTGTACAATCACAAATTATATTAGTTTGTCTTATTTTGATAACCTCTTTAATTAATGTCCTGCACAGGAAGCTTTATTAGTGTTTTAAAACAGACTCATAAAACAAGGACTTTTCCTGTTGCTGGGGTGGCATAAGTGACAGTTGCACATAACTTTGGGAAATCAGTGGGCAATTCCTGCCCATGAAGGAGCTGCTTTCAATTCTTTCCTTTTTAAAAGGAACATCAGAAATGTTACAATTATGTATACAAAGGTTACAAGTCGAACAGTTCCAAAAGGTAGTAAACAAAGCCGGAGCTGTGTGAGGTTACACATGTTAAAGTGACTGATCCAGTCTGTGAACAAATATCAGCTGTGATTTAATTTTAAAAACCCAAGAACCTCTACAAGCAAAAAACCTGCAAAGGACCAAGAAAGCTTTATCCTTGCTTCTGTTTAAATCCTAATTTTTCCTACTTGCCTCTCCCATTGTCATAGTCTTTTTCCCTGGAAGGGCAAGTGAAGGTGAGTTTTCCCTTCTTCTTTTGTTTTAAACTGCAATAAAAGAGTAACAGCTGCAGGAATAAAGCTGGGAAGACAAGGAAGTACATCATGATCCAGAAAATATACAGCCCTTTGAAAACATAAAATTCATGCTGCTTATGATAAGTAACTGTGTTTTGTATCAGTAAACTTATGCTTGTCTGTATTTTCACCATTCCTTTCCCTAGGAAAAAGTGGTAAATGACTACACAATCTTTACTAAACTCACTATAAAAAGCAATTTATTCCACAGGATGAATTTATCACAGATCTACTCAGAAGTCAGGCACACTGCTGAATATTTGCATCTCACTCTAAGTTTTCTGCCTATGAATTACTGCTGCATTTTAATATAATCTTTATATGCCAAAATAGACTATTCACCTGCTGACCTGTGCTTTGTGTTTTGGTTGAGACAAAAGGACTGATCTTGAATTAAATGTTGTGTGTGTAAGAGAAAAATTATTTCAAACAGCAAAAACAACAACAAAAAAAATAATCCATGTGTACACTCAAAGTGTTCACTTATGCATATACATAACTCAGGACCCAAATCATGTTCCTACACAGGAAGAAAGAGTAGAATATTAATAGCTTTAGGTATCAGCACAAGTATGAAATTAAATACCATAGGAAGATAAAAGTAAATGACAAAAGAAATTCCAACAGGTATCATGTACAATATGATTTTGGGCAACTGAAGATCCTTTAAGCTGACACTACTGAATTCTAAAAAAAGGCAACCTAGTGGGTCTGACTTCAATCATTTAACATCAATTGGAGAGAACAGAGTCCATCTTCCAGCAGACACACATTAGCTGACAGGCAGCAAACCACAATTCTATTAACATGAATTCTATCATTCATGACTGTCTCCATAAGGACTTATCACACATTACAAAGAATTACAGCAGATAAAACATTTAAAGGATGCAGTCCAAGGCTGTTGTGATGTGCTGTGGCCTCTGAGCAGCCACTCTTTCATGGACAGACAGGGTTACTTACCTGTATTTTTTGGTGTGCATATGTGTAATTTACCTATTCCTTTGTCGAACTCTGTCCTACTGCTAAAATATCTTCCATTCTGTAAAATAAAAATCTAATCTCTTCCCAAAAGCAATTTGATATTTCTGAAACAAAATGTAAAGGACTGAACTTCAAATCTAGTGCTACACTGAATAACCAAACTCTGTGAAAACAGGTGCCTGCACTACTCCTGCCATACCCAGCGTGCCTAGAGAATAAACTGCTGGTATTTCATCCTGATAACAAACACAAACACCCAGCTGATACATTGTCAGCATAAGGAAAGTAGTTCCTTAGCAGCTCTTCTGATTTAATTAGTGCATCATGATCTTACTGTCCGTTTTCCTTTGAACGTGACCATGCCATCTGAAGCATGAACAAAGAGCTATGGCTCTATCAAGAGAAGATACCAATAATATTTAGCTTTTAATGTTATTCTAATAATACTACATTTTCTTATGAACCAGCCCAGAATGATAAAAATTTTGGAGAGAGCTGGTGAAGGTGAAGAGGGATTTTTTTCTCTGTCAGAAATATTATATAAAACAATTTCCAAATTTTTTTATATCTGTGTATGTTCAAGATTTAGGCTATTTTGATGGCAAACCTCTAAATAGTAGTTTAATCATGAGCAAAAATTCCTATTCCATTCCTCTTAATTACAGGTTTGTTTGGTTTTTTTTACACAAAGTGTTGAATAATATACATTTGTCCTAAAGGAGGCTCTTCAAGTTCCCTTTCTAAGGGTCTGAGTAGATATTAATAGGTTATTATAGAAGACAATGCTTCAAAACCTTCTTAGTGAACATGGAGATTTTATCAGACATGATGGAAGAATAAAGCAAAAGAGGTCTTATTCCACTTCAAATGGTCAGTAATTGAAAGGCTTGTCCCCTTCTGATTAACATCTTTTTGCATTCCCTGTTGAACTGTTTTTGCAGGAACAACTTTCCTTGTATTACTTGCGCCTAACCATAAAGAAAATACAGCTTTGATTGGAATCTCTAGCCTTAGCCCACATAAAGAAGAACAGTTTTAGGGTAACATGAAGGCATCTATAAATTCCTTAAACATTTACCTATAAATGAACACTTAGATCTGTTACCAAATAATATCAGTCAACAGTGAACTTGATTTCAAATTAAAACTTAAATTCATTGTGCTTATCAAATACATTGTGCTTGACCAAAAAATGTACAGAACTTTCTAGTGTAGGAGCTTTATGATTTTCTGTTACTTGACATACAAAAAAAAAGGTTTAATAATTACAATATAAGCATGAAAAATTCAAACTCATGACACAAATATGATGGCACTTATCTCTCACCTTTCATGCCTGTTTCCTAGATACTCAAACCCAAGCCAGCTGTCAAAGTATCCATTTCTTAGTCAGCTGAGAATATAAATTCCTTCATAGATACAAACCCATTCAACTCAGAAAGTAATTTTAGGGTAAAATGAATCTTCCTCTGGAGATGCTCATTTCCTCCTATACATTGCTATACACTTTTAGTAGAATTTCCCTTTATGCAAAGTAGTGTGCATATTATTCAAAAAACACCCCAAAATGGATCATAAAATGTGATGAAGACTCTTAAAAATCTGCTTTCCAGGATTTTGCCTTGTTAGTGCACTCATCTGCTACAGCAGCCGGACTTCATGAAGTGCACAGTGGTTTGAAGCAGTGACTGCATAAATCTGCCCAAACCAGACCTTGATTTAATAGAGTTCAGATCAACTCTGAAAATAGGAAGCTGGAACTATAAAGCTGCAAGATATAGAAAGTAAACCAATCAAAGGTAATCATGCTGGAAACTTATTTTTTAATGCAGAGGCTCAAACCTGGACTTAATCAACAAGAACAAGCTCTTCTTACAAATGCTTACTATGAAAGATGTGTGCAACGTGCCAGCTTTATTGCAGGTATAAAAGTAATTTCTACAGTTTCGCTTTATACCTGTATTATGGATGGAAAAATGGACATGAATTAAACAAGAAATCATTAAATTACATAGTGAGAACTGCATAGTCCATTAACATGAGCAATATGACAAAATCCAGGTGGTAAGCAACTAATTTACTTCTGCAGTCAGCTTTGTTTATAAAAATAGCATTTTTCTAGTACTGAGTAAATACCAGCAAAAACACCTACAAGTAAAGTGAAAATTTCATGTAACTGCACAGAAGCTCAATAAGGATGTGCAATTGAGGATGACAAATGCGTAAAATTCCCTATCAGAAGCCCGGGGCATGTAAAACGCTACTGATTTAAGAGTTCCGGCATGTGAATGTCAGAGGTCAAAGCAATGAGCTATTAAAGATACTTTCACTTCCTCAGAAATAAAGTGCTGTCTTGGGCTGGGAGGGGAAAGGTTAGAAAAGCTGTTTATCTGCCGCTCCATTCCCATTCTTCCTTCTGTCAGGAAATCCTACAAGCTCCTGCGCCCCACGCAGGGTTAACCCTGGGTCACATCCAGCCCCCGAGTAAGTTCCCAGCTTTGATTAAAGTGCAAAGACCACATGGCCACAGGTTGCACTTTCTCAGCTGCAGGGTTTGGTAAAGCTCAGCTCAGCTGAGCTTGGTGGGACAGAACAGCCCAGACTCCAGCATGTTACTGCTGAGGAAAGAGCGAAGCCGCAGCCATCGGTTTGCATAAATTACAGAGGTCATTAACAAAGAGAAAATGTTACTTTGTCAGAGATAAAGATGGAATAAGAGCTACAAATATATGCCCAGGACAGAGTGTTTAACCAGTAGGAAACCTACAGAGAGGGGAGAGACATTTTGCCCTCCAAGGAGCCACGGGGCATGTTCAGGACAGCCCAAGAGAAGTGTAATAAGGAAAGAATCCACAAAGATGCCAGGAGACTGTGGAGACAGGGATACACTTTTGGGCTGTATGAGAAGAAAGAAACTGCCTGGAGCTGGAAGGGATGCCAAGGTATTTGCTGAGATGCAGGAAACTACCGAACGGCTGCTGGATTAGGTGGAAAGCTGAAGGAAAACACCTGTTGCAGGCACACAGTGGGCAAGGGGAAGTCTGATTTTAATATATTTCTATTAAAAACATAAATGTCTTATATGCATGAATATATAGAAAGATATATAAAATATATTTTATACACACAGTAATATTTATAATATGTGCTGTATCCCATTCTGAATTTCATCATTTTACAGAAGTGTTTAGCTCTACTTAATGTAGTACCAGAACCTACCTGAAAATTTAAAAAGCCTTGTCCTTGCTAAAAGGGCTCATTAAAAAGCCTTGTCCTTGCTAAAAGGGCTTGCTAAAAGGGCTCATTAAAAAGCCTTGTCCTTGCTAAAAGGGCTCATTACAAAGAAGAGGTGTAGGAACTTGCAGCTTAAATCTCTAACTGATCCAAGGACTCACCAGATGTAAATATTAGTTATAATATGTATTCATATAATTCCATATAATGTCGATTACCACACGTGCTGGTAATTTCATTCAAATCACAGAATCATTAAGGTTGGAAAAGACTTTCGAGATTATGAAGTCAAACCATTAACCCTGCACTGCCAAGACCACTAAACCCTGTCCCTCAGTGCCACATCTACATAAGGGCTATGATAAGAAAATCCCACTTTTTATGAAGCCACAGGTGGCATGTCAGATTATACATTTCTATACAAAGGTATAGTCATTTGTCAGGCGGCAAATTCATGCCATGGTGAAATGCTATGATTTATTTCTTAAGAGGACCTCTTGAACTTTAATAAAATATAGAGAGGTTCAAATTTAGAGTTGTTTCTGACAGATTTGATTCAAAACAACCTCATTAATATAACTATTTCATTGGCTTTCAATATATTAAAATATTCCATATTTTGGCAGGTTTTTTGACAGAAATCAAAACATCTCATGGAATGAATATTAAGATATAAATCCTAAGCAAATAATGCATTAACACAAATAATAGAACACAATAATAAAAAAAAAAAGAAGACAGCAAAGCAGTCTTCAGCAGAATAGTCATTTCTAACAATCAGAAGTTTTTTTAACAAAAACCCATCAGCTTTCTTCCCAGGGTTATGCGGGGTTGCATATCTGGTTCTACAGATCACTGAGACCAGAGCATCAGTTTCTATGTTTTATTTGTCCCTAAACCCTTGAAAATCTATTAGTCATTAGATCACAGAAACATCATATGGATTGAAGGAGTTTTAGAGTGCAGGCTATTTTGCCAGTTATGTTCTTACCAAATTTATCAGCTGAGTGTGAACGATGTCTTCCACCAGAATTGCAGTTTCATGGAGCGGCCTGCGAGCATCTCCCAGGGAAAACCTGAAACAAAGAGGTTTATTGCAAGGTTATGGAAATTAGTTAAAAAGAAAACAAGTATTGGTCTCCTGAAGGACTAAAAGAAGAAAATATGAATAATACAATGGGGTTAATACACCTGTATGTATGGAAATGGATCACTCAGCCTGGTGAAAGGATTATAAACCAAAGTCATGGGATTAGTGGAACAAAAGAGCTGCAGGGATGTACACTAAAGCATATGTGGAGACAAACTGAAAGACTGAAGGAGCAGAGGAAAATCCAGTTTGTAGGAACATTTGTGTACACCCCTCATCAATAAACAACACTGGTAAACTTGCAACAATGGATGAGGAGATTTTTGCCTCAGTCTTCACCGACAACCTCTCTTCACACATTTCTCTGGATGATCTTTAATGTCCTTTCCAACCCAACACATTCTATAATTCTATAATTCTGTGAGGAAAGAGCAAGCAAAACTGCAGCATGTGCACTACTAACTCTGATTTGGCAGCCCCCTTTGCTTACAAAATTACCAAATAACTATTTGAAAAGGTAAAATGCCAACAGCTTTTTTATCCCAAATCTAAATGCTGGTGCTAAGATGTGGAAGAAACAAATCAAGGATAAACATTTTTATATATAATAATGGATGTGAAGCTCCTAAAGTCTACACTGCAACATGAAATGGCAGGAGGTCATAAAGAGATAATAGTGTTCATATAATATCACAAACAAAAGGCAAGGTGAGGCCAGCAAGGAGCATAAAATGAGGAATTGTGACAATGGATTTTGGAAGGCAGTTTTTCCTCTTCCTACTTTTTTTATACTTCTTGTTCTGCTATTTCTTCTTCTCTAATAAACATCATTCTAGAGAAAGACAACTCCTATGCTGTTTAGTATTTCCTCAGAACATTTCTGAGAATAAAACATTTTCTCTCCTCCTAAAGTTGAATTTTTAAAATACAAAAACTTGTATAGTAAAATACATTCATTGTAAATTAAACAGCACAGGCCAACAATAAGACTACAGTTTCTTACAAAAAGAGTGAAATTTTATTTATAAGCAAGACTCAAATCTTTATAGGTAACTGAATATATCAATTATTTCCTCACAAAAGTATTAGTCTACCTTGCAATACAGTAATATGCTATTTTATCTATAAACAACTAAAGAGCTCTCTAATACGGTCCTTTTCCTTTATCTAATAATGAAATTATTACCAGTGTTCTGCAAACAGCATTCCAAATTCTAATAATAAATAAATAAATAAATTTCAGCCTGATATGTGTAAGAGCACAACAAGAGCTACTCAGGCAAAATCAGAGCATAATCCACTGTACAACACCGGTCATAGCATGAGGAAAGTACACTCTGTATTTGTCCCTTATCATTTGTCTCTCTTGTTGGGACTATCAGCATCTTAGAGCAACAGTTGTGTTTTACAAGATGTTGTACAGTTCTAAAATGAGCACAACTCAAGTAATTTTTTTTCTCCATTATGCAGGGCTGCACATGCACATGGATTAGAATGTCAGGCACTTCCTAGGACTATAAGGACAGCACAGCAATCCATCCAGAGACTATTAAATATCTTATAAACTGCAAATACATGGACATGATATAGGAAATATATATAAAGAGAAATGTTTATTATCATAGTACAGATTAAACAGTATTTAAACCATCACAGATTCCAAAAAACTGCTCATACAGGATAAAGCACAAGTTTTTATTTTTTCTTTTTTTTAACAGTAAGGATTGTAAGTAAATGAAAATGACAATTAATAGTTGGTTTTAATCACATAGGGCATATAAAACTAAACAGAAGAGTTATCACAAATATAATATACTGTTCATTCTTAACTGCCGGTAATTATTCTTTCTTTTTAAGGCTTCAAATACAAAATAAATCAACTATGCAAGACAGTAGTAAACACCTGGTGTTCAACAGTATCAGCTTAGATATACATTTCTCATGTTCACAGTTTTACTCAGCACCCCAAATATACAAATTAAAGGGCTTTGGGTTTCTTTTCCAAAGACAACAAAGTGCAAGAACCAAAATTTGTTTCTGAGGCAGGACGCTGCCTCTTCATTGAGCTGCCTTCCTCATCTGCATTCAGAAATCTCTCTCACAAGCAATTCACAGTTTCCCAAATAGCAGGAGGGGCAGAGGATTTGCAATCATGATGCAGCACATCAATCCAAAAGGAGACAAACATCAAATCTTTTTTGATCCATTCTGATGGACCACTCAGGATAAGGGGCAATGGCTTCAAACTGGAAGAGGACAGATTTAGAAAGGTACCAAGAGGAAATTCTTCCCTGTGAAGGTGGTGAGGCCCTGGCACAGGTTGCCCAGAGAAGCTGTGGCTGCCCCATCCCTGGAAGTGTCCAAGGCCAGGTGGGACAGGGCTTGGAGCAACCTGGGATAGTGGAAGGTGTCCCTGTCCATGGCAGGGACTTGGAACAAGAAAATCTTTAAGGTCCTTTCCAACCCAAACCATCCTGTGATTCTGTGATAGACAGAGTTGATGCTGAGACATGAAGAAAGGTTAATGTCAACTGCATTTCTTGACTGAATAGAAAATCAAGTTCCAGATGCACCTACTTCCTTCCTCCGTCACTTCCATCCTTTCTACCTTCCAAAGCTATTTCTATCTCAGTTTGCCTTCACTGTTTTCCCATGTAACTTCTGCCAGCTTCTTTCCCACACACAGAAAACTAGATACTGGCATGGTGGTTTCAGCAAAAAGTAAAAACCACCACACCCACCCACAGCCGCTTCCTTTTCCTTTGCAATGGATCCAGGATTTTCAGACACTAAAATAAAAGTAAAGCTTCTGTATTTGTTAATTGCATTTGTATAGCATTTGATATGGTTCTTGATTCTAACATGCTTATAGGATAACATTCTTTAAGATACCAAACACAGCCTTTTTTTATGTCTTTCTGCTACCAGAGGTAATATTTAGAAATGCACAAGTAGATTATTACTTTAACTCTTTCATTTTTTTTCCTTCACTTTTGCATCGTACCTCTCCACAGCAGAATAAACACTAAACTACAAGTCAGGTGGTTCAGATTTTCCCAAGTGGCAGAATACAAAGCAGTTTCAGAACTAAAAGAAAACACTTTAAAAAAAAAAAGACCCCCAAATTTGGTGCCCTTGCTTCTGGGAAGTGAAGCTGAACTTGATGCTTTAATATAAGTTATGAATTTCATTTCACATGTGCTTTGCTTTTATGGTTCATAAGAGTCTTTTAAAGAACCTTCCATTCACTAGACATATTAATAAGTCTTCCTATGAAACACATAAAAATTCTGTTGAAAATAAAAAAAGAGTTGTTTCTCCACAGGTAAATACTGAAGAGGAAATATATCAAAATACAACGTTAGCAGGGCATCAAAGCAGTAAAGTATTATGGAAGACAGTCCTGGTAATAGAAGCATCAACCCATTAGACATATCCTACAATAACAAAGCCTTCTTAGAAGATCCTATTTCAAAGGTTTGTCTGTTTTAAGGAAACATTTTTACAAGGGGGGGATCAACTTACCCAGATTTTCACAGGAGGATTAAAATAGTAGCATGGAGAAAGAAAAGACTGCTGCAGCGCTTTTATTGTTTACTTTTAGCTTCTATTTCTAATTTATTTAAGTTCCTGTAATGATGTTTCCAGGCTCTTCAAAAGGGTAAATGTCCAAGCCACTAAGTGCCTACATGAAGTATCATGGTACTATGTGTAAACACACGCTCAGACTTGGCACATGCTAAGGTCCCACTGCTGCTCATGGTGCAGGGACTGACATTCATAAGAACTTCAAAATGGGCAGCTACAGAAATAGATAAAGCACTTTCTGCTATATTTTCAGGGGTTTAAGTGCCTGAGAAACGTATTGGGGCAGGCAAGGCACAGGCTTGGTTCAAACCCCCTGATGCAGAGCTCTCCAGGTGGCCAGACCACCAGGAGAGTAGACTGTGGAGACAGAGAGCTGTTGCAACCTCCCGTCCTCCACTGCCTTGAAAAGCTGTCCTGGCCAGAAAGGAACTATAACCAGGGTGGCTGGGAGTGCACTGAGCTAGAATAAACAGTTTCCCTCACTGGGGTTTCTACTGAGTTCACACCATAACAAGGCTGCCCCAACGCATTCAGAATTTACCACCTCAAATAAATGTGATGAATCCAGCCTAGGGAAAGTATAAAAGCAGCCAGGTAGTTTGGTGGGAAATATGTGCTGCTTTTTTTTTTTCCTCTTCTAAAAATCCCTAACAACTCTCCTTTTCTGTTTCTACATAAAGGATGAGCACGTGTCCAGGTGGGCAAGAACACCAATGGCACCTAGCCTCTGTCAGCAGTAGTGTGGCCAGCAGGACCAGAGCAGTGATTGTCACTCTGCTGGACACTGGTGAGGCCACACCTCGAGGGCTGTGTCCAGTTCTGGGCCCCTCACAATAAGAAAGACACTGAGGGGCTGGAGCATGTCCAGAGAAGGACAAAGGAGCTGGGGAAGGGTCTGGAGCACAGGTGTGATGAGGAGCAGCTGAGGGAGCTGGGAAAGGGGCTCAGCCTGGAGAAAAGGAGGCTCGGGGGGAACTTCTCACCCTCTACAACTCCCTGACAGGAGGGTGCAGACAGGTGAGAGTCAGTCTGTTCTCCCAGGTAGCAAGGGACAGGATGGGAGGAAATGGCCTCGACCTGTGTCAGGGGAGGTTTAGATAGGCTAGTAGAATAATTTTCTTCACAGAAGTGTTGGTCAAGCACTGGAATAGGCTGCTAAGAGCAGTGGTGGAGTCACCAATCCTGGAGAGATATAAAAGACTTGTAGAAGTGATTCTGAGGAACATGGTTTAGTGACTGACCTGGCAGAGCTGAGTTAATTTTTGGACTCAATAATGCTAGAGGGTCTTTTCCAAGATGAATAAATCCATGATCCAAACTGCCATAGGGCAAGCAAATACTTCTGTCCTTCACACAGAGGTATTTACTTGCTCCTGCCTACAACCAGACTAGGACTGTGGATCACAGGGATCCATGTGCCTGTCATGCCACAGTGACCTGAAAGGGTGCACACTGTGCATGTGGGAGTGTAGCCCATGACCTCGATGAGAGGTTTGCGATCCACATAACAACCTGGACAAAAATCTGGGCTGCTTATTGGAGAGACCAGAGGGTTTGTGAGTTGGCTACTGGAGGGACCAGAAGGTCCACAGCAGCTGCTGAGGAGGCTGTGGGGTTTGCTCGTGATACCCACTTGCTTTGTGTGTCTCTGCAGGTGAGGACTGAGCTCTCCAGCACAATGACTGAGCTTCAGACTTCTGGATTTAGCAATGACCAAGGTGTGAGCGCTCATCATGTACAGAACCAGCTGATTCACTGTTATCAAACCTAAAACTAGGCAAGGATCCCATAAAAGCACACAGGGCAAAGCAGCTACTAGATACATTTGGACTGGGTAATATGTGGGCTCACATCTCCTCAGTATTATAAGAACACACAGCAAATTTCTCTTTTGTCAGCTGTTTGGCAGAAATGCACTTGGAATATGCAGCTTATTAATGCTTACAGATGCTTCCATATTTTAAGAAAGTGTTCTCTGAAATATATGAAATATTGGAAATCTGACAGCCAGTTCATGACAAAGAAAATCAGTTTTACAGTACTGGGCACAAAAATGTCCAGAAACTTCCAGCAATTTGAACACCTGAAGGATAAGAACTGCAAATGACTGTAAAACAGGAAAAAGAAGCTTTGGAAAGTCAGTAATACAGTATCTTGAAGTAATTAACTTTCATACCAGACGATGCCAACAGCAAAGACAAATATAAAAATGTGGAGATCAGGTCCCTTAGATGACAGATAATTAGGGGACTCCTCTAATGAGCATGAGAATGAGCCTGTCATTGCAACACAACCCAGAGAAAATAGCATAAGGATAGTACCTTTTTCAAAGTCTCAAAAGCTGAAGAGGACTCCTGTCTTTGGTTTTGTTTTGGTTTTTTTTTTTTGGGTTTTTTTGGTTTTTGTTTTGTGGTTTTTTTTTTTTTTTTTTTTTTTTTTTTTTTTTTTTTTGCCGTGGCTGCTACTGAACAAATTAGGCAGAAGTAAAGACTGAAAGGAAAGAGATGACTGGTGCCAAACCAGAGAATTGATCAGACACACACAGGAGGACAAACTGTACGGCGAGTGGAAGAGGAAAGAACAAAATCCAGGAGGAAGAAACTTCCCTGAGTAAAAGGATGATTTCAATAGAGGAAAAAGAGATAAATAATGAAGTCTCAAAATAATTTCCACTTTATGTTAAGATACATTATATCAGAGAGAGAGTGGTGAGGTTGCTATTTTTAAGACTTCACTCCCTCCTCATACCATCTGCAAAGTTACTGAGACATTAATTTAAAAAGTAAATAATCTTGCTTGCTATATTGCCTAAGCTAAAGAAAAAAAGGGAACAATCTAAACCACTGAGTTATGCTAACTAACCAGGAATGTCTACAGCAGTACCTGAAAAAGCACTGGAGTTTATATCACTACTTATATGTTTGTCTGCTCATCAGGTTAACTTCCACCAAAGCCCTTTTAGAAAGAAAAGGTAATAATTCCATCAGAGTTCATAGCTAAAATATTTATCTGCTCGGATTAATGAAATCAAGTTTGCAGAGGTTTCACACAACATGCTGAGCATGGTTCTTTACCAGGATTTCGTGCAAGTATGATATGTAGAGTCAAACATTTCACCACCCTGATGATGTGAACAGCAGTAACTCCCCACTCTTCCTACTTCTACAAATACTAGAGATGCTACAGGAAGTAACAAAAATTAATTACCAGCTATTTATGCAGCAAGTGGAGACATCTTACTGCCTTATTTAAATGCTGTAATATTAATTCAAAGAATTGAATTATTAAATTATTGAATCTTTACTACAAGAAACTCAGCTAAAGGAAAACACTTATCCTCAAATATGTATGACAATGAGAAAGGCAAGTACAGGAAGAACCTGAAATGTCAGATACAAAATGGGCCTTTTTCACTCTAAAATTAAGCTGTGGTGATGTCTGCAAATATTGGAAAAGCATAAACAACAAGAAGAGAAACATTACATAATACCATTTAATTATTCAAAAGTACATAGTGACACGTAAAGGGATAAAATTTAGAACAGGAACATTTAGAACAAATTAGAAGGAAAACATCTGAAAACAAGAATTAAAACCCTCTGTAACCATCACAGAAGGAAGAGAATCTTCACTGCAGGAGACATAAAAAACTAAGTTTAGCCAAGAACTGGGGCGGGGTCTTGTGATGCTAAACAAGTACACAAAAGAAATCTTGATTATGTAAATAAAATATATATAAAAAGAGATATAACCCCATTCTATTATGGCACATCACTTGCAACTCTATGTTTGGAGTCTGAAATAAACTTCATTGATGCTTATAATAATTAAAATTCTGAAACCAATAAAAGACTACATAATGAACAATTATTTTGAGCTTATTGAAAACTTTATAATGCTTTCTTAATGGTTCCCTGCAGATAGTTCTTGATTACCAGGGTGGAAAGCATCATCCAAACAAATCACTGTTCCCCTGAGTTAAGACCTAAACAAGGCAAGACCTTTGTTAGAGCAACTTTGTTTACCTGAAAATGGAAGTAGTTTGTTGACACCCTGAGTTTTTAAATGGTGAGGTCTGCCAGGCAGCAGCATTAACAATGCCTAACATCCTGCCAAATGAAAAGTCCAATTCTTCTCACAAAAAGACAAACCCTGCCCTCAGTGACTCCACCATAAATCAAGAATAACACAAAATCCTCAGGGATAAATTTCAGAGATGCTGAAGTCTCCCAGCTCCATGGGAGGTCATTCTGTTTTGACTCAACTAAGTGTTTTAAGCATGAACCTCCTGAATCATATTCTTAGGCTGATTTTGAATGCTTAAATAACTTGCAGAAACAAAATAATATCCTACATAATCCCTTTAGAAAGGGCAACTTTTGTTAATATTCCCTTACATACACTATAAAGTAGGCAGTAAGAAATGTCTATCCAATTTTTTTCCTTAATAAACTCATCTTCGAAACTGCAAAATCACACTCTTGCAGGCCAGAATAGGGGGGAAAGGGGGGAAAAAAAGAAGATACCACTTCATCATTTCTACTCCATGAATTACAGACCAGCTGAGGTTGGATGTGTGGAGACACCCAATTCAATTCCCCCGCTCAAATAATTTCCTCAGGGCTGCATGCACTCGAGTTTTGACCTTCTCCAGTGATGGATACTCCACAACCCCTCTGTACAAGGTTCCTACATGCTTGGCCACCCCCACAGTAAAAATATTTATTTTAACTGGAATCTCCCATATTTCAATCTGTGCTCAGTGCTCCTGTCCAGTCACTGGCCACCACTGAAGGAAGCCTGGCTTTGTCTGCGTTACTCCCTCCCATCAGGTATTTATAGACATTGATAAGATTTCCCTGATCCTTCCCTTCTCCAGGAAGAACTGACCCAGCTCTCACAAGCCTCCCTTGTATGAGATGCTCCAGTCCCTTAAGCATCTTAGTGGCCCCTCACTGGACTTGTTCCAGTATTTCTATGTCTCTCTTGTACTGGGAAGTCCAGCAGTGGCCCCAGAGATCCAGATGGTTCTGTCCAGTGCAGAAGGGAAGGATCACATCCCCCACCTGCCTCATGCAGCCCAGGGCGCTGTCCAAGAGCACATTGCTGCCACCTGTCCACCTTCCCTGCTGCCTCTAGCCTTTTCAGGTGCCTGTGGTTATTACTTTCTTGGGGCATTACTTCTTAGGATTCCCCCTCATAGCACTTCACGAGGCTCCTGTTGGCACATTTCTCCAGCCTGGTGAGAAGGACAGCACCATGACAGGGTCCATCAGCCACTCCTAGTTTTGCATCCCCATCAAACTGCTGTGGGTGCAGTCGTGTCCCATCACTCAGGTCAACAATGAAGACATCACACAGTGCTGAGCCGAGGATCAACCCTGGGATCATCAGGAGCAACAGCCCTCCAGAGGGACTTTACACTGCCAGTAACAGCCCCATGAACACAGCCCTCTGTCCATCCCATCATCCATTCCATCAGCTTGCACAAGAGGATGCTACAGGAGAGAGGGACAAAAGCCTTGCTCAAGTAAAGGCAAACAGCACTCCCTGCTCACCCCTCATGCACTGCACTTATTTCATTATAGAAGGCTGTCGGGTTGGTCACAGATGATTTCCCCTTCATAAATCTGACAACTCTAAATCACTTTCAAATCCTTAACAGGCTCAGAAATTATTTCTGGGATGACCTGCTCAGGGGTCAATGTGAGGATGACTGGTCTGCAGTTTCCCAAATCCTCCTTCTTGTTCATTTTGGGGATAGAAATGAAATTTTTTTCCTTCCACACCTCAGGAATGAACTTCCCCCAGTTGCCATGACTCTCTTCACAAGCAATATCATACATAAAATCAAAGCAGAATCCTGTATATTATGTCTTTGGAAGAGCAAATATGTAAATTAAAGTCTGATTTCAATCAGAAAGCGCAGAAAGATTATCTGTACTTAAACTTTTATGACTACTGTTAAGACATGAAAAATGATTTTATGTATATAAAAACACAACTTAGAAGATACATTTGGGTAAAATGTTTTTTAAGTACTTTTTTCTTCCCCGTGGTCAATATGCAAAATGTCGCCAATTTTGATGCAAGATGCTATAGAGGTCTACTTTCAACAGACTATTTATAGGTAACTGTGTTTCAGAGAGAATATGGACAGATTCCATCCAAGCCTAATTTTCTAAAGTTTTGCTGAAAGCTCTGCAGAATAATCTTTCTACATATGGTCTTCACTGAACTCACTTGGTTACTCTTTGTAAACTGTGGGATGTACAATATCCACTGGCTGAGGAGCAGTGCAATTTTGTAAAATATGTAAATGCTTGAATTTGGACAATCACATCATGTAGGTGTTTTCAGAAGTCCTGTTATTAATGAAAAACAATAGACTTTACCCCCTGGGTTTTGTTTTTTTTTCTTTATATTATAGTAAATACTTTCTAACTGCTGAAAATCTGCAATTTGTCCCAACGCAAAACTGGGGCAAGACCCCTTTTTCAATGCCATTGTGTTCTCATCAAAATACATAAAACTCTAACAGTTAAGTGTCTTAAATTAATTTTACAAATCCTTATGACTGGCCAAAGAAAAAGATATAATTTATTCCAGTTGTATAACATAGTATGTTCCATTTGGTCACTCACAAAGGGTTTCAGATTTTCAGGAAACAAATGAGACAACTGTCTTTCTCAACCATGCAGACCAGACTATGATCAGTCACTTCTGCTCTAGGAAAAAGTTCATCTCAACAAAATACCCAAATACAACTGGAATTTACAAAGCCAAGGGAGATGAATTCTCAGCCTGCTCTCAAGAGGACAGGGCAAAACAGTGATGAGGAGAGCAGGATGTCAAAACACAATTTCATTGTATATATATATTATAAGTGTTAACCAAATGTGGAAACCCCTTACTATTTTAAATCTAGATGAAAACCACAAGACAATTTAAACTAATCCACAAGATACAAAACATAAATGAGGATGAATGCTTTATGCTAATTTTTAGAGAAATAATATTATTCTTTTTTATATTCTTCAAAACATCAAGGCCATTTTTCATTGTTTTAAAAATTCATGTCATGACTTTATGAATGAGATGTGTGGGTGTTGAATGATGGTAATTATATCCAATTCTCAAACAACACACTTCCTTATCAGATGGTAACATGTTTTATAACATCAGTTTTCCTATTTTACTACCCTTCCTGAAGTCAGTGCCTGGAGAAGGGAAGCAACTTGTCCACTGTGGTCGTTGTCAGAAAAAGCAAGTTTTCCCCTGGGACTCCCATTGCCAGGGGGGTAACAAGTGCTCTACTGACAAATCAGGCTTTGCAAATTAGAGTTATTTTAATAGAAAATTAGCAAATTAAATTTAATTTTAATAGTAAAACAAAATGCTATAAAAAGTCCACCCATGTATGCCGGGAGCCTGTATTTTCGTTATTCAACGTGGCAGTACTTGTATGAGAGAACTGTTGCAGTACTCACTATAAGAGTGAGGAGAAGTAGAAAAAGGTGTCAAAAAAGATAACCTATCTTAAAAATACGGAACTTTTTGAGACCAAAAGAGGCTTAAAAATATCAGCATTTCTCATGAACACGGCAAAACCCAATTATGGTATTAGTAGTCACAGTAGCCTACACTTACATTTTAAAAATCTATTCTATAAATAACAAAACCAGTTAAAAATACTTAATACAACTTCTGGATCAACAGTATTCAGAGATCCTAGCTTGGAAATCTGTGCTCTAAATTACAGATAACAACTTTGGGGCAGAGCCTTCTACAGCTATGAAGCACCACAACCCCCCAATTACCAAAAATCAAACCCACTGTGAGCTGCCAGGGGGGCGACTCTGTGTTACAAGTGAACCTGTGACTCAAAACCAGAAACTATTTCCCCACTAGGCACAGGTAAAATGCATCCACTAAGAAGGAAAGAGACACAATAATTAAAATATAGAATAATTCTTTCAAAGAGTTGTGTTTCATTTAGGTTTAACTTCAGGAATTTAGGTTTAACTTCAGGAACTACTGAGCAAACCAACACTCTTACTTTTCTGAGAGTAAAATTCTACCATAAGATAAATCAATTTTACTGGATAGGACAATGCTTTAAAAACGTATTTTATTTCAGAAATGGAACTATGCAACCTTCTCCCTAGAGTAAGAAACTGGAAGTTCTCTGATAAAATCTTTTCTGGAAAGTCAGGGCAATTTCATATCAATGGTGTGCTCTTTTTCCTGCTTTCAAATGGATTACTTAGATGTTTTAAAATGTTATAACCCACAATAATCTGTTCCAGGCACCAATGAAAAGGAAGAAAAAAATTACAGAAGTCAAGATGTCGCCTGGAAGCACTTTATGGCAAACATTATAAAGATAACACAGAGCAGAGAAGCTCTGGCTCAATCCATTATAAATACCCCATTCTTCTTAAAATCACAAAAATGTATTTATAGTAAAGAACTCTTACAGGCTTTTTCCTCCAAAGACTTCATTTAAGCACAATTTGGCAGAATTTTTGGAACAAGAAAAGACGAGATTTATAAAATATTGATGTTTTACAGTCACCCTAGTCTCGATCTACTTGCTACAAAAACAAACGCAAGGACTTTGGAAGATGACCACATCCATGTCTACTAATTACACTTCAGTTTTTTATTTTGTCCAAAATGAGCTGTCTAGCAGCTAGACTGAGAAGACACTAAATCATCACTTAGACACTAATGTCTCATTAAAAACACAAGTTATTGTTTTCATTTTGTTACCGGCACAATATATTTTTAAATAAATACATGTGATATTAAGGAAAAAAAAAGAAAAAAAAAGGAAGAAAACCCACCATCCACAAAAATACTCCTGTACACACAATGTATAGATCAACCTTTTTTCGCCCTATGTCCAAAGGACAGTGCAGATGTTTGTCCTCTCTGCTTTCACCCCAGGTCCCCCCGTGGCTTCAAGAAAGGGACAAACACAGACACAATAGGCTGCACTGACTGGCCTATTTTGAACTAAAATTATTAAATAATCACTTTGAGTGCAGGGATGAACAAAAGGCAATAAGAAACAACTTTCTTGAGATTCTCAAAATAAACTTTTTTTTTTTTTCAATGAAAAGTGGCTCAGTGGAAAGCAGGAAGGGGAAGATGACAATATATGGGCTTTAGAAATATTTTTGGATAAGCAAATTAGGACTGAAGTGAGAGCACTTCACAGTCTTCACTAAAAAATTTCATGCTGAAATACATGAAAAGCATTTTGTTTACAAAGTAAAGAAGCAAACCTGAAAGTACAAAATACTAACTGCCTAATAATAATACATTTTAATAAATTTCATTTAATACATTATTTAATAATAATACAATTTAATAATAATACAATAACACTAAAAGAGGGATGTGAAGTTATAGTCCCAGTTTGACATGAGTCAAGAATAACAGACAAGACAGGGGAACAAATAGGGCTCAAAGGAATGTTCCAGGGAAGAAATTCACAGTTAATTATTTCACTTTATTGATAGCAGTTTAAAAGGGGTCAATGTAAAGCACAAGTTGGCATCCATTTAAATTTGCCTTTTGAAAAATAGAATTTTCTGAGCTTCCTCAACTAGAAAGACAAACATGAGTTGTGCTCATTCACGTGAAACATGCACGACTTGGTGTTTATTGACAAGCATTTAGATTTAAATAACTGAAAATCTGGAGAGAACTTACGATAACATTACAGGTGGATTGAATTAATATTAATACATAAATTATTAATTTAAGAATTTCAGGCTGCTGAAATAAAGGCAAAATCAGCAATCAAATATAGGCATTTAAAAAGTTGGGGCTTTTCGTTTAAATTTTTTTTCTTGGTTTTTTAATATACAGTTCACCCAGCATTATGCCCAGTACATAAGTTAATCATTACCACAGATATTGTCTTTTGCTTTCTTATCTGTATCTGCAAAACACAATGTGAAATGATAACAGATAAAATCCTAAATCCCTTACTTATAAAAACAGACAAACCAGGCTGAAAAAGTTTAAAAAAAACCCCATACCACAGTCCAAAAGTCATTCGAAGTAACACTTTTAATTACTTATTGCACATTTCTATGACTGCAGAAGACAAAATTCTTGAAAATATTAAATACAGCATCCTAAACAAAACCCGCAGATGCTCAGTATCAAGAAGCTATTAAAAAGAACCAAACTTACAAAACAATAATTAATCTCTATGGATAAAACTGAGGAGTTGACATCCTCAAAGGAATGACGTTCAGCATCCCATCTCCCCCTTCTTTTTCTTCCTCCTTAGGAGCCAAGGAAGCAGTGACTGGATTTAGGGAAAGAACTAATTCTCCAAGAGAACCTGTGGTTTCACTGAATCGGACACTCCAGAGGCAAGAGCAAATGCAATCTTTGGTATCAGAACAATCTGTTACAGGAGAGTAATTAATGTCCCCATCCTGCAGTTATTGAGCACCCCTCATTTCCCTCCTTTCACTTTCAGAGAGGAAAGAGCACGAGCTGCATTCCAGGGTATCCGAGGTGCCACAAAGGAGGCAGCCACAAAACACTGAGCTATTCCCTGGTATTTTTCCTCTTTAAAACACCCTGACTGTGCTTCTATATCAAGGCACAGTCGTTGCTTCTTAGAGCTGCAGCTTGGCATCACTCAGGAGCCCAGCGACGCTGCTCGTGGTCGGGATCTGTGTGGTCCAGGGAAGCTCTGCTTCCTCGGAAATGTGGCATCAAACAGAGTTTATTTAGAGCCCAAGTCTCTCGGGCACACTATGTAAGTTTATTGTTTATCCCTTGCTGGGGAAGTCTTCTGAGGTCAAGGTAAGAAGCGGGAGGTGATACTTGATATGAATGTTCCAGCACACGTTATGTGGTCCATGGCTGCAGCAGCCCCACGAGCACTCTGCTGGTGGTCTGTGGAGATCTGGCCAGTGGAAGGTGCTGGCTTTCCCCGTTTCCAGCTGCTATATCATATTTGATGTATTTTTAGCCTAACTTAATATTTTCCTAATATTCCTTTTCCATGTAAGCAATTAGTGTGGTTACCAGGGATGGCAGCAGAAGTGGTATTTGGCTGCCAGGGGGAGAAGAGGTGGTCCTTAGCTGGGCACGGGAGGAGAAGCACAAAGTCCTTCTTAGGAGGTGGGGGAAACCCACCCAAGAGGTCTTAACACCTCCATTTCTCCATTCACTGAAGTGAACAATTTAATTGTTCTTTTTTCAGAACATTCTGCTGACACATTAATTAATATCACTGAGGAGGCAGGAACAAACCAACAAGTTGCACTTTTTAGCCTTACAAAAGAGACAAACAAGGTATAAATGGTTTTAAAAATATGTGGCATTTCTGACCTTGAGTCTTGCAATTCATACATTTCTTTAAAATCTTAGCACCTGGAGGTAAAGTACAAATTTCTGCAGTTAATTCACCAATCTAAAAAGCAGAAAAATGTCTTCCAAAATAGATTTGGCCATGACCTAGCAGAATTGTGCTGTTTTAATGTTCATTTTTGAAAAAAAAAAATTGAGATGTTTCTAGTATTTAAATAAATTACCCTGTTAGCCTCTACTGCCTTAATTCATATTTACTTACTTTCATCTTGCCTTTGACTAATCAAAAGAGACTCACCAAATCAGTTGGAGACAATTTAAATAATACTATATTAAATGGTGAACATTTGATGAAGAAAGAAAAGTCTCTTTGTATACTTTTAAAATTTTCATTCTTATTTAATTATCCATGAAACTACACTGACTTCAATTTGCTCATGAAGGTCCAGCTGAGAGCAGTCAGTCCCTAACCATGCAAGCACAGTTTACATTACCTTTAAGGGAAAAAATTCAAATATTGAGAAGATACAAATTTAAGTTATTCAGCTTCTGAATTCTGCAAACAACAATGCTTATGAATGAGTGGAATTTATTTAGGAAAACAGTCCCTGGAGACAGGGATTTTATGTATTAAAAGGTGTCCTTGCCTTCCTTTGAAATGCAGCAGAGTTCAGGCTCCTTACATCTCTCGCTTCCTCCAAGTAAGATGGGTATTTTTTTACAATTCTCTAGAGCTTTTGCCTGATGCCTGGAAAACACCAAATCCCTTATTGGCTTTAGATGTCTGTAAGATTTCAGTAGAGCAGACTCTCTGAATCTCTTTCCAAGACTTTGCAACTGAGGGCCTTCCTAAACCTCAGTTTAAGAAGGATTTACAGAGACTAAATTTGCTCATCAATGGCTGACAGAATAAAACACAAAATTGCATGAAACCGAATGGAAAATCACTTCCATGTATGAGGGTTTTCCTCCCTTCTCTTCCCCAGAAGCTTAATCATCATCTAGTGGTTGCTGTTCTTCGATCACTTTGACAGGGAGCAGACCATAATGCTTAAGAATTAAGCAACAAAAATAATAAGGTGGGGTGTTTTTTCTTTCTTTTCAAAATAACCCCACTGGCTTGTATATGTATATCCTGACTGGCAGGAACTTTTTCTGGCATCTGTCCAGACAGTTAAAGGAAAGTAGGGAGTATAAATATGATTTTAGAAGTACACGAAGAATTCTTTCTCTTTTTTCCCTCTCCTTTCCCATAAAGCCATTACCTACAAAGGTAGGTGTGGAATAACACCAGTCTTGAAACCTCAGCCCATTAAGATAGAAGGAAATGCAAACTGCAAGGAAAGCTGTTTTCAGGGACATACTGTGCAACCATGAGCCTGCTTTGTATGTTCAGGAAATTCTCATGAGTTTTCTTAATGAAAAAAAAAATTGCTAAAAAAAGATTTGCTGTAAATATCTCACAAGCCATGACAAAGTACCTTATAAAATATAACTATTCATAAACAGTCTAGCCTCTGGAACTAAAAAACACTGACACTTTCTATTAAAAGGTGCTTAGTCACGGTTCACTAAATATTTACAACGAATCATTTATTCTCTAATTTCATTGACTTTACTGTCGTTAGCAAAAGTCAAGAAAACTTCCTGCACGAGTGTGAATGGCTTGTGCATGTAAACCACAGCTCCCAAAATCATTTTATGGAAGCAGAAAGATCTCCACATTATACAAGTAGGTCCTCCTCTTCTGTAGAAAACTATCTGCTTAAACTTCCATTGGATGCAAGTATTCAAATGAATTGAAACCAGAAGGCACAAGAGTAAGTGAACATCACATCTTACAGGATAAAAGGGAAAATAAAAAGACACAGTTCCCCAAGTTCTGCTTCTCCTGATTTCTATCAGCAAGTTTTCCAGCCAAATCCTGGCATCCTTTCTCTTTTTCTCTAAGCCCAGCCAGGGAAATAGAAGCTCAAGCAAGGAGAGGGTGAAGGAAAAGTGCATTACACAGCATTACAGAGCCCATGTTAGCACAAAGCAGTGTCAAGATCTGGGCTATTGGTATTGCAGACACTTCACCAAATGACAGCAGGAAGTTTTCTGCTCCTGTTTGGGTGGAGATGGAATGGGAGACTTAGGGTTTGTTTTCTAGGAGCCTGGTTGAGCTGCTGATCAAGCAAGGGAAGCTCAAAAGGATTTGTAGGGAAAGGGGGTGCTTACAAAAACACACAGATTTCTGCCAAAAATTGCAGGCTTTAACACTACCAGAAACAGACAACCTCCCACACTCTGCACTGACAAAACCATGATTCTTTTATGGGCTTGTCAAAGACAAAAGACTGTAAAATGCCATGGTTTATCTTTACAGTGGAGGCTTACACTGAAACTGCCTAACAGAGTTATGCGAACATCTACACCTGAATGGAGCCTCCTTAACAAGGAGTTATTTGTCTTAACCCTGAAGTCTTTCCATGGTTTGATATCATAGATTTGTATGGTAATAGCAAGGTTGCTGTTCTCCTCTTGCTGACACCATTTAGAAATACGAAATCATTAAGGTTGGAAAGATTGAGTACAGCCATTAACCCAACACTGCCAAGCCCACCACTAAACCATGTCCCCAAGTGCCACATCTACACATCTATTAAAATCCCCAGGGGTGGTGGTGGATCTTTTTCCTAAGATCCAATCTAAACCTCCCCCAACACAAGCTGAGGTCATTTCTTCTTGTTCCATCAGTTACATGGGAGAGGAGGTCAACTCCTACCTGGCTCCAACTTCCTTTCACAGGGATTTGTAGAGAGTAAGAAGCTCTTCAAGCCTCCTTTTCTCCAGGCTAAGCCTCCCCTTCTCACTCAGCTGCTCCTCAGACTTGCACTCCAGACCGTTCCCCAGCTCCGTTCCCTTCCCTGGACACGCTCCAGCCCCTCAATGTCTGTCTTGTCATGAGGGGCCTGAAGCTGAATCCTTGATTTGAGGTGTGGCCTCACCAGGACACAGCACAGGGGACAGTCACTGCCCTGCTGCTCCTGCCACACCATGGCTGGTACAGCCCAGGTGCCTTTGGCCTTCTTGGCCACCTGGGCACACCTGGGTCATGTTCAGCTGCTGTCACACCAGCACCCCCAGCTCCTTTTCCACTGGGCACTTTCCAGCCACTCTTCCCCCACTCTGCAGCACTGCAAGGGGTTGTTGTGACCCAAGTGCAGAACGTGACATTTGGCCTTGTTGAACTTCCCGTAACTGGCCTCAGCCTGTGTATCCAGCTGGTCTAGATCCCTCTGTAGACTCTTCCTGCCCTCCAGTAGATCAACAGTCATATACAGCTTGAGCTGTCTGCAAACTTGCTGGCTGTGCGCTCGATCTCCTTGCCCAGATTATTGATAATATTGAAACTGTTCATCTGAGACAAAAAAAAAACAAACCCTGCACCATGAATTTGAGGCCTTCATACTCATCCTTCCTCTTTTTATGGTAACATGGATAAGACAGAAAGACCAACAAAAATCAGGAACACTTCTATCTAACAGCCCCATCTCCAGTTGGTAAAGACAGAAGTTTTGCATGAAGTACATCAATTCATACTCACAGGTAGCATTTTTTGAGCTCTACTTCATATAGACTTAGACATATTTGACCACAAAGGTTAAGCAGATGAAGAGGCCACCACTGCTTCCCTGTTAAACTATTCCATTGACAATCTCACTGTTAAAAATATGCTTTGGTTTTAATATTAATTTATCTTGCTTCAGTTTCCAATCAGTATCCGTCCTACTTGTGGGAGACTGTGTGACTCATCAAGAGGTCCAGTCAGTGCAGCCACTGGATTCCTGACAGCAGCTCAGTTAACCAATATGGGTAGGGCCAATACCAGAGTTAAATGACCAGATCTTTAAGCTGCACAAACTCCAAAAGGATTTTAGACCTCTACAGTATGAGAATTGGACACTGTTTTTGAACCCTTTTTCTGTGAGATTACAGGCCTGAACTTTCCATGTTAATGGTGGCCAAGCACCTTCTGACATTCTATTTCATAAAACACACAGTGAGTGAATAAAAAGAAATTATGTATGATTTGGAATCATTCCAGCCACTGTTTTCACAATACCCCTCTATGCCCAAAAGCCAGACAGGAGTATTTAGATTAAAACACAGACAGTTCACACAAGTCCACCCATCAAATGATCAAGATCTGCTACTGCCCCTACCATTACTTTTGATTCAAAATAAATCTCATGTAATTAGTCTGCTACTTATACTTTAAGCTACTACACTCAACAAAAACTAATAGCATTTAGTTTTTACTGTCCTTACATATGATTTTAATTCTGAATTTCTTTGTATAATAAAACAAGCAGGGGCACTTTGCTTGGGAAAACACCATGTAGGAAATATGGTTATATGACTTCAGATGGCTTTTCACCAACTAAAAAACCACAAGAGAACTGCTGGTGAGATTGATTAATGTGCAAGCACAATTAATATATAATCACATCCCTGTATTTCTATTGCATTCTTATATTCCAATTAAAGGAACAGCCACACAGGTAAGACAGAAAACCCAAAGGAAAGACTGGCATAGATTATCATGTTAAACGTGGGGAACCCTGAAATTTCAGTTCAATAAAAGAATGTTTTGAATCATCAATTAAAGCTCTCATACATAAGGCTTTAAAAAAAATCACTACAGATTATGTTTTTACAAACAATGAAGCTTATTATACTGGTTTTTAGCTGGTATAGCAATAGTTCTAAATTTTTTTTCTCTACTTCCTATTTTTTCCAAACTCAGTTCTCATATATTTTAAATTCCCTTTCCTAAATTGCGTCAGCTATTCTTAACATTGAGGGTACCCCTTTAAGTCAGTCACTTCAGATACTACAGATCCTACTCTCAGTGCTTGCAATCTAAGATGGATGAGTTTCTACATCTCAAAAAATAGACTCAGTTTGAAAATACATCAACTCATGTCTTCAAGAATATGACCTCCAATGCAACTTCAATCCATGCATGTATAAATCCAGCGATATCAAAATATGTATGAACTTGCTGTAGTCATACTTGAGTGTTAGATGTTTGCACACAACTTGGAAAAACTGGAATAGCAGCATTAATCTAGATTCGAAAATGCAGCATCACAGAAATTATGATTAAACATTGCCAAAAATATACTTTACCAAAATGAAAATACAGGGGAGGAGAAAAAAAACCTGTCTCAATTATTGAAGTTTTGCAATTACTGTTTTGGCTTCTCATGCTTATCAGGAACAAGGCAGGCATGAGCTCCAAATATCACACAGACCTTTACAACAGGGAAAATCAAATCAGGTTAGATGAGGATACAAAGGGGACTGTTTAGCTCCTCTCTTGACTTGGTTTCCATCCAGCTGGTACACTCCAAATGCCTTTAATCTCTTAACTACCTGTCTCATTAGCATCCCTACAGAGATCCAGGGTGTTTAGAATATCTGGGAGGCTTTCATGTGCTATGAGTTGAAAAGCTCGATATGAGAAACCAACAAGCCCTGACAAAGTAAACCTTGGCACAAAATACTGTATCATTTTGAGTTTATAACATATGAGCACCTTGTTCCCATGCCTGGCACTGCAAAACATTGTAAAAGAATCATCCCAACTTGCTGACCAAAGCCATAAAGAACAGATATTCAATACAGAGTGTAAATGCCTATAATCACTTCACCAGAGGAAACACACTGACAACCCACAGGCCTGAGCTCTACTGGAGCACCAGGGAGGCACGGGCACTGTCATAAAGCTTCGCATCAAATATGATTCAGAGGAGATGTTATAAGTTCTTGAGAAACTTTTTTTAAAGCCCTCAGTGAAGAACACACTAAGTACACATGCCCTGAAGACCATTTGTGTGTGCTTGGTCTTTACTCAGCACAAGAAGCTCCCCCCCTGTGCCTTTCAGCTTTCTGAAGATTCCTAAGATTATTCAAAATTTTTGTTTTGCTTTAAAATACAACCTTTGCACAGGGAAACTCATGTGGTCTCACCCATGTTCATCTGCAGAATGCTCATTGCTAAAATAAGTGAACTGTAATGTGATTTTTAGGCAATGGTATCGCTGGGATTGAGACAACGGAGTCTGTGCTGCCCTCTCAGGAAATGCAGGAGAAAATTTGTAGTTTGGGAAAGGAAGTGGGAAATGCCACTGGAAAGCCCTCTGTGTGCCAGCCAGAGCTACAGGATGCAATCCTGTCACCAAAATACCCCCTTGCACTGCTGGGACTCAGACACCATTCTCAGAAGCAAATCAATCAGCCAGCAGGGCTCACACTGCCTGCAAGGATTAAACTTTTCAAAATCAACTTTCAGGCAAAGCAAAATTCATTATCTTTTTTCTCCTTTTTCTTTCATATTTCAACCTTCTCCTCTTTTCACCTGAAACAATGTTCAGAAATGTTCAGAAATTTAATTGTTTTCATAAGCAGGTACTCCACAAATCCAATTACATGGCACATGGTAAAAAAAACAACCAAACATGAAAATGCCACTACAAATGCCTAAAACCTTTTTATGATCATTAAGAGGTTTACACCCTGACTAGGATGAAGAACAGTTTTTTCCTTACTACAT
This sequence comes from Motacilla alba alba, assembly GCF_015832195.1. Lineage (NCBI taxonomy): Eukaryota > Metazoa > Chordata > Aves > Passeriformes > Motacillidae > Motacilla > Motacilla alba. The sequence continues at coordinate 5,857,623 of NC_052018.1, forward strand.
TTCAGTTCTTTCACTCTAAAGCACTTTAAGCAAAGAGTAATCACTGAGGAACAGAGTAATCAGAATAAAACTGCCTTCAAATATCCAACTGCTGAAATGGCAAGTGACTAGGTATCTACTACAAGTTTTGCCCTATTATCTTATATTCTGGAATAAGTCACTGAAACTTTAGAAAAAGCTGTTTGAAGATGTTACAGAAGCATATTCCTTTTGTAATACAGTTACTACTTATTAATTGTTAATAAGAGACTCACAAGAGACAGCTACCTCAAATGTGAAAGAAAAGAAAAAGAACAGAAAACCAAGAGGTTTCTACTCATAAGACTAAACATGATGAAAGACTTCTAGAAATGTCTCAAACCCAAGACTTTACACCTTCTGCTATAACCTGGCCTAGAGAATTCACTTTTGGCCACCAACAGCACTGACAATATTGAGTTGCCGTGTCACTGGAGGACAAGCCACAGAGGTCACCCACCCAAAATGTATGCAAGGACCACAGGGTGACAACAGGCAGCCCCAGTGCCTGCCCATTTTGCATACCCTGCCTGCTTCCCCTGCCTCATATCCCACATCCTAAGCCGCAGGCTGGCAGGCACCTGGGAGAACTCTTCACAAGGGTGACAAAGGGCTTTCAATTCACCCACGTCAGGTGGATATCCTCAAAATTTGGATAGTGTTTTTAAATAATAAAATTACTACATCCTTCCTGGCCTTTCCTACAACAACAGCGATGCAAAAAATGGAGTGGCTCCTTCCCCAGCCCTCACCATCAAATTTGAAAAGGGAAACTGTCAAGGGGGGTAAAGGCACAAGTTTTGCTTACTCTGCTTCAGCATAGATTTAATAATGATAAATGACCACTTCATGGTGTCGCTTCTCAATCTCTACATACTCTTAAAACTCCATGATGCTCTAGAGCAAGACCAGAGGAGGCCATGGAAATTATTAAAGGGATGGAACCTATTTCCTATTAAGAGAGTTTGGGTTGTTCAGCATGGAAAAGGGAAGGCTCCATGGTGACCTCAGAGCACCTTCTAAAGGGGGTACAAGAGAGCTGGGAAGGGACTCTGGACAAGGGATGGAAAGACAGGACAAGAGGGAATGCCTTTAAACTGAAAGAGAGCAGGTTTAGATATGAAGGAGAAATTCTTCCCTGTGAGGGTCCTGAGGTCCTGGCACAGGTTACCCAGAGAAGCTGTGGCTGTTCCATCCCTGGAAGTGTCCAAGGCCAGGTTGGATGGGGCTTGGAGCAATCTGGGATAGTGGAAGGTGTCCCTGCCCACAGCAAAGGGTGGAATAAGATGATCTTTAAGTTCATCTTTTATTCTCTTCCTCCAACTCTGATTACACAGCTAAGGGACAAGACGACTTTGAGTATTCATGCATGATAAAAGGGTATGTAAAAGAGGAAATACAAATGATATCTCCTTCCACCCTTACATACAGCAGTGAAATTTACTATTAGGAGCACTAATGAGTGATTATAAATTATTCTTCATACCTGGCTTGAAAAATGATGTAACAATCTTCTGCAAAGTTAAACATGTCTGCTACTGAAGTAGCTGATTTTTAACTGCTCTGTAACTTCTGAATTTACTTCCTTGCTCCCAAGAAGACAAAAAACAAAATCACTGCTATAAAGAATAGAATAGAATTGTAGAGTAGAATTGTATCTTCCTTCAGTCAATAATGCACAGGGCAAGTATGCACAAGTAGTAAGAAATCTGTTTTTAATCAGCTTGATTGAAGAACTTCTGTAAATAAAGTATGTTATTAGTTCTTACTTTGAAGGCTATAAGCAGAAGTTGCCAGAAATAGTTTTCATGGTGGCAAATTCTGTCAGCTCTCACACATTTTACTGAAAAATATATAGTATTTTGTTAACTTCCTTGCAAAAACAAAACGTGGCAAAGTGTCACGCTTTGTTACACAGTCAAAGAATCAGTTTCCAAGCCATTCAGGAAATCAAAGAAAGGTTGAATTTTATTTTACTTCAGGTCGTTTGGGTCAGAGAGCAAATAATAATTTAGTAATAACAACAATTAAATGAATGTATTTGTTTCATGTTATCAAGTAACTTTCTTACTTGGCCTCTATAGGCCTTTCATTTTTATATTTGCCTTCAGAGAAGCTGTAAAATCTCTCAAGAGTGAGACTTCTTGGCAGAAGTACACACTAGAGATGATATCTATCACTTCTGAACCAGCCTAATTTTTCAAAATTTTCTCTGTAAGCTGAAGGTTTGGAAGAACAAAATTGAGCTTGAAAATCAGAACTTACTAGGAACTGGAAATATTTTTAGAAATTAATTTGAAAAACTGCACTTATAAGAACCCAACTATTCAATGCTAAAAATGCTGTAAACCTAAATAATTATGAAAATTTGTTTGTTTGTGGTTTTACTTTTAAATAATAAACTGTACAGGCCTGTTAGTTACTTATCCCTGTGCTAAGCTTTTCTTCCCTTACCAAGAATGACCTGGTAAGCATAAATTCAGTTCTTGGTATACTTAAAATTAAACTAATTTTACATTTTTAGCATAGACTAAATGTTCTAAACCAAATGAAAAAAAAGGAGAGCAAAGTCACATATCCAAGTGTGCACTTTTAATCTACTCTAAAATCAGATTTCTATAAACAAAAGTCTTGATGTAAAGCATTTCTATAAAATGGATGAGAACAAAATTGGTGGGTTTTGCAGAGCATAGCAGAACTGGAAACTAAAAATATTATTTTAGGTGGTGAAAACAAAACTTTTTGCATATGTAAGTGAATTATGGTGGGTTTTCCTGTTGCCTGTAATTTAGCTTCAGTAATGAACAGCTTTTTGGGTCTTTCTGCATTGGGCTTCTTTTTCCCTGGGGAAGAGGGGATTTCAGCATTTCTTAGAAGTCAACTGAGAGGTTGAAAATTATCTGAAAAAGACAAATTATCTGAAAAACAACTACTGATAAAATAATTTATTCCTTTTCAGCACAGAGGCTATGGAAATGCTGCTGTAGAAAACCAAGCCAAGCGTGTCTTTATTACCAACCCTAATCCTACATTTAATTGTTTGATTTCCACAGATTTCAAAAGTTCAAAGTACACTGCACAGAACTTTCAGTTATTTCAACTGAACCAGCCTATGGGTGAACAATTATGAATTATGCAGTTTCTAAATCTTTGATTTTTCATCATCTAAATGATGCTACAATTCTTATTTTTATATTGCCCGTCTGTCATTAGAGAGAGGGTTTTTTATTTTAATTCACAATTCTTGGTAGCTACTACCTCTTACTGAAAAGACTGTGTACTGAAAATAATTTCTTTCCCATCCTCTAAAAGAGCAGGAAATAGTAATGATTGTATCTAATATTTCAATTGCAGGTTTTTTTAATAAGATAATCACTTATTAGAGGTGAACAATAGTATACGTACTGTAAAATTAAATGAAATTATTTTTAACAATCATGTAAAACTAAGGAAAACAGAATAGATTACTAGTAACATCAATTTTCCAAAATATTTTTCTTCTGCCACATGTAGACCATGCAAGACCAATAAGATTTTAGTGGTCTTTTTCACACTCTTATTTTCAGCAAAAGAGTTTGTGATGTATAATCGCTCACGAGAACATAAGAACTCATCAGACCCCCCTCACTAGGTCGGTTGATCCCTGGCAATAGAACTGCACACATTGCACTGCTGCCCATGAGGGGCACCAGCAATTCACTCTACCCCTGAAGTTGCATCTTATGAGCTCCTTCATTGCAAACTCCTACTGGTACTTAATAAATATCACAGATTTACAAATCAAAGGGGGAGGTTCTGTACCATTTCCAAGACTTGAGCACCCTTAGTGGAAAAGTTCACATACAAAATGCAGTAAAAAGCTTGACTGAAAGTCAGATTAAATTTCCTTTTCTGATGAAGACACTATTTTAAACAACACAGAGAGCCATTAAGATTCTAAAAACCAATCAGTAATCAATGTACTTTTTTGTAAACAGAGGAAATAAAAATAAATCATAATTTTGAACAATGACATTTGGGAGAGATATCACAGGTGTGATTTACTACAGAGGAGACATTTTGGTGTTCCTCAAAAACACTGTGTCTACCCCCAGCTTCAAGAATTATCTTTTCTCAAATAACATTCCCAATGCTATTGTTTTAGATCCATCTGCTCTACTCATTTTCATCTCACAGTGCATTTAAATTTAAATTTAAATGTATTTTAAGCGTATTTCAATATTTTCTTTAAAGCAACACTTTCTTCTCTAAGTAAACTTTCATTAAGAACCATGTAATCACCCAAAGCAAACCCATACTTAGAGAGGTGTGCTGATTGTACTCCTGGTGGTGCATTGATTGCCTGGAAATGACTCTGTGCATCCCCAGCAATGGGTGACCATTCCAAATTTCAAAGTGGCAATGCTTTTGTATAAAACTTCACCTGAGCAAAGTCCTTACAAAGCTAAAAGTGTTATCTGCACACAGATTAGAGCTAATCTCCCTTTTCTTCCTCTGTTAATGTGACAGTTACTAAGGCTGCTGATTTCTGTGCAGTGAAGGAAGTTTCTCCCTGGACTATTTCAGAAGCTATTGCAAGACTTCCAAGGAGTCAAGTTTTGAAGGGCATTTTCATTAAACCACACAAATGCTAAAACGATTAATTAAATTATTTCCAGTAGAGGTAAAATGATAAAAAAACCCCAAAAAAATACAAAATATTGCTTGAGAGTACTTTTCCTGATCAAATGCCAATATGCATCAAAATACAAAATTTCCAAGCTTGTCCACAACCATCCTTATTGATTCTGATTGCTGCAAGGGTGGCAACAAATGATTCTGTTGAAGCTATCGTGCATCAGCCATCTCAGATCCATTTCCATCTCTGGAGCAAATCACTGCTGTGAAAGCACAACTCCTCCCCGGCAGGGAAAGCAGCAAAACTGGAACAGTGGCAGGGTAGGAAGCAAAGCCAGGGTCTTAAGGGAGAGTCATAAAGAAAGTGCTGGTGAGCTGTTCCAGGCACACAACCACAGCCAGAGCAGCACAGGAGCCTCAGCTCTGAGAGTTGCCCTAAAGAGCCTCTGAGATTTAGTTCAGAGATGTGGATTTGGAGCAATTTTTCATAATTGTTTATGGTAACCCTTCTAACTATGAGTTCGTCTTGTAGATGCAGATCCGTAAAACATGCTGCACCTGAAGGAATGACAAATATTAGAGCATCAAAATTTTTAAAGGGGGAAACAGAGAAAAGAAGGATAGAAGTCTGTTGCTCACATTCTTCATCCCAGACTGATAAACTCAGAACAGTTCTTCAAGGAGATCTTTATGCTCAGCCCATAATCAGCATCACTCATCATGTATCATCACCCAGAGAAGGCCTGAAGAACTTAAACATTCAAAAGCTTCTCATTTGTAATCAGCTGTATATCTATAATAAATCACTTCTCCATACAAATCCTGCTTCACCTAAATCAACCTCTCGAAGTACTCAATAATCACCCAAGTCACCTAATTTATTTCAATCAAAGTTTTGGAAATGGGCCATGTGACTGATTAGTAAGGCTATTAGGGGATGCAAAAACCCCCAAATTCAGTATAAAATCACAAACTATTCTTAAGACTCCTTTTACATTCCTGCTATGTAACCATTCTTTTTTATTTTTCACCCTCAGTAATGTTCTGATTAAAACCATCACTGCTACAAAGCAGATGAATGTGATTCCCATCTTGTCAGCTCTAGTGCCCAGCAGTATCTGTTGCCATAAAGATCTTCCGAGAGATCCAGAGCAAGATCCAGTATTTGTACTTTTCCAAGTGCTACCCTGCCTCCTTAGCACAAGTAAAATATGGTTAAAATATGTCAATGACCTTAGTTGCCATTACTAAGACAGCGTAGCTGCATAATCTCCACCTCCTAGCACACCATGCCAGAATGGAAAACCTTACTTACAACCACCCTGTATGAAAGAGAATTTCAATGTTCAATAATAAAAGTAAATAATTATGCCTCTTAATCACACTTTGATGTTTTCTGTAAGTTACAAAGCATGAGTGTCACACATCATCTAATTTTTAAGTAGTGCTTTTCATATAAAGCTACTTCAGAGAAACAGGCAAAGTGTGACAAGCGCAGCTGAAAGATTTAGTCAAAATTATAAAAATCACCAGCAATGCTGACATAGGGACACCTACTCAAGGACAGATAAGTGCAGACATCTTAACCTGAGATCTGAAGCACACAATTTCTATTTTATTTGAAAACCCTAGTAGGAAAAATATTTCAAAGACCAAGATCAGGGACCTGAATCTCTTTCTTCCCATGTGAATATGGCCTTTCACTTGTTCCACCTTGTCCTTTGTCACTAATTATCTCAGTGTATCAATTAGCACTTGTGTAAGGCTGTGGCCTGATCACCATGGAAAGTTGGGAGCAGGGTCAGGAGCCTGCACAAGGCACTGGGGACATCGGTGACAAAGTTGGCAGTGCTGGGTTAGAGGTTGGATTTGAGGACTTAAAGGTCTTTTCAAAGCTAAAAGATCCTGTAATTTCTGCTCCTGCACTCCAGCACCAAACCACAAGCCACGCTCAGGGGTGTTCACCAGTGAGATGTTTGGAGGAGGGAGAGCTGGGCAGGGAGGTTGGTTCATCTGCCTTTTAGAACTGAGGAAGACAGGGCCCTATCTCACCTGATCTAATCACAAATCAAATTACAATTTGGTTTCAAACATTCAAACAAGGCTCTGATGTAACTATACAAACATTGCTGCGCTTTAAAGGTTTCTCTCATTTTTGTTGTTATCATACCAGGTACTCATTTAAGCCAAGAAGAATTGCTTGCCATGAAAAATTATCCTGAAACTCCCATTTATGATCACGCATCTGGGTAAAAAATACAAGTAAGTAAAAAGATGGGAATGAAAAAGGGATGTTTATAGTTGCTATTTCTATGAAAAAAAAAAAAAGGGCAAAGGTTTGGGGTTTTTTGGGTTTTTTTTTCTCCAAACCCTCAGGCATCAGACCACACAAAGACATTTTAACTGGTCAAAGCTCAGAAATTTAAAGAGGAAGTCCTCTGGACCAAAGAAAACAGCACTTCTTCCAGAAGAAACGATGGTGGGTCTAACTGAGGTCCTTAAAGCTGAGACCCTTTCTAAGATGCAAGATTAAAGTATCTTTGAGTAGGGACCAACACAGGGCCCTTAAAAAGCCCTAAAAAACTGTGGTTAACTCCCCTACAGATTAGCACTCATCAGATTGTGCCAAGAAAAAACACATTTCTGAATCTACCCATTTGAAGAGGACAAAAATCATACTACAGATCACAGAACAAATGCACAAATAAGGTCCACTTTGAGATCACCATGACTTGCTAGATCCAAACTTAAAATTCCCTGAAAAAAGGCAATTATATATTTTCTTTTTAAAATTACATTCCCTAAAAAGAAGCAATTTCTCTCTTAGGACCGAAACCAGGATGTGGGATAAGATTTGCTTCAATATTGAAAACCATGTGCATATAACACAATATGGGATAATCAACTTTCACTCACCACAACAATTCTCATCCTTACAAAGAGAGAAGTAGGGGTCAGCTTTTTGTGCCTAAACTGAAGGCAGACCTAGACCAAATCAGATGAGCTAAGTCACAGGATCAGAACACCTCATTGGCAAACAAAGGGAGTCAAATTTTAACACCTCATCCAAGGAAAGGGTCACTGTCAGGATCACACATCTGGAAAACTGCTGCAGTTCTGCCTTATCTGCAATTATGGGATAAAATCCATTTGTCAAAAACTTTACCTTGAATAATAACTGATATTCATACATTAATCTAAAATATACACATCCTATTAAAATATCACTTTTCTCTGACAGAAATCTAAATATGAGCTATGCAACTAATTGGCAATTATAATTAGGAGTAGAGAATATATTATGTAAACAGTACTAGAGATTCTGCTGAGTTAGTGTAAATCTCTCTTTTGAAGCAGTGACATGATAAAACAATCAGAGTACAAGATGACAAACCTTGTCAAATAGAACCTAACAACAGGAATGCTACATCAACAGTAAAGTTTGTTTTGCTATATTTTAGTATATTTAATTTTTAATTTTTCCTCTAAACTAGGGCATATACCAATTTACTGAAAAACAGAGTTATTTCCTTAAAGTATCAATTAACAGCTATTCCTTTCACACAGGAGGAGCACTGCCATTTTTAAAAGATGTTTCTAACTCAAGATCTAACTTGAGTTGTCGGTCCACAGAATTCAAGAATGTCTGGATTTTAGCATTCAAGTCTGAGCACAAATTAACATAATTCAAAGAGCAGCCAAAACACAGCTGTTCTGAAATTAATCTCCCCAAAATCTATATTTTTATATTTGACCATCTGAAACGTCATGAAAGTTGCATTAACAAAATTTCCTGAAAAGGCAGCAAAAACATTTTGTCAAAACCAGCTCTAAGGCTGGTACAGCAAATACCTGCTTGATACTAAACATGGTTTTCATCTTTATGGAAAACCATTATTGACATTAACTACTATCAAGAAGGTTTTATGGATCCTTTTCATTATTTATTTTCTATTTGTGAATAATTAATATTCTCTTTTAATTAAAGCATTCCTTATGTTTTATTTCTAATGTACTGTTACAACACCTTTCATTTAAAATTATTTACATCTCAGTGGCACATATATACATATTTGCATAGATATACAGACATACATACATAGATTATCTTGTGATAGATAACATACTTTAAAAAAATGAGGGCTTTTTTAAAATTTTAATTATTTTTGGACAACAATAAGGGCTCAATGCACCTGAATCAGGTTTGCTGAAAAAGCAAATTCAACACAAAACTGTCAAGTTTATGTCTAAAACATTATTTTTGGCAGCAGAGTTCTTTGATAAGAGATGAGATAGAGATTCTTTGATAGAAGATGCAAAGAATGCATGCACTGTCTGAGGGACATGTGGAAAGAAACACTATTCTATCAGTGTTAAGTGGTGGTGTGGGTAATAAAACTATGATGGAAATGAGACACTACCTAACCCTACTCCCAGTTTATCCCTTTCTATCTAAAACACTTTTGAACATAGAATTGTTACCTCCAAGAAAGTACTGAGGGAAACTTTTCAGCACTTTATCAAAGTGCTGTAACTCAGATGAGGGAGTACTGTATATTCCTCTACTTCTTAAAGAGAAGAGGTAAAAAAAATCACTGATCTTTTCATCTTGTACAGACAGCAAATATTCATTGAACACACAGTGTATCTCCTGGACCTGAGATGAAGTGCCATTCATAGTCTGAATTTGAAACTAATATTAAATTGACCTGCACATTAAAAAAAAAAAAAAAAAAAAAAAAAAAAAGACTTTTTTTTTTTATGTAGAGTATTTTGTATTTTATTACAGTAAGGTAATTCACAACCTCACAGAGTAACTGTCATATTTTTACTCCTGGTTGAGAGAAATCATGGACAAGACCATTTCAACACAATCACTACTTGCTATTTGTATATTTAAATTTAATTATGCCATAAAAACTACTCCATTTACTAGTGGATCCCAAAATACAACAGAAAGATCATATGTTCAGATAAATTATTTATGTAGAACTTGCATTGAAACGCAAATATCCCACCTCAGCAGTGTCCAAGGCCAGGCCGGACGGGGCCTTGGAGCAACCAGGGGAAGATGTCCCTGCCCAAGGCAGGGGTTGGAGAAAATGATCTCTAAGGTCCCTTTCAACCCAAACCATCCTATAATGTTCACCTGAAATCAAAGCAGGAAGGCTGGATCCAAAAGCCAACAGCTTCACAGAACTCAGCGCTACAAACAAAAAAAAAAGTAAATAACCCCTGGGGCTGGAAGATGAGGGGAAAAAGTGCTCCCAGCAACCAGCACAGCAGAATGAGAGGAACAGAACTCGATGTCATCGCTGAGATTGGAAGTGCAACTGTATTTCTTCTGTTCATTGGACAATGATTTTGCAACATTTGAAATGGTTATATAGTTACAATTTGAGTTCTAGGAAGAATTGAACTTAAAAAACCTGTTGTAAGTCAGAATTCCTTTGATTTTAAATTTATATTAATTACACTTAACATCAATGAAAGGCTAGATCAAAAGCTCTAGGACCAACAACTGGCTGCAGCTAAAATCAAAAGTAGCAATTAATTAAATTAGCAAACCATGGTACACATTATGAATTAAGTTACCAAATTCATCAGCCTCCACAAAGGGGCTGCCACATTACAAGGACACACTTTCACAGAGAGTTAAACCACGTGTTCATTTTGGATACTTTCCAGGTTTATAATCTAAACTAATTATGTAATTTAATTAATGACTTGGAATGAGTAAAAGCAAAACTTCTGCTATTTCTGAAATGTTGCAATACAAAAATATTAAAAGGTGGAGGTTTTTTTGGTAAACTGGGACAAACAGGAATGACTGGTTGTTTTCAGAGCACTATATCCAAAGAGTAGTGTGGTATTATCTGTGGCAGGACCTCATTCACCATTCCAGTGCCAACTACACATATCTATTTTAATCAAATTACTAAAAGTATTAAACATTGCTATAGCTGGATAAATAATTCACTATACACGATACATTTAGGGAACAAATAGAACTGGCATGCCAATATTAACAAGAATTATAACACTGATTTTCTGTCTTCCACAACCTTATATTATCTCTGCAGATAAGATTATAGTTAATTATCTATCCTGTGTAACACTTACAAGTTAACTGGATATACACAATATGATACAAGAACTGTTTAAAATCACTCCATAGGGGCAGCATGAAAATACAATGATGAGGTTATCCCTACAAGTAACTCTACTTGTCCCAGAGACTGATTATTCCAGACAATGCTGTCAAAGGTGTGAAGTCAACACAATTTGGATTTGCTGCCATCCCCTCTGCAGCTTTCCTGTGTGCAGAGACACAGTTACCAGTCTGTCTTCAGAAGGACTCCTACCATTCTAAAAATACTGTCCCACAGCTGTTTAAAATTTATTTTTTTAGACCATAGCACCACTGTTTGGTTGTTTCCAATTTCTGAAACCACGAATAGTAAAAGTGTACTCAGTCTACTGCAAACATAAATAGCAAATGCACGCTTCAGCACTTTTAAAAGGATATGGAAATTGGCAACAAAAATGCAGTTCATGTTGAAAATTTACGAGGGCCCTGCCATATTTCTTCAGAAATACAATCAGGTAAAAATTAGGAAGATCTCTACCAGCTGGGTGGCATTTTTGTGTTTTCTTTACTTATATATTTTTTTTTTTTTTAGCTGAAAGACTTTCATTATGCAACTTCTGGCACTTGATAAAATAGAGCATGGTACCTTTGCTCAAACCACAGCTTCTTTGGTTATGTTTAGCATTACACAAACATCTTTCACCTTAGATATCCTCTTGCATTAGTGTGTTTCATTTCAAATACTCTAAGGCACATTACCTTTGGACAGAATTATTTTAATGGCAATCAGCAAATGAGATGTACAAATTATTCTTTCCCTCCCCCATTTTCACAGGTCAGTTCAAAATAATCCAACCCTTCACAATTCTACTTTTGCATATTTGAAGCTTTATGCACATATTTCTATTAAAATCTAAAGCAGTCTGAAAATATAATATTTTTACATGGATTTCTTTCAAGAAACACAGGACATCATGACAAAGTATCATCTAGTTTAAGGTAACAGTAGACATGTTAGCAAATGTGATTACATTTTTTTTTCAATGAACATCAAAAGTCTGGAAACCTGAAGGAAATGTCAATATTTTTTCGCCTGAAGTACACCTCTTGAAAGAATTCTGGATCCCAAGGAATTTGATGGGAGTTTAAAGTTACTGGAGCTGAGATTTCAGCCCTGGCCTGTGCAAATTCAAGTGAGCTCACTAAGAAAAATATCTATTTCAAGTGGTATTTGTGAACTATTTTATCCTGACATAAATGCAACTAAAAGTAGAAACAGGTAATAATTCCTTTTGATCAAATATGGTCCACAGCAATAGACTGTTTCTATCAGTGGCTTAACACTAGAAACCTGAACCTTTCCATGCAACAGCCTTAAAAAAAAAATTAATGATAATAATAAATCAGTAGTCCATGAGTTCACATCATTTTTTTATGTGTAAGTGTTTTATAAAAGATAAAGGATGGAGAGAAAAAATATTTTATCTTTTCTTTCCCTTGCAGCTAATAAGAAGCCTGAACTATACAGAACTTGTTTTTAGGATATATACAACTCAGTTTGGGATGAATTTCTTTTGCTACAGAGGTAACTTACTACAAGCTTTATTAACCACACAGTTTGGAGGCACCATGGGCATATGTTTACTTTTACATATATTTATATTTATAAACTATAAATAATATTATACATTATATACAAATAAACATAGTTACATATATTTATATGTAAAACTTCCATCTATTTACATTTAATTATTATATATATATATTTTTATTTTTTTTTACAACAGTTCCACATAGTTCTGTAGTTTTGCCTGCCTTGAGATTTTGTGTATTTCCTAATAACACTGAGGGAATCACAGACACATATGTACATATATGCATGATTTTATCATGCAAATTATAAAAAAAAAACCAAGCTGGAGATAAGACAAACACAGCCAGTCCATGAAATAAAAATTTGTCCAACAGACCATAACACACTGGATGAAAACTACAAGTTAAATACTGTCTTAGATACATTTTTGCTGGAAATGGGTAAGAGTGCTCTTGTACTGAATTCCCCAATGCTATGGGACACAAGTAAGAATTCCCAGGCTTGGAGATGAAGGCTCAGGAGGGTACAGCAGCAAATTTGGGATCATGAGCCTGTGAATGCTCCTGGCTACAGCCACGGGGGCAGCTCACAACCCTTACTTTGAGAAGGCACCACAGCAATTTTGTACTCTTGGTTTAAATCAATTTAAAATGAAATCACCAATTGGCACTAATGTCTGTTATTTAGCCTGAAGATCTTTTATATTAAGAGAGCCTTATACAGTTTATCTTATTTTTTAGTGTTGTACTATGAAGGCTAGTTTGTTGGGTTTTTTTAAACTATCTAATACTTTCAACCAAAAATTATGTCCTGCATAAGTTAAAATAAATTATAGAACCTTTTCTTAATAATTAAGAATGAGCTGGTGTACACATCACACTGCATTTCTATAGAACTATCTGTAGTATTAGCAATTTCTTTGCTTGGAGGTGCAGCAGGGACACTTGGCAATTGCTTTGCTTCAGAAACCTTGTGTTACACAGGTGTTTTTCACTGGATATTATGCTTTGTGATGGAAAAGTTTCCCAACTGCTCATTAGAAGCAAAATATTAGTTTAAAATTTAAACTATTTGCAAAGTATAATTTTAACTAGGAAAACTCCTGCTGTAAATACAGAACTGGAATACTGTGATGTGGTTAACTGCACCTGCCACCCAAAAGCGTTCTGCAATATTATGCACAGACTTTAAAGGAAAAAAAATTATTTGAGAGATGCAAATAATAGCAGGAGTACTAATAAACATTTGATTGCATTTATTTAAAGGAATAATTTCATTTTCTTTTTAAATACATCCTCCATCCAGGTTACTAATATCTACCTGTTCTGAATTTAAGTGCCTTTTGCACCTATATTAAGAATAATATTTAAATAGATGGTTTTGTTGAAGGTCATCTTCAGGGCTAAGGCCAACAAAAATAAGTTAACACAGAATCAATGGTTTGCTCATCCATTAATATGAGTTTAAAGGATGAACTGCATTTGTAAACCACAACCTTGTACATTATCAAAAAAAAAAAAAAAGAGATAGTAAAAAATACAGCCTAAGCCCACCAAACCCAGAGAAAGAGATGTTCAATCCTTCTAACCATAATGTACTGAGCAACGAAATATTTTAGTCTACAATCTGTATTTAAATAAATTATACACTCTGCACAGTGCAAAAATTTATACAACTCACACGAAATAATATGAGGGTGCATGCAGGAAACACCAAACCTTTATCTTAACTACAAAAATATTACTTAGAAGAAATAATGCAGCAGAAGGGTAAAGAAGTGAGATGCCATCAGAAATATTACGGAATAAGGAAAATGTTTCAAGCCTTATTTCTTAGTGGGAAGTTGGGGAGAAACTATGTTGTAGAACCACTGCAGCCATTGGCTTCCCCAGTCCATTTTTCTAGGGAGGTTTCTTAATGAATTTTTTCTTTTTTTGAACTTCAGTCTTGTTTCATTTTTTTCTTTTTGTTTTTTAAGAAATAAAATATTTAATTGAATTACTTTCTTCAAATCAACCTGAACAATTAAAAAAAAAAAGTTAAGAAAAATCTTAATTTGTATAGGAATAGTCAGACATTTGGCTTCTAGAAATACACCTGTTTAAAAGCAAGAATTAGGTCCTTTTTCCGGATGCAGTATCTCAGCAATATTTACAGTTTAAAAAAGTAAGCTGTATAGTTTTCCTTGAACATTTTTCAAAATTTCCTGAGCAGATTCTTGACATGCAGCAGGACAGTTCTGCAGCTAAATCTAAAAAAGCTGAATAAATAAAATTCATACATTGCACTGAAGAGCTCTTTGGTGCTGAACACTGCCATAACTTCTGCCTAAAAAATTATTTCCTTAATATGATGCACTTGAATGTGCATTCCCTGTATTCATGATGTATGACAGGAAACAGCACTGCCACTAACAACAGGCAGCAGGCATGGATTTCCTAATTTTAACAAGATGCTATCCTAAAAACGAAAAAGCTCTTCCTCACTAGCAAACTCGAATGCAGAACGATTTGGACTCCAGTCCTGCAAATCCAGCACAGGTCTGTAACAGCAAATAAGGAGAAGCCCATTAGAATTTACTGGCACAGCTCCAAGGGTTGAAGTTCAGCTTGTTCTTAGGGACAAACCCCTGCTAACTCATCTGATTTTGCTCAATTTGAGCCATGCAAGCTCAACCACCTTCTCAAAAAGGAACTACTTTTGCACGTAACATTTGGTCCATGCCAGGGCTCAGGGTACAAACCTTGTGGAACAGGGTCTCTCTTCCCACCTGCATAAAGCCACCATGTCCATGACTGGGCTCCTTGAGTGCTACCACAACACAAACAAATAAAACTACACACCAAAACTGCATTAAACAGCATTTAGAGTCACAAAAGCCTGCATTCATAACTTTGGAAATGTAAATCTGAAGATGGGCTGCTTGTGTTAAGAGGACACATACATTTTCTCTTTCAATGCTCTCTTGTGTCAGCTGGTCAACAAGGCCCTGATGCCATGCCATTGTCTTCCCATCTTGGTTTTACCCCCCTTACTTAGCAAAGTGTGGTCCTTGTCCCACCAATCCATGCCTCATCCCTTCTCATCCCTTCCAGGCACTTCCAGCTTTCACAAATAATCACTCACAGGAGGGGGAAAAAAAAAAAAAAAATTAAGAATCCAGGGTTAAGCCAAAATCCTGGGTTTTTCCTTCACATAATGGATGGAAGAATGTTCTGCTGAAAACAATTTTTTCGATCCAGCAACTTAATATACAGTCTTTGTGTGCTATGATCTATATGTGCTTTAGCACAGTCCCAATCTTCATACAGCAGATACCTTCCCTCACTTTCTTTTAATAACATCTCTATTTTAATCAAGGTAACCATTTTAACTCCCCTCCCTGGTCCTGGAGCACCAAGAGGTGTCACTTACAGACTCTCTGAGCTGACAGAAAAAGCCCCTGCAACAACCCAAGAGCCTGAACCTCAAGAACCTCTAGAGGTATCAAACACTGAGCACTGCACTGCCCAGCTGCACCCTTCCACTGGGTGGGCACAATCAGCTGCTATTCAGGACATCTCTTCATGGGAAATATCAACTCAAATGGTTGGAGGGTGGCAGAGCTACTGAACCAAAAGAACCACAGCAGGTCAAGGGACCTTAATTCAGGCATCAGTGCTGATCCAAGTCTTCCTGACACCATGGCTGGGTTATTTAGATTAACACATGGATGCATTCCTGCTGGTTTAGATCAATAAAGAAACAAATAAATTTCCCAAGTGAGGTTGAATCACATATTTTTTAGGTCAGTAAGAACATGCTAGAAAATCCAATGTGAATGACAAGAAACATTTCACAGGATGAAGCAAAATTAATATTTGGCTGATTTTCTTGGTTTTTTAATCATGGGCATCTTTCTGCCACACAGGCGAGAGTGCCATGGAGACATGGAATAAATGCAATAGCAGAAACATTCCGAAATAAGTATTTTGTTAAAATGTTGGTACAGTCAGCAAACTGGTGGGTTTGTTGCTTTCTTGAGGGTGGTAGAAATTGCAGGGCATATTTAATGCCTAATGCACTGTTAAAGTATAGATCAGATCTAATCAAGCAGAAGTTAGTATTTAAAAATAAAAGAGCTAGAAGAGTGAAAACGACATGCAATCACTTAACTATACTATTTCTGTCTGTTTTTTACAAAACATTTAGAGAAATGTCTAGATAAGGTATGACAATATTTTGTATTATTTAAAAGTCACAGCTTTAATGTAGTACATGCTAAGTAAACTCTACTTTGACTAAATACTAGGAACGATGTCATCTATACTAAAATCTGTACTCAACTAATTCCTCATGCATTTACTCATTTCTTATTTCTTCTCACTTACACTAGAGTTGTTCTTTCAGTAATGAAGTAACACATCTCCCATTTCCCTTTTCCTATTTGTCTTTACAAATTCCATTAAAAATACTTTTTCCTATTAGGCATATAGAGCTTTTGTAAGTCAGAACTTCCGCAAAATTGAGCTTCTGAATTCATACTTTCAAAGATCTGTTAAAAAATATGTTGCTCTAAGACCAAAGTCTTATTTATATGAGTTTGTGGCTTAACTGACAAGTATTTTTCTGTGACAAGTAAGGGCAGACAGTTTGTATCTTAAACACCATAATCCAGTTTTCAAACCATGTAGACGTCTGGAAGGGAATCAGTCAGTAAAGTAAATTATATTATATCCCACTGACAGTCCAGATGCAATCCATGAGATTCATTACTTCTACCCAACACAAAAGAAAAAAAATATGGGAGAGGTGTGGGAGGGTCAAAAATATTTGCAGCTCACAAGATTGCTTAATCAAAGTAAACAGACTTCTATTTTTAAAAATACAAACAGCAGTTAGTTCTTGGTTTAAATGCAAAGGTGAAATATAAGCAATAACTTGCTGCATTTTTATGTGAGGCCATAGGCTAACTGTTTCTGTTTTACAAGCTGCCAGCACTTTGACCTCTCTAATTTGCTGAAACACAGGGAAACAGCACCTCGAAAATTATATTTTTTCACTAGGACGAATATTTTCTCTCTGCTTTTCTTTTACATGAGTTTGTGTAGGATTTATTCACAACAGGTTTTCCAAATCTTAGATAGTGGTCTCTCACCCATGACAGCCTTCATTGATGTAGTAGCCAAGATGTACCGATAATTGCAGTCAAAGCTGCAATTTAACCTTTTTAATTCTAAAGGAACATCTGAGAAGGAACATTTCTGCATGAATTAGAATCTGAAGCTAAACAGTACTTTCTTTTCCTTCAGCTAACAACTCAAACTGGACATTTTCAAACTGATTTCACCTTTCTCATACTGGTTTCCCATGAATGAAGACAAATTCACTTCTTATAATTTTTTTTAAATGGGAATTATGAATACAGCATAATTCCATTATTTTTTTCATAATGTTAATTTTAAAAATAAAATTAGGATAAACTTTGTGCATACAGAACACTACTTATCTTCTATAAGATGCAGTCAGTCCCTTCTCTCAGTTCCAAATGAGAAACCAAGAAAATGTCATTTTTAATTCTAATAGTTGACTGAATTTCCACATTAAGGTCAAATGAGAAACTGGAAACGAGGCACTAAATATGTAGCATTAATTTTTTGTCTTAACTATACTCTGAATCCAGTCTATCAGTAATGTATTAGAAGTTACAAATGTTTTTGCATTTTACAAAACTACTCATAGTTCAGAAGATTTAGAAACGGATAATTTTCCACTGAGCTTTACTTTTTTTCCGTGAAAAAGCCCCGCAACCATCATTTCAGTTTGGGAGTTTTTGTATTTGTGCAGCAATGGGGAAAAGTTTCTTTGTTTTGACTAAAACAGGGAAGTGAGGACCTGCGTATGTCTTTGGAGCTCGCAACTCCTTCAAAAACACTGTGAGCATCGCAGCACTTTCGGCAGTTAAACTGAAATTTATTTCTATAACACACAAAAATGTTCCGTTTTTGTGAAAGCAGGAGAACTCTTTATAAACCTGGTAGCTACAACTGTAAAAATATTTTAAATTGATGCAGAAGAGAACATGTTTTTATTCCGTAGGCTTGTATTATGGAAAGCTTAAATACAGATTATCTCGTTCAGTAACTCCCCACTTTACAGCAGTAGCAATTCATTCTAATTGCTTGGGTAGCACACTCAGGAAAAAGAGTATTTTTCCTTTTCACTGAATAATGTTTCATGTTCGGTTAAATGCAGGAAGTTACACCACCGTTGGAATGTGATTGTCTGCAACGGCAGAGTTACTTCGTATTCATAGGTTTGTGTTTAGCTAAATATTAAAATGTTGGCCACTCGGCAGCACGTCTCAAAATACCTCTAACTCCTAACTAGCTAAACTAAAAAGGCACCTATCTGCCTCAATCAGAATTGTTTTCAACCGTACATAATCATTTTTCACATAAATTTTTAGCCTCCTGCATGGAGTGGATTATAGCAAATGTAATTCACACATGCTGTTTCTTATTCAGAGGAAAACACAGACTAAGGATGTGGAGAATTTCTAGCCAAATCTTCATTCAGCTCCAAGATCCACGGACGCCACTGTAATTGAGAGACATTAACAACCAGATAGCTGTAGACTTGATTTTTGTTTAAAATAATACCTCTTCTACACGAGTTCCAACCAAAACATTAATGTTATTTAACTTCTAGCAAGCTGCCTTGAGCCGAACTTAAAACAGATTACAGGTTCTTGGTTTAATTCTGTTCAGAAAAGGACACTGCTTAGAGCCATATATTTATACTCTCATCTAGATCATGTAAATGTGCTGCTGCTTTTCAGACTACTTTAAAATTACGTGTAACTTATAACATTCTTCTTTCGGAATTTGACTTGCCTGGCAGTTCACAATGGAAAATGAACTATTCCTCACATACCTCAAAATGCACACTTTACTCTGAAAGTTGTTTGAGCTCAACATGCCCAGACTAAAAATGCCTACTCATAGCACCCAGCCTCTCAGAAACCCCAGAGGAGAAATCAACTGCCCAAAAAGCAGCTTTATTGCCCTCAGATTTCAAAGAAGTCCTGATTTAGTTCCGCTGTTCTGACATTCTGCTTCATATCAAAAATTATTATTTCAAAAGCCATGTTTAAAATTTTATAATAACAAAGAAAACAGTGATTGAATTATATCACATTTAAACACGTAAAGTATAATAAACAACCCCAGGAAATATTAAAAGATGCAGACCTGAACAGTGATATTTTTCTAGGGCTATATTAGATATATATTTTAGTTTTAAAAATATTATCAACTTCTTATTATTTACACCTCTAACCTACCCAAAAAAACCCAAACGAACAAAACCAAAAAAAACCACCCAAAAACTTAATTAAAGCACAAGAATAAAATTATTTCCAAGGTGACCTTATTTTAAGATTAAAATAACAGAGCTGCTTCCTCAGCTATTCCATGCACACTCCTGCGCTGCTTCTCGGCTGCACCAAAGGACACTCCCCCAAACAGCTGCAGCTGCCTGAAGTCACTTCAGTCCTTCGATTTCTGATTTGAAAAATTTACACAACTATTTACTAAGTTCAATAATGTTAGAACTTCAACAAACTTTTGTTGCTATCTTGTGAATGGAAAATGCCCCTAGAGAACCACATTTTTAAATTATTTTATCCATTCGTCCCATTTCTGATATTTCACCCATAGAATCTTTATAAAATTTTATTTGCTAAATTTATTTCTAATTTCAATTAGACCTGCCACTTTCTGTATAATTTTAAGCAACAGAATACATATTAAGCTGCTGTTTAGATGCCAGAACAAGGGAGTACGTATTAGGCAGTGACTTCTGTCCAGTTACATTTGGAATAACAGAAGGATCCTGCCTCTCAGAATCCACAACAAAACCAGCCTAATACTCTAACAGTGCTTTCAGATTTCAGCTTCATATATTTCCAATAAAATAGTATTTACAGTAACTCTACTCCTTTCAGCAACAGAATCAACACCTTTTGACACACAGTACCCATGCAATAGCATTTAATACTCGGAATTCTGTAAGAACAACCTAAGATGGCATCAATTTCTGAGAGTAGGAAGGGTGAGAACGGGTGAATGATGATGGAAAGATCAGTGAGTTCACATGTCTCCTTCATGACAACATTTGTAGAAAATGAAAAATAGGCTGCTTAAGTACTAATTTTCCACAAAAATATTTTCCTGCTGTAATAAAAATAATATAAAATTTCTTCTCTGAATTTTAGCATTATTTCTAAGGTAGCAGTAGCTCATACTACCCTATAATCTTGGCAAATGTTCCAGCATATGTTTGAATTTGATTTATTAAAAATTATTTCATGGGTACTTTGCTGAGATAAATTAAATGAAGTCAAATCACTGAAAATTCCACATTGCTTAAACACTGAAATTCCAAGGAGTTACTCCAAGAAGGAGCCTTTTTTTCCCAGTAATTTTAAGTATCCAGTAATTCCCTACAATTTACTAAATTATGACACTAATTAATATATAAATTCACAGTTAAGTAACAGAAAGAAAAGCTACATCTTAATGCTGATTGACTATCTTGGAATAGTCACTAAACATTTTTCTCCTCCATGAGCTACAAAAACAAAGTTGCAACAATTACATTTTTTAATTTGGATCTATATGGACTCTATTCATAATCCATCTTTAAACTATGTTTTTATCATGAAACAAAAAATTTGGTTTTGTTATGAAGCGTCCTTTGAATACTTTTTATTTACAAATACATGAAACCCAGATGTAGCACTTCTGAACTAAACATTATTATTTAAATAAATAGCAAAGGGAAAAATAGTACTTGAAAGGAGGGAATAAAACAGTACTTGAAAAACCAGTTTCTTCTTTTGCACCTCTTAAGAGAGTTAAGCTGTAAAAATACCTACAGATATAATAAAGTAGCTAAAAATGTATTTAAAGTTATTTTCCACTGCGATCAGCAACTTTAAAAGTGAAAATAAATGACATTATCATGTGACAGGCCAGCATGAGACATGTAGCTTTAATATTGATTTGAAATGGCCATTTTCAAGGAACAGTTGAAATAACAGGGGCGAAACGTTCAATGTTTAAAGTAAGTACTGCTAGAAATGGCAAAAAAAGTGTCAATGGAAATTCAGCCACCACACAGTCTCTTCATTTTCCAACATCAATATACTGAAGAGAAGGTCTCAACTTCAATACTCACATTCAAAAATTATGTTAACAACCCAGGAACCTATGCATTTTAAATTTCTGTATTTGTTAAATTTGTTTTACTTTCTCGGCAGTACATTGCCCAGACAGGAAAATAGAATTGGTAACCTCTCAGTACTTTAATTTATGATGCCACAATTCAAATCACAGCACGTAAGATTTCACATAGTCAGCACTGAATAAGATCTGCAGACACTAAATGAAACATGTATTTAAAGGAAAAAAGAGATACCATGCACAAGGTAAACTCTTAAAATTAAATGAAAAATACATGCTGTTATAAATCGGACTAAAGGCATTAATTACACTATGTTTGACTATGAAACATACTACCCAATGATTTTAAACTGTAGCATCTCAAAGGAAATTTGAGTTAACAACAACGGAGCAGCTTTTAGAGGAAGCCAGTACTCTATGGAGAATTAAACCACCAAAAAAATAAAATCTTTATTCTTCACAGTGGCCTCTTGTCTTCCAGTGTCACACTGGCTCATTAAATTTATTCTATCTTTGCCTCTAATAATTTTCTTCCCTCTGATGATTCCACACCAGTAAGATAATACTATTCCCAACCCATGCCACCATAGATGTGTGGGACATTCTGGCAGGGGGGTACAAACCGCTTCCAAACCACCTCCTACCAAATCTAAGAATATTCACTTTCAAACCACAGTTGGATAAAAAAGATCTCTATGAATAGGTACAACTCCAGAATCCCATCATCTCTCCACAAACACACAAGCCATGAAGGGTCGGGTTCTCAGTTTGCTACTGAGGACTTAAGTCCCTGGTGGTACTTTGGTCGAGCTCCATAGGATCAAGGAACAGAGCAATCCTTAACAGCCTCTGGAGCCTGATCCCCATCCTGTGGATGCAGGGCAAATCCCTGGGATGCAAGACCCATCCAGGTGGCTGCAGTCCAGGCTGCAACTCCTCACAGAACTCCACAAGAGCACTCTTGAAACAAATGGGCATTAATAACAAAGTAGTCTTTTCTACATTGAACTTTTATCTGGAATAGAGGGCCAGAATTCAGGTGTCTCTTCCTAAACCTGTTAGTAGGTAGGAGACAAGTGGGAGACAGTTGCCCACCTTCCAGAACAGGCGTTTTTGAGCACATGTTAAAGAAATGAAGCTAAGTATGCTATAAACCATCAAACTAAACACAACTATAGCAC
The DNA here is from genome assembly GCF_015832195.1 of Motacilla alba alba. NCBI lineage: Eukaryota > Metazoa > Chordata > Aves > Passeriformes > Motacillidae > Motacilla > Motacilla alba. The sequence goes on from NC_052018.1 coordinate 5,880,354, forward strand.
AATTTGAGTAGGAAGGGATCTCCAACGATCATTCAGTGTAAATTTCCACAGGGGATGATGAAGTATGTAACTTACAAATAAAAGACCAGGAAGTCTTCAAAAGCTTATAGGACTTTTTGCTGTCTGAGCCTTAGGTAGATTTCAGTGTCCAATTTTCAGTTCAGGCTGATTAAATTCTAATACTGCACTTAATTTTTCATTAATGAAATCCATAAGTTCAGATACATTGAAATTTCCTTATTTCTGCCTTAAGCATTCTCTATGAAGGCCATTAATGGAAACCTTCTTACTTGCACACTCGGGTGTCTTTGCCATTGCAAATAAACATCAACTATAAAGCCAGCTGCAATTTGAAATGCTCTACCTTCATTTCTAATAGAGCATAGCAACAACTTGTATATTCCAAAATCCATCTGTCTTTATCCCTACTAGCAAACCATATGCAGTTCATTTTCCCCAAAACTCCTTATGTTTTTCTGGCTGGTTCTCTTCAAGTTTTACAAGTGCTGATGAAATCACTGTACATTTCTATCACTTCAAAGCATCACAGGTATTGCAACTTTTAAGCAATGATTTACCCCCACCTTCACATCCAAATTTTCTTTAATTGACTGTCACATTGTAACTATGCTCTTGCAACAATTTGATACTCATTTCCTCCTGCTCAATACCTTCCTTCTGCCCTATTCTTTCTCCCGTACTTCATTTTTTTATCACTTCCTTCCCTAGTCCATTCTCACCTCACAATTTCCATGACAATTCCTACACAATACCCTCAGGTTCAAACTGCCTGTTCATAAAAATATTTTTTAAAATTTTGTTTGGAAGGCCAAGTACAGATGATTGCAATTTCTCAGTCTTGCTGAATCTCCTGCCCATGGAATGTTACTCTTCCCATGAATGGCAGACTTACTCAGATAATTCTTCTTTGGTTTTATCACCTATTTTGGACAATTTTTACCAGTTAACTATTTAAAATAACTACATGAGTAACAGTAATAAATAACCAAAGTGGTTAAGACAGAATACTCCATGAAGATAATGACAGTATCCCAGACTTTTTACTTTTTTTTTTTTTCATGTTATTCTGGGGCTTAAAATGAACAGAAAAGGGTGATCTTTACCTTACCAAAGAGGTTCATATACAAAAATCCCAACATGTGCTCAACTGAAAGTCCTACATCATATAACACAAAGAAGATCCTACCAAAAATTTCAAAGTGTTTAGAAAAACCAATATATCTGTCTTCCAGGGGAAACTGGGTAATTCAAACACCAGCAAAGGTGCCCCAGACCATCCACATCCATCCTAGCAGGGAACAGAGTATGCAGGCAAGTCAAGGTCTTTTCAGACTGGTTTTTAGACCACAGATCTACAAGCAGGAAAACAATGTATTTAAAATACCAATCTGATCTACTGCTATCCAAAACAGCAGTGCAACATTTTTCTGAACCTTGCTAATCACTTGAAAAGCATGGTTGATAAAAAGATGCTGCAAAAAGACGCATGGAAACCATACTGCCAACCATACTTTAAACTAAACATCATTCCTCTGTACTTTAACAAATTTAAGCATGACAAGAACACATTGCAAGAAACTTTATAAACCTAAAAACTAAACATCTGTAAATCTGAAAAATGTCAATATAATGAGATCACTTAACGACAGGAAGAGATTTCAATCAGTAATGCTATGTATAAATGAGCAGCACGGCTCAGGGTGACAGTATCTGGCTGCTCAACAATCACCCAAGTACAGGGAAGTTTAGAAGCATGTAAAGTATTTCCTACAACAACCTAAAAGCTTTCTGGCCACACACACAGTCTGTGTGGCAAAAAAATAAAAATATTAAGAAAAATAGTCTAAAAATTTAAGCAAACGGAAGTTTATAAATGTGTTGTATTAAAAAATCCTAATTGATAACATTCAAGAGCCTGAAATATGAGTAGAAAAAGCCATCTAGGAAAGTGACATTAACATGGGGGTGACATAAACCCTTTCTCACTTTTTATTGAAATCTTCACTGAAAGTACTGGAACGTTATTATGAAATTTAATTACAAGTGAATTTGAAATCTGTAGTTATTATATGAATTCTAACTATATGTCAGGCAGATCAACTTCAAAGTGCATTGAAGTAATGCTACACGGGTAGAGGTACCATCTGTTACATGAGAGACCTAAAACAGCATCTCCAAGTACGGATTTTTTCTATTAGAGTAAGAACACAAAGACTTAAAGCAATTACAAAATCAGAATAGCTGGTGTTGGAAGGGAGCTTTCAGCCATGGAATCACAGAGTGGTTTAGAATGGAAGGGATCTTAAAGGTCATCTCTCTCCAGTCCCACTGCCACAGGACACCTTTTACTAGAGCAGGTTGCTCCAAGCCCAAACACTTTCAGGGATGGGGCATCCAGAAATTCTCTGAACAACCTGCACCAGGGCCTCACCACCCTCAACATATAAATCTTCTTCCTTAAATCCAATCTAAATCAACTCTTTTCGAGTTTAAAACCACTACCCCTTGAGCTATCACAAAAGGCCCTACTAAAGCCTGTTCTCACCTTCCTTATTAGCCCCCCTCAAATACTGAAAGGCCACAAATAAAGTTTCTCTGGAGCTTTCTCTTCCTCAGGCTGAACACGCCCAACTCTCTCAGCCTGTCTTCAAAGGAGAGGTGCTCCAGCCTTTTGAGTCTTTTGGTGGCTTTGTCTGGAATTGCTCCAACAGGTCCATGTCTGCCTGTGCTGAGGAGCCCAGAGCTGGACACAGCACTCCTGGTGGAGTGGAGAGGCAGAATTCCCTTCCTCACCCTCCTGCCCATGCTGCTCTTGGAGCAGCCCAGGATACACTTGGCCTTCCAGGCTGAGGGGCTACAGCAGCAAGCTCACAAAAGAACAAAGGCAAACAGAGGCTTAGGATAAATCATAACAGGAAGCACCCATAAAAGATGACAGATTGGTAGATGAGAATAATTGTAAAAGAGGGAGATTTGCTAATATCAAGAAGTAATCGCATCTTGTTATCTGCCTAATTAATTTCAGCAGTGGCCTGTAGGCATTACAGCTAGAACGATAAAAGAAATTTAAATTCCCTAAGAGCTGTGCTTAGAAAGATGCATGCTCCTCACCTTTTTTTGCTGCTTTCTAGCACTTCAAAAGACATATTTTCTTTTGGTTGGCACATCTTGGAACATTCATCTGTTTCACAAGACACTTCTGTTCCTGTATCTACATTTCTTTCATTATGTAGAAATAAGGTTCTTGGAGAACCACAATTTCACTGACTGTTGTGATCATTCTTTATCTTCCTTCATTTTCATAGGATGCCAAGCACTTAATGGCCAATACTGTATAGCAATCTTTATTTCTCCAATGTTAAAATCTATGTATTACATTAAATACAAACCTGTATGTGACAGGAGCAAACAAGTAAAATTGAAGGGTAGCATGAAAATACTGGAGATTAAATTATCTTATACGTTCTATGATTAAACAAGAAGTCTTTAGCAAATTCTAATTCTAACATACACTACACATGCCTGCTAGAATAAAGAATCATATTCTTCAGCTATTTTAATGCATAAATTAAATACTCAAATTTTGTTATAGTTTTACATAGTACTATGAAACAAAATACATCTATATTATATATATTGTATACTATTTGTTTCCAAAATATGGTACTGTAAGTGTACTACAAAATACACCAAAGTTGGAATTCACTAGTACTTTAACTGCACATATGCAGACGACTTCTTTTACTTTGTTGAGACTTGCAATTTGAAAGTTAGGACTATATTTATTTTCTTCTCCATCCATATATATTTCCTATAACAATATTATACTAACTACATGCAAGCGGATAATTTTATTTGTATTTTAAGCCCAGAAGAGTATGTTTCTAGTTTAGAATTGGTTTTCTAATACACAGAAATGTCTTGTATTACCTGCAGTACATATTAAAATACAGCAAAAATACACTTCTACTGTTATGGCTCACATATAGTTTTCTGGATTGGCCAAGACCCTCAGAAAGCGTGTAAAGAAACCCTGTTTTTGTCAGCATTGTCTCTATACCTGTAAGTGTTAATTAAAACTAAGCTATATTGAAAAAATCTCCTTTTACCATCATAGGACAATGCCCTCAATAAAACCACTAGAAATGCAGGTGTCCCATTTAAAAAATACTATGAATATTTAGCTTTCACCCATGAAACTGCATTAATGTATTGAAAATTAGGAGCATTTCCTGTCTAGTGTTTCACAGAAGCAAACTTGCCATAATTCATTTTTTACTTGTCATTTTCTCAAGTCTGCGAATGCTGATTCATTTAATTAAAAAAAAAAAAAAAAAACAAACAAAAAAACCAACAATCAACACTGTTAAGTACTGATTTTCACTTCAAGCAGGTATTCATACTCATCCTCACTATGTAGTAAACTTGCTGAAAATAAAAATTATTATATAAGATCACTTAAGTGTTTGCCTAATTAAATACTTAATCAAAACCATCTCCAGTCTTCCCAAACATGCCACAGAACTTCCAATTACTGTACAATACTCTGTCATGAAGTATAGTATTTCTGTCACAGAGGAGGCTATACATTAAAAACTAAATATTATCATGCAACTCATCAGCAAGACTCATTTCACATCTTAAGAAGGAAACTTTTTAGGAAAGAAAAATCTCTTACTTCAGGATATTGTCTCTGTCTTAAAATTCACCACACACACAATTTGATCAAAGAGGTCTTTCCCTCAGCTATTGACCAACATATTCCTGTGTTCAGCATCTGAAAGGGAAAAACTAACAACCTGTGGTGTACTATTATCCACTTAAACTCCAGCCTAGAAACAGGCAACTCTACTATAAAAATAAAAGTGGCACTCTTGATTATCTCAGACTAGCAGAATGAACAGAAAGCTTGAAAGTGCTCACAGGGTGGTTTCCAAATATCCTGATGAGGGCTATTTACAGGTTAGTTAAGACTTTATTGAATGCCAAATTTAAGGAATAGGAAAATGTAAATAACTGAAATGTAGCAATGGTTTTCCACATAATGATCCAAGGATGGAAATTTTGAATAAGCCTTTAAATACTAACATGTTGATATGTATAAAATATAATGGTCTCTAACAGCCAGTACAAAAAGAATGGAAAAACGTAATCAAACTATGCTAAATAAAGCCTCCGAAGTAAGCAAAACAAATTTTACACAGTCTTCAAAGAGAAGCATTGCAAGAAAGGATCTTTTATTCAGACTTTTTCAAATAAACAATGTCTGGTTAGAAAGTTCAATCAAGCTTAAAGTTTTGTAGAAACTCCTCTACAGAATAACGGTGCAATATAAACATTTCTAGAGAGCATGTGATAAGAACTGACGATCACAAACAGGAATTTTCATTCAAATATTGAGAACGTGAACCACTTATGACAAAACAACAAATCCCCCACAGCATTCTATCATGTATGGAAGGACTGAAGGCCCCTAGCTTACATAAATATCAATTCTGCATCGTCATTTGTGGTTTTCACCTGATACAACACAGCATCTTAATCAGTGATGTGGTAAAGATATAGCAACCATCATTTCTTTTATGGTTTTCTCCATTAGAAAGAATCAGGGTTATGGATTCCAGTTAGCAGAGAATTTGGGACATGCTTTGCCAAACCAGTCTTTGCAATGTAAGAACTCTGCTGCTTTAGAAGAATCTGCTATGGCGATGGAAGGTGAATTTCTTGTCAATAGACACTGAGCAGAGAAAAACAACCAAGCACTACCAAAACTGGAACAGGAACCTGGAAAACCTGGGACCGAAAGAGTAAAATGGTCAGGGGCAGATTTATCTGCACTAGTAGTTAACTATTAAATAGAAGGTATTAAGTATTACCAGAATAAAACATAGTTTTCTGAAGTCAGAAAGTGGGAGAGATGACAAATCAGATACAAGAAGCGCAGCATTGTTTCTTAAAAAAAATAAAAAAATCCCATTCCCATCATTATTCTTGGTAGCTGTTTCTGGCAAAAGTTCAGTCTGAAGAACTAGAATAAATCCTCACTGTTTGCATGCTATGAGATAATAAGAACAAGTGCATTTCACTGTTTGGCACAACACTTTAATTTAACGTGCCAGATTTGGCAGAACTACATGAAACATGATTCCAGTAACTGACTGCTTGAAGATAATTCACAAAATCCTTCGAGAGAGGAAAGACACATATCAAGCTTATCAAGAGTATGACTGATCCCATAAATGGCCTTAGTGAAGGCCTGATGTCTGGGTAAGCCAGTCAGTGAGAAGGAATTATCAGTGCTAAGGAACTGCTCCAGCTTTGCAGGGCATCATCCCCATAAAATAAAGCAGCAATTAGTGCCAGCTCGTTCTTCACTGCACAAGGATATAAATCACAGTTACAGAGATAATCTTTACTGTATTATTTCCTAATTTTTATGCTTCAGTTTGCAAAACTGATGATCTTTTCACACAGCATAAAAACCCATTTAGAATTTTTTTTTCCAAAATAAAAGCAATAAACACACATGTTAATCTCAAGGCAAAAAACTACTGTGTGCATAAATCGTGAGCAATTTTGGAATCCTTAGAGCCAAAAAATTATCGCCTATCAATGAGTTACCACAGCTGCACGTAAAAATGAAAGGTCATTTATTACTTCTGAAGTTTTTTTATGGATTTTAATAGATTTTTTTTCTACTATTAAAAAGAAAGCAGAGAAGTACTGAGATTAAGAACTAATCTTATTTCCAAATTCATTAATAGAGATGCCCCAGTAATCAATTTATTCCTTTCTGTTTTAATCACCATTTCTGCTGTCCAAGAATGAAGGGGGGGAAAAGCTTATAAAGGTACAAAACTTAGAAACCCATTGCTCATAGAAGTCTAAAGGCCTGACACTCCTGTATTTGACAGTTTGTTGCTCTTCCACTGTGCATTTTATGCAGCCATTTCTACTAAATGACAAAGCACTTCAAATTCTGTTTCCTTTTAGGTATTTCTGGCCTGTACACTAAATACTCTGCTGCAAAGAAAACTCTTATTATTTCTCTTAAAAACAAGTGTCATCCGATAGAGCAGGAGATAAATGAATTAAATTACTTAATTGAATTTTAGTAATGAAAATTAGAGCTGACATAGAAGCACAAAATGGTTTGGGTTGGAAACAATCTTACAGATCATCAAGATCCAACCTCCTGCCAAGGGTAGGCAACTCCTCCCACTAGACCTGGGTGACTGGGTGAAGTCTGTAAGAGGCCCTATTTCACTTCCACAAAAATTGGAAAGTTCTGCTGGAAAAAAAAAAAAATCAACTTGTTTCCAAAAGCTTTCGCTCTTTGCATATTCTAAGCATTTGACATAGTCAATTAGAAAATTGCCTGATTTCACTGTTTTCAAAGCTAAAGTAAGTGGAATTCTGTGCCACACGAGTGATTAGTATTAACTTAACTTGCTCAAAATCCAGCCAAATTCCATAAAGTCAACCACTGATAAGACAGCATCTTAAATTTCATTTGGGGAAGTAGATGGGCACTGAACAACTTTATAATGCAGGTAAGTATTTTGTGCATACAGTGGTACTTTCTTGTGTGCAAGTGAGGTTTAAGGAACAGTTTAAAAAGATACATTTTCTTACGCTAATTGCATTTTGAAAATAAACACTGAGCTTCAGAGCTTTACAGGCATTTTTAGGGAATTTATACATTAGAAGGTAAGAAGAACATATCTTAAGTGTAAACTATTATGCTCTTTTTCTTGGCTTACTGCCAGCATGCTCCAATTTTTAAAAACATGACTCAAGTGCTGATGCAATTTGCATAATTTAAAATATCTCCATAAGATGACCCACAGATCCACTGTGAGAGTCATACTGTAGTTTCTTCACATGGACCAAAAAGCACTGAGTAGCTCTCAGAACACTTTCATTCATAGTTGTCAGAGTGTATTCCTCTGGATTTCGCCTACTCAGTGTGAGCCTGATGACCTTTTCATTGTAAAAAAAAAAAAAAAAAAAAAAAAAAAAAAAAAAAAAAAAAAAAAGTGAGAAATAAAGTCATATCTACGTTAACAAGAATAGGAAGTTATGCACTTACTCTGGTAAAAGCAGGTGGGTATGAGTCAGACCTGGTTCAGAAAACACTCCCCAGCATTAGCACACTAAGAGTCAGTACATGGATATTACACTCATGGAAAAGTGACATCATTTGACTGGGATTCTGCAACTCATCAGCCACTGATGCAGGACAAAGAAAAATTGATTTTTTTTTTTTGTCCCACTCAAGTTGTGGTTGCTTTGTTTATCACACACCAAACAGACCAACTACAGTTTCTAGACTGTCTTACAGAAATAACAGATAAAACCCATCAGCTCTTCCAACCATTCCCCCTATTCAAAGCTCATGGAATTTTTATAACTGTTACAAGCCATGCCCATGCTGTGTAAGCAGGAAGAGGAGACCTACAGAACTAAAGGGCTTGCTGCAAGCTACTCCTCAAATTTTAGATAGGTTCAAGCAGCAGCTGGGTAAACTCATTGAAGAAACATTCACTGACAGCTACTAAAAACAAAGACAGCTCTAGCTCAGGAAGCCTGAACTACACATAGCAAGAGGTTAGGAAAGCATCCTGTGGAAGTATCCCTCTATTTTTCCCCTTCTCTTATAGACCTTTCTTGAGGTCCACTGTTAGCCAGTACTAGAGACAACACCTTAAATGAAGCTTTGGTCTAATCCCAGTACAAAGTTTAACAGTGTAGATACCTCAGGAATAAAGCTTTAAATTTCTAATTCTACCTTTTAATATACAACAAAAATCTATCATTAAGGTATAATTTCTTTTCTCACAAGGTATAACACTAGTTGACATGGCTTTCCCAAAATTGTGTAATTGGTCACTACTGTTTTATGGTATTTAGTGATATTTCTAAACAGGAATAAGTCAGTGTTTGATTTAGCTTGGTGTACTTAAGCTCATTTATCATTATGTTTTGTCTTGTAATTTAGTCCCTGCCTTGTACTTATCATCTTTTTAAAATAAATTATGAAAGCACCGAAGCCAAGTCTTGAACCTGATTTGCTTACATTTTCCAATTTTGTGGAATATGTACTTTCATTAACAGATAAAATTTGGAGTTCAGATTTGAATCTCATTGTCCCAAGGTATCTTTAGGTCTCCCAGTTTACTCTAGTCTGATACCCAAATATATGCAAGGAAACTGGCTAAGACTCTCAAATGTCCTAAAAACACTAAGTTTTGAACTACAGCATGACCAAACAAATTGTTTAAATGAGAGCACAAAACCAGAGCCTTCCCTTCTCAAACAAAAATTTAACTTTATATTTATTACTTTAGGTAAATACTTTACTGAGCATTTGAAGAATCTAATACACTACACAAAGAAAATGTTAAAGTTGCTTTGGAAGCTGACACAAAAGTAATCCAACCCCATAAAGCAGCATCAGAAACCCTTTTGTACTGTAAAACAATTTGTTAAAATGTTTCCAAACTCTCTATCTGCAATACACTATTGAATCTTCTACTTACTAAATAAACTCAACTGTGACGTGCATCTTACAAATTTGAGTCAAAGGCATTGCTCAATTTTAAAGCGTGCTCTAGTGTTAAAAAACAAAAGCCAGCAGATGCCAGAAAGTGACCTTTGAGGATTCCAGGTGCATCTGCCAGCTCAAAGTTCAAAATCTAGGATCCTTATGGATGGGGAGAAAGAGAAAACATACTCCTTGAAGGGCAGGTATCAAGAGGATTGGGCCAAAATCTTCTCAGTGGTGCCCACCAACATGAAAAGGGGCAACAGGCACAAAGGGCAATACAGGAAGTTCCACGTGAATATAAGGGAAAATGTCTTTGCAGGTGACAGAGTACTGGAACAGATTGGCCAGAGAGGCTGTGGAGTCTCCTCTGGAGATATTCAAAACTTGCCTGGACATGATCCTGTAGAATCTGCTCCAGGTAGAGCTTCTCCAGAGTTCCCTTCCAACCCCAGCCATGCTGTGAAATCTACAAAACATGTGCCAGCACATCCCAACACCGGGGTTAGGACACCCACTCACTGAATCCATGCGTAGCTGACTGCCAGGAAAGGACTGTGGTGTGATACCAATGGCTGGAAAAGATGCCAAAGTGACACCTTTCCTTCAGTGCACGATCCTGTATGTCAGTCTGTGGGCAAAGGAGAAGTGACAGCACTGCTGCACCCTGCAAATGCCCCAGAGGCTGATGCCCAGCTGGCAGGGATGAGCAAGATAAAGGTGGGCTAAAGGATCACATTGAGGGTGGGACACTCTGCAGGTCTGAAAGCTGCTACAGAGTCAAACAAGGAATTAATTCCACTGTCAGCAGTTCACAGTATTTACACTCCAGTTATGGAAAAATAGTTTAAACTGACTTCTTCATACTAAATACAAAAATCATTCTATATATTAGAAAAGCCATTAATAAAGGATAGGTTAGTACTCCATTGTATCAATATAGGGTTTAAAAGTGAGAGATTGAAAAATAAAACCCAATTCATATTTAGTCTAACTAAATAATTTCTCCTTATTCTCCATACTCGTGGAGCAGGTTATGCCAACTACAGCAGGAGCATGTTGATGTGATTGACCTCATTTTGCCTCTCCCTTGTGCTCACATGAACCTGCAAAACAGCGGTCTCTGCTCTCACGTGGCATCAACATGTCATAGAATCTTAAAATTGCTTTTAAAATAAGAAAAAAAAAAAATTGAGCCCTGAGAAAGTGGCTGCTATTTCAGAGAGAACTGTTCTCTCCCGAAGTTAAATTGAATTAACCCTAGAAAAAACAACTAATGATATATATAAAGTTGATGAGAAAACACCACTAAGGGCAAAGAAAAACATTTTAAGCTTCAACTCATACTTGGGAGCTGCCACTTCAGAATACTTTCTTTCAAAGTACCATTTTTGGAGACAAATCACAAACCAAAGCTTTAGAGCTCACATATCAGTTAAATATTCATGTGTAACTGAGATTTTCACATTACTTTTAAAACACTGACTAGTATAACACCACAAAAATGAAGATTAAAAGATGGCTACTTGTTACTACATTTATTTTCACAAGACCATCACATTTAATTTACTAGCTGTGTTCTTCCCTTCCTGATTATCTATGAAATCATTTTCCATCTCAGTTTCCTGTCCTCAAATCCTCTTTAGAAACAGTGAATTCCCTTACCAAGGGTAAACTCTGTAACAATAAGAGATACAAACATGAAACATCTTACAGAAGTTCATAAATAAAGGTCCTTCTGTTGCTCTTGGTTGAGCTACATCGGCAGGACTCACTACAGAAAGCAAATGCTTGAAAAAGAACAAACGACTGTTTTCCATGGGACTGAAACTATTCCAGAATTAAGCTGACTCCAAGTTATTGAAACTGTAGAGGAACTAACTTACCTTTGCTCTTCTCATTCTTAACCCCATTCCTCTCCCTTATCACATAATGATTTTCACATCTGATTTTCCATATAGTGCCACATTTTCTAGCAATGTTTTGAATTAAAATAGTCTCCCCAACAGGCTGAACCTCCAAGGAAGTTTGAATGAATAACTCTAGCCATCAGAAACTTTTCTCATATAGGTTTTCTGAACTGTTCATTTCAGCACTAAACTGTGCAGAGAAGTGGGAAAACACTCAATATTCTTTGAATGGATATCGCAACATCCTGAGAGCGACATAACCAGGAGACCAGGCAGTGCTCATTTACACTGGTATCCATCTCACCATGATCATGAGACCTACAGCAACAGGATCCATGGGTGTGTGCTGGTTTTTACCATTTACCCTGAAGAAACTAAATACAGGAAGGAAACTTGAAAATTAAATAAACAAGGGAACCAAAAAGAAAGGAAAGACAAGCATATAAATGCTTCTTATTTTTGCTCCAAAGATTTCTCTCAATTTATGTGGTCAAGCAACAGTTTATGCAGATCCCAAGATTTTGGGCTTGTATTTGTACAGATTCATTTCCTTTGCTTCTCTTTTTGAACACCTTCCCTCTATCCAATCCAACGCCAAGAAAGGCATTTTAGCTTTGCTTTTATCACTAACTCTCCCACACTGGGAATGCCATTCCTCTCCTGGCCACAGGGAGATGTGACTACCTACTTAGCCAATAAGCACAGTACTAATTGGGATTTAAACATATGATTTGCATGGAAACAGAGTATGTTCCAAAACGTCATTTACCCCAATACAGCAATTACCTAGGTTTAAATGGCATTCAAGTATTATTTATAAATTTAAATTATCAATTAAAAAAACTTTCTAAGACATACTAACAGTGAACAGCTTTCCTAACTAGTATTAATCCTTCTTTCAGCTAATTCCCTACATTCACCAAGTTTCTGACTGTGAAGGAAACCTCAGAAGTTAAAGCTTTCCAGTGATATGTTGGTGATAGATCTTTACACAGTCACAGCTGGGGAGGAGGAGAACACAACATCCAGTTCCAAGCTCAGGAAGTCAAGTTCTGTCAGAAGGATGGGTAAAAAAATTGAGTCACTTCTTAAAAATTAGAAAAAGCCTGAAACAATTTAAGGCAATAAAACATATTAATGTTCATCTAATCATCAGTTCTATTCCCAAGTATTTTCTTAACCAGAACTTCAAACATAGCACATGCTGCTCCATATTTACCTCTCTTTACCTGAATCATTATTTCTAGAAGGGGTGGCAAAGAACTGCTTCCAAATTATTAAGGCAGCTGCATAATGCTCCCCTCACAGGATTTATTGTCAACTAAATCTCATCACACCTGCACAACTATCAGAAGCATTGCTTATGAGCATTTTGGCAATATTCTGCTTTATTTTTTGTTTTAACTGTTCCACACTGAGGTACGAGACAGTGCCTGACCACAAACCAGCCAAGCAGAGCAATTATTCGGACTATTGGTAATAATCACGTCTGCATAGCTGCAGTATAAATCTGTAATTACACAGGCAGGATATCCCCAAGGCTTGGGAAACAGCATTAGTTTTACAATATGAATTTAACAAGACAAAACTTATTTGTGATTGAAAAAAAATTCAAGGAAAGCTTAAACCTTGCCAATTATAACTGAAATACTAAAAATATATTGGGGACAAAGAACAGAATGTGAGGACAATGATGACAAACTGTTTTCAAAAACACAAGGCTACAGAGGTATCCAAAGGGTACAGATCTGGAGAGATGAGGTGTCCAGGAGAGCTGGCTGACCTCCTTCCTTGAAGTTCAAGAAAATGGCCCATCTCATCACACAGCTAATCAAGCAAAGGAGGCAAAAAACCTGTTTGGATGAGCAAGGAGCTCCAAACTTAATGCAAAGAAAGGAAGGAAGAATAAGAATCATAGAATGGCTTGGGAAAACAATTTCATTCCAACCCTCTTGCCATGGGCACCTTCCAGTAGACCAGGCTGTCCAAAGCACAGGAGAGCTGGAAGTAGGGAGAGGCAACCCAGGAGGAACAGAGACATATTGCTCAATCAACAAGCCAAAGCCCAGCTGGAGCCATCTGGTCTCACAATGGGCATGGGCTGAAATACACAAAATTTCATTTAAACATAAGGAAAACAGATCTTTTTAATTTTGAGGGTAGTCAACTTCTCTAAAAGGTTGCTAGGGATGCAACATCCATCCTTGGTGATATTAAAAAACACAACTGGACACAGTCCTGAGAAACTCACTGGAGCCCCAGCCCTGCTCTGAACAGGCTGGTTGAGCCAGATGACCTCTGGAGATTCCAACTTCAACTTTTTTGTGATCCCACTTGCACATCCCATAAAAATGGTGGGGTTTTGGCTTGTTGGGTTTCTTTCCCCCCCAAATAATTATTCATCACACTCTATATCCTATATACTGGGCAATAATGATTATTTTGCAAAGTTCTCACAAATTAAACAAGTAGTAGTTAGGGTTATTAATAACCCTAGTTTGTATCAAAAAGGTCAAAAAAATAAAAAAGGAAAAAAAAACCCTTCACTTGCTAAGCTTTCTAAAGCACAGAAACCTTTGTAGGGAAAAAACCAGAATACAGCCCATTAAGTATCCTACTAGGCACAGAAAGTAACATTTAAGAAAACTTAAGAAAGAAGACCAGACCAAAAAAATTCCTGTCCCAAGAGTTGAGTGAAAAATGGCCTAGCCAATTCAAATATGTAAAGAAAATCACTTGCATCTGCAAGAATTGCAATAACCTACCACTCCCCAAGAAAGGCTTATTAACCCAAGTGTATATACCTGCAATAAAAGTAATGGAGTAAGAGTTATACCTTTCATATATTTAAAAGGTGTTCTGGTTTTTCCTAATGCTGTAATTCCATTGATTAGCACTAATATTTATCAACTACCTATGACACAAAAGAGAGGCAACAAAAATACAGCACATTTGATGTTAGCTCACCTTCAATCTAGAAAATCTAAAATAACTTTACACAGCCTTGCTCTGCTCAACAGCAGCACCCTCGAAAGTTAAAAAGTGCAGATGAACATCAAAAATGCAGAAATGTATGGCTCCCACTCCAGTGACATAAATACATAAAAGCTGTCCTTTCATCTTCATCAGTTTCTCTTCTCAGATTTGCAATAATTAAGTAATATTCAAGTTGATAGAAAAACAGTTAGTAAATTCACCAGAATGACCAAAGTTCATTACATGCCCTCCAATTCTTTAAGCTCAACAGGACCCTTTAGGCATGTCGGCATCTCTACCTGTTGTCATAAGTAGGAAAATACTTTCGTACCCCAGGAAAAAAATACATTATCAAAAAAATGCATTCCATCTTACCTAAGTTGAAAAAATAGCAATGGTTAGAGGATTGTGAGTTTAAAAACAAAACAAAACCAAAAAAAACCCAAAACAAAACTAAAAAAATCCCAACAAAAATAACATCATGGAGCATTTCAGCAAATATCCATAACTTTCTCCAGGCTAACTGCTATAGGAGATAGGAGGTCTGTCTGATATCATCTCAAAGAGTGGAAATAAAAAAATAATGTGTGATCATCTGCCTTTCACCAAGTGCATGTTTGAATGTCGTGGGTTTTTTTAAAACACGGAATTGGCATTTGGTATCAGCCTTTGTTAATAAGAAATGCCACACAAAGTTAAGGCATGAAAAATTAGTTCATTTCTGTCATTTCTTCCAGCAAACAGTATTTAAATGATCGTGAATGGATAATCCTTAACAAAAACCAAAGTCATAGAATTCAATGGAAAGTACAATGAAGCGAAGAAACTAAACTATCTTTAGCAATGTCTATTTGGTTCCTGATACAAACACCCTCTGGCCAAGTTTGCAATGTGTACCTGGAGCTCAGTGAGCCTTAAGAAACAGCAAGTCTCTGAACACACAGAGGATTCTAAGTTGTGCATGGCCAAACAGACACCATTCCCTGTCCAGAGCTCTTGGAAAGCCCAGCTCCTGCTCAGGTCTCACCACAAGGCACATGGGTGCACCAGAGGTGTAACAGACCACTCCAAAGACATGGATATGAACCAAACACAGCCAATTCTCCCTACAGCCACTCTACGTTCCTCTGAGCCTGTACATTGCTACAGACTTGCAGATAAATTCACATGGAGAATTTGAAACACTATTAATTAGTGCTTCAAACTTCAAATCTTCCTGAAACCCTCATGTTTCAGTCCTACACATGGCATTTATCCCTAACACAATTTATAAAACCAGATCAAAAACATTTTTTAAAGGAAACCAACTTCCATAAAACAGATTTTACAAGAATTTCTTTCTTGCAAAATTACATGTGTAATGCACAAAAATCCTGCAAAAGAACAAATTGGTCTTAACAGACTCATTTTTGTTATATTTTTAAAACCACTACATTGATACATGAGTAGTTTCTGTCCGTAGACTGACGTTCTTCTGGGCACTATAAAGTGAACACAAAACTGCTGAAGAAGAATCACTAGTTATAATCTTTTTTCATATTAATTCATCTAATTTCTATTGAGAAGTTCAAACCACCTCAGAAATCTTTAGATTATTCAGAGAGAAATTTATTTGATTATATGAGTTTTAAATATCTTCTGTACTGCTGAAAGTTAGGCACACATATCAGCAAAATTGGTAGTTATCTATGCCACTGAGTTTAGGTTTTTAAGCACTGAAGAATTTTGATTTGACAGATGTCAAAGGGACTCCTAAGACATCAAGCTCTACCTGACTACCACTTCCCAGCACTGAAATAGAATCACAAAGCCCTTTTTTATTACTTAAGTCCTAACTAAAACGGTCAGGATAAAAGCAGTATAAACATAAGAAGCTATTAAATGATGGGGGAAGAGCGACCCTTAAAAGCCACAGATGTAAGCTTCAGGATGATATGCTGAACATAAAGCAACAATTTACATGAACACAAATACCCTCCTAAGGATTTCAATACTGATTCAGAAAATACTGAAGCAATTCACAGTTCCAAGTAGGCAATTTTGTCCTCTCTCCTTTATCTTCTCAGCCTGAGATGTGAAAGTGACTCTGAAAAATACTGCAGTTAAATCACAAACAAACTAGACCAATTACAGGTTTTCTTCATGTCCAAGAAAAGTTATTTTTCCTGAAGTTTATGTATTCAATTTTTAACTTCTTTTACTATGACTACAAACTCCATCACGTAGCAGATCAGCAGAAATGCTGCTGCTGCAGCTATGGTACAATGGCTTTTTATGGAACTGGGCACTGCCCAATTCCATAAAAATGTAGAAATAGTGGTTTAGTAGACATAAAGCCCTTCTTATTAAGATGGAAATAGCCAAACACGGTAGGCGTCTTGCAAAATTCTGTTCTAAACTCCAGAATGTGAAAATTTCTCTCATGGGAATTTTCAAGATTTAGGCATAAGGACAAAGAAATACTTTTCAATTAAAAAAATAAAATCCCACTATAATTATCCCAATTGAAAAAAAAAAAAAATCAAAACCTCAGAGCAGATTTGAGAACACCAAGGACTTTAAATAACACTGCAAATAAGGTGCTGATCCACACCTTTTAAATACTTGTGAATATGAACTCTACCCATTAAAAACTTGAAGAAAATAAAACCAAGATTTCAAAGCAGATTTTCAGAGGGCCTTAGGGTCAATATTGAGTTTTTATGGGGCCACCAGGCTCTGCCTCTGCATGTATGTGTGTGGCATGGAGGCGGGTAATAGAGAGGAATCTGTGGAACTAAATAGATTTCAGGTATCTTTAAATACTTATTTATGATCTCCAACTTCTAAGAAGTTGGGACTGTTGATACAGACGGGAGAAAAATGCTGGCTTCAGAGATGGAGTGGGATGGAGCTGTGATCAAAAGCTCTTCAAGATAAATATAAATATTTAATACTGCCTTCCTGAAATTAGCAGCAACTACCGCCATAAACTTTCTTAAAGTGTTAGGGCAAGAGTTAACCCAAAAAGTTTCACCTATGAATGCAGAAAACCAAATAGAAAAACATTAACATCAACTGCTAGCACCATTTTGGGACAAAACACAAAGATATATTTGCTTTACAGGGAAAAGCTCACTCCTTTTGCTCAGCCTGGTGATCCCAAAATATCAAAGATTAAAACATATTTCTTGGTATGTCAGATAAATCTCAGCAGTTTATACTGTTCTTTTTATAAGTGATTTTTTTTCTCTCCAAATTCTGCATTCAAAATCCACTGGATGGGCCCATAGATCTGCCTACTCTAAAATCACCAATCCATGTTGCTGTAGGTCCAAAGGTACAGATACCACACATACAAATTTTGTGATTTTTTAATACAGATTTTGTATAGTTAACATTTTGCCAAAGAAATAATTTGTAGCTGTAATTGTTTAGTTTATGAAAACAAAAATTATGAAGAATACCTAAAGACGGAATTGGATGCTCCCTCCTTTATTCTGCTGAGACCTACGAATTCCTTCTTTACAGGTTTTTCCTCTTTCCCTCAAGCTCTTTTTTCCATAATCCGTGTGTTACAAAGCCAGTGGTCACCAACTGGCCTCCAAGGGTTTGGCTTCAATGAACCTGCACCTCACACATGCTGCAGAAAGAATGCAAACTGAGTATAAACATAATCATGTGCCTTTCCACTGTTTCACTCAAATCTAAATGACTTAGAGTCACCAGAAAATCAAAAACATTTCAAAAAAGAACATGTCCAGCAATCTTGCTTCCATTTTCAAATACCACAATACTGTGAACAGATTATCCCAGAGCTCCACGCAAAACAAAGACTGGGTAGTCCTTGGAAAATTATGGAGCCAAAGCCATTACCCAGATTCATTCAAGGGAACCAGATCATTCCCCAAGTGAATAAACTCCTCAAAATATTCCTTAGGTACAGAGAAGGATTAAAGTGTCCAGATTAGAAGAAATAAAATGAAACACAGTGTGAACAAAGATGGATGAGCTTCACTTTTTCTTGCTCTGTCCCTTACTTCTAAAATATCACAGGTTGTCATTCCAAAAAGTCTTAGAGGCACTTTTCCTCTTGTCTTCCATTCCTGTATGTAACTGCCATTCAGTAGCTTATTTCCTGGCAACACGTAAGAAGTTGTTCTATTTATTCACCTGAGATGTTATCTGAGTTTTATTCAAATCAAGTCATAACAGACATTTTGATCATCGGATGCTAGCACCAAAAGGTGCCAACATTAACTGACCCACAGTACCATTCATGGGCCAGTTTCTTATCAAGGTTAAGGTCATTCACTGGCAAACATCCTAAGCAATAGACAGGCAACTCTGAAACTTTAAATCATAACCAAAGAAAAAGCATATTTTTATCCATGTATTCAATTTCATTCTCTCCCAATCTCTTCATAACCAATCCTTACAGACTGAAAGATTATCACAGCAGTAAAGAATCCCTACCATAAAACAGTCCTGGTGTCTGCTGAACCTCAGAATGCTACAACCAGCATCAAAATCTGCCAATTTATTTTAATTTATTTAAAGGCAAATTAACAATGTTAACAAACACTGAGCTGCATCAAGCAGCATCTCAGAATAAAAACTCAAATGAAGGGAAAAAATTATTAATTGAAGTACTGTATGTCCAGTGCAGTTTCTGGGAATTAAGCTGCTTTCTGCTACCATAACCCACATTGCTCTGAAAGGAGGTAAACAGAAACTTCATGGCGAAATTGATCTAAACAAATTTCTATAGAGCCTGTCATCAGTGAAAAATTAAAATGTAACTCATGGGTTACTCCAAATGGATTTCACTTCACAAACAGTTCTGTTTACAGTCTGATGGTACTTTGCTAGGGCAGCTATCCCCAGGAAAAGGTATGTTTCAGGGAACATGCTGCTGGTCCCTGGATCAGATGATTACTTCCTTCCCCAAACTCCTCCGAGTTCTCAATCCATGGTGTCAGAATAAAACAAGGCCAGTAGTGCTAATACACAGCATCTACTTATAAAGCCAAGAATTATCCAAACTAGAAAACAAGTAACAAGAACTACTTTGGGCATTATAGAGGAATTTCAAAATTAGACCAAAAAAACCCTGATGTTAAGAAAATACTGGAGGAGATGATGCCTGAAAACTGTGTTGCTCAGGAAGCATCAGAAGAGAGCAATTCTCAACAGCAAAGAAAAAAGTCACACTTAAGAGTCCTTTTTTACACTTCACGAGATTTATCTCTACCACATTGTCTCACAGCAAGAGGCCACCTCAAATGTCCTCTCTAGGAGGTTGGTTTGCCCCTTGCTTTTGCTCCAACATTTCATTAACAATAGTCCTCACATGCCTTTACAGAGAAATGTGAGCACATGCAACTGGAAGTGTCAGTCTGAAATAAATTTCTATGCTAATCTATAGACACAACCTTTCATCATGTCAAGAACAAAATATTTTAAAGAGCTAGAAACAAAGGTAATCATCTCTAGAAGGTAATGTCTCATCCTGTTCAAATGCAGCATCAGAAAGCATCCTCTCACTTGTACAAAATAAAAAAGGAATCATTTAATTTTAGTCTATACACTGCCTGAAGCCTATTTTCTGATCTCAAAGCACATTTCCATGAACAAAAAAACCAAAACAAAAAAAGAATAACCCCCTCCCAAAAAAAACACAAATAAAAAAAAATTATCAACCTTCTCTAGCAACAAGAAATCTGAAAATTAAATCTTTTCCTGACAGAATGTTTGATATTAAGGCAGGTGGCCAGGATAACTTATGGTGTTAGTGAATGCAGCCGTGACTTTTACGAAATTAAAAGGAGTTGGCTACAGACTTAACAGTAAATTTCACAGATACTTTAATCACACTCTTTTTTTCTGTTGCATTCCATTGCTGGGCCCTGGTTTAAAGTATGTGATGATCCCTAAGAAGAAACATTACTTAGATTTAACTACATAAAATGGATCCAGAGAATGTAAACAAAGTTCCCTTTATAGTAACCACAGTTTGATTCTATTAAGCCCAGAAGCGATACATATGGGCATACATCTGAATAATTTACTTTGTCTTTGGAATTCCTGCACCACCTTGACCCTGAGGACCTCTCATGCAGTTCTACTTCTGAGACAACTTAGCCTAGCTAAAAGAAGAAAAGGAGTTTTTCCCAATATCTCTGCTCACATCAGAGTTTTGAGGAATGCTGAAACTGAGACCTCATCACGTTCTGGTCTGGTTTTGCTGAGAAATGAGGCAAAATGAGTAATGGCTGTTCTTGGAACTTCCTTCTCCACCTCCTCTTCTTCACCTTCTATTCCCTTGACATTTAATCCACCTCTTCCTTTCCACCCAGCCTTCCTTACCATTCTTCCATTCTCCCATCAGCCTCTGCTCTCCTATAACCTCACTCTCACCTTATTCCATCTACACACTTCTATGCATCTGTTTCAACCTTTGCCAAGGGTTGAAAGCTGGGAGACTGAAATACCTGAAGATGTAGTAGGTTGATCCCAGCTGGCAGCTAAACATTCACACAGCTGCCTGACCTTCCCCCATGTCCACACTGCCTCCACAATGGGATGCTTCTGCTCCTGCATCATCCAGGACAAGAAAGTCATTTAAAACAATCAGATTATCTGGAAAAAGAGGACAGCATTAAAAGGAAACCAGTTGGATATAGATCTCAAAGTGGAGCAACATATTTCAGAGAAAAATACATATCATACCTGCAAAATGGGTACCACCAAACAGAAGTTAAGATTTAGTGCAGATAATTCAGTTTATCAGGAGTGCCCTCTACCACAGAAAGTCAAAAATGTTTGTGGTCATCAGCTGTAAGAGTGAAAAGTTTTTCCACTTCTCTATGCCCCATTCATGCAGTGGATATTTAAATCATTGTCCCAGTCCCAGGATCCATCTTGAACAGATAGAACAAATAAGTTAGTGACTAGAAAATAAAGCAAAAGAGGGAGAATCTAACTTTTCCATCTTGGCAAAAAACATCAAGAGACGACTCAGTATTCTAATGAAAGCACTTTTCATAAACAGTGGCACCTCAGTGAAAAGGTGTGGCAAGTTCTGCTTTCTGTGGAGAAATAAGAGATGATACAGACTGGTAATGGGAGGAGTAGGAGGGCACTATATGACTAGTCACTGTACAGGAAACACAAAATATTTGCAAACAGGAAACAGACTGCTTGGAAATCATTAAAAAATTAGTAACCAATGTAGTATCTCTATTATTAAATTATACATTTGGTGATTTTGCATATGGAAAAATCTCAAGAAACAGCAATTTTTATAAATTATTTTCCTTTAAAGCCTAAAATTGAAGGGTGTTTTCATATAAATCTAAGCAAACAACATCATACATAGTTTCAGTGTGAAGCAAAACAATGAGCAAATTTAGTAAGAAAACATATTAGCAATATACACATAAATAAAAGTTTCTAAAGTTCCCTGTACATTTATTAGAAACTGTATCAGACTCAATCTAAAAGGATTCAGAGATACCTTAAAGTATCTTCCAGTACCAAAAGGGGGCCTATAAGAACACTGGGGAGCGACTTTTTACAAGGGCACACAGCAAAGCTGGAGGAGGAAAGATTTAGATTACAGATTAGGAAGAAATTCCTTAACTGTGAGGGTGGTGAGACAATGGAATAAATCTATGTAGTGGGTTGAGAAGTCTTATCTGCCCTACCCCTGTGTTCAAGGCCAGGCTGGATGGGGCTTGGAGCAATCTGGTCCAGTGGAAGGTGTCTCTGTCCATGGCAAGGGGTTGAAACTTGATGGTCTTTAAGGTCCCTTCCAACCCAAACAATTCTATCATTCAAGGATTCTAAATTTAGCAAGAATTAAGTGTAACAAATTATCTAAAAAACCCAACGGTCTCTTATTTTTCAGAAAGTAGTTGTTCTCATTCATGTAACTCCCAATATCTGCAATCCTGATTTTTCAAATATTAGTGCTCATGTTTAGAAAACTAAATGGACTTAATCTCATTTGCAGAAGTGCTGAGCATTTGCAATTTGCCATGAGACACGTGACATTACCAGAGCTCCACACCTATGAAAGTCTTACCACATTTCTGTGGATATCCAAATATGGATTTATCTCTTGAATTTCAGGCACCCACAACTGAAAAAAATGGGGCTTTCATTTATAATTCTATTATTATATATTAATTTTTATTGCTTTGATACTGTAATTGCAGTTATTACCTCAGCATCTCTCCTGCACTACGCTTTCTTAGGATAATAACTGGTTTAAATGTCAGTGGACCAAATTGTTTTCATTCATTCCAATATTCCTTTCACATGTTAATACTTTTTAAATTAAATCATTCCCCCTAAGCCGACATCACAGATTTAACAGTTACTTCCTGATTAGAAAGGAGAGGAAGATGAATAAGTCAGACTTTTCAGATACATATGAGAAATATTTTCAAAGTATACCTCTTGAGACCCAAAATCCCAACAGTTAAATAATTACAAACCAGATAGTTCTTTACACAGAAGTTTTATCATATAATTATGATGCTGATAATTTAGAACTATCCAAAATGTCTCCAGCATTTTTAAACAGCTAAGCACAGTTATTTTTAAAATCAAACATATGTGCTTTTTTTCTGTTTATGTCTTCGGAAAGAACATTCTGTATAATGAAAAACATGACCAAATTTTTCACAGTACATCACTATAAAACCCTATAATTGACTTTTTTGGGTTGGTTTACTCTATATCTATTTTTGTCCATGTAGAAAACAGCAATGATGTGGTGAAAAGACCAAAATGTAGGTCCCATTGCAGGATAAGGCTCCAACCTGATTAGTGAAGTATCATGTTTTTCCTGGGAAACATGCCCACTTTGTACAAGGGAATTCAGTCCACATGAACCTCCTCTTTAGAGGAGGAAAAAAAAAAAGGAAAGAAAGAAAACCATCCTTTTAAGCAGCACAGACTGTAGTGATTGCTCGCAGCTTTGGTTGAGCAGGACTCACAGAGCCTTTCCATTAAACAGAAGGTAGCTCTGCTGATTAGAGCTATCCCAATATGAGTTTTCTGGTTTTTAACAATATTATTCAAAGTTTAAGAGCTCAGATATGCTTATATTTTTTATTTTACTTCAACCTGAAATGACAAAATATTTAACATCACCTACTTTCTTTTAAGAAGAAATAAACTTCCTAAAATTAACATAAGTGATAATATCAGTTGTTACTGAAGGCAATATTACAATTTCAATGAAAATCAGCTTGAAATAGTAACTCAGAAAAAATAAGTATCTGCACTAAAATAATTCCTCATCTTAACTACGATCTGCCAACAAAAATGAATTTAGATTATGCATTTTATTTTACAAACTATTCTCATTCTTCTTGGAATGGCCTTTAATTTTTATAATCACAAGATTACTTTCATGACCCAATCACAGAGTACAAAGAAACTGTGCAAACACATTTCCAAAGGAGCACACATGCCAAAGGAAAAAAAAATCTAAAATAATTAAATTCTTTCAGAGTTAATTAAAATAAATCATAAGACATTAAACTTTCACTTAAAAGTTTGAAGAAAATACCGTTATCTTGCAAATTGTTTAGCAGCAAGATATGCCATAATTGCTCTGAGGTAAATCTTTGAGAAATTAAGGATGACATCTAAATCACAAGCTTGGTAAAGGGGGAACATACTATCCACAGGCAGAAAGAGAGGAAAGGCTTACGAGGAAAGGTAAGCTATTCTAAAATCATCACTAATATTAGATTCTCCAAAGACATCAAAAAACTAAGGATCTGACCACAAAGTCAGAAGTTCCAATAAACTAAAAAAGTGCTGTAAGCCAGGTAGAGTTTCTCTCTTGGGGAAAGAGTCTCTTTAATGGGCTGCCCTTACATTAGTAATACCTCAGAAGATGTTCCTTCTCCAGCCAAGCCTCACTGAATTGCTTCCACAAGCAACGATGCTCATTTACAAAAGTTACTGCAGGATCTGCTTCAGAGATGAAACATGATGAATGTCTTAAGGCCTTAGGATTGACTGATGAATTATTTGCATTTCTTCGGGGTTTTTTTAATTACCAAAGGAAAAAGGAAGATGACACAGATTACCCTAACAAAAGTTAAAATTCTTAGCTGTATTTATTTAAGAAGCTTTAATGGTACTAACATGGTATGGAAATGGAACAGAGGAATAAATTCCATTTTAACTAAACTATAAGAAAGTGGTCATACCCTAAGAAAAAAAAATTAAGTCAGCACATTTAAAAAGAAAAAACAAGCATATCTGAGATTAAGATCCAGCTACACTTCTTTACAAAAGAAGCTTTGAAGTCAATAACACTATAATGCACCATTCACACAAAAGAGTGGGAAAACTACTCAAAGACCCACTCCAGAGATAAACACCATGTGATAAGGACAGCAACACACATTTATAGCAAAACATCTGATGGTAACATCCAAGTTCCAAACTGCACTTCCTGGCCCTGCTCTCCCTCAGTTTCAGTGTGAAACACAGACACTGTGGGTGATGTTTCTGGGTGGGGGGCGAAATACCTGTGTCTGAGTCAGCCTCTGCTTCCTTCCAGGGCAGTGGAGAGAAACATGTTATGATTCATCTGACTGATTTTAGATCCTTCTTTTCAAGGGAATCGCTACCTAAAATTGCTTGTTTCTTGCTGCTGGCTACAGAAAGGTTATGCTTACTCGCTCAGGTGCATATGCTGACAAGCAGAAATGTGAAGTTAATGAAATGAATCCCTCTTACAACTATGCAGCCATAAGTGAACAGGAAGAGGAGATTCATGCCTGGTTAACACCAGAAATAAAATGTACTTAAAAGTTACAACAGAAGTTTCTGCCATCACTGAGAGATTTATCACCGAGGAGGGAGATGAGCTTTAACAAGACCCATCCTCTGATCCAGGGAACACTGTAATGAGAACCAGCAAGGTTCAGACATCCACTGTCCTGGAACTGAAGGCAGTGAGCAGCCCTCAGCAACAGACCCAAAAGGTTTTGGAACTGGAACTGCCCCAGTGTTTCTAAAACCCTATCCAACTTCATGAGGTTAAAAAATATTCTGAGTAACAGAAGGTTTCAGAGGCAAAAAACACTAAATGTTCCTCTTCATCCAGTGGAAAGACTGCACTCGGTTTTGCTCTTACAAAGGAGACATCTCTGTTGGCATTCACAGCAAAAACCATTGATCTGTGGGTATTCTCAAACACCGAACACAGTACAGGCATTAAAAGCAAATCTCTCCTTGTCGATATCAATGTGAATCAACAATGTGGTGAATAAAATACAAAATCATTCAGTCAACATGAGATGGAAGGGCCGTAAGTCAAAGCGTTACAGAACTATTCCCTCTGTCACTGCAGAATCTTTTGGGGATAGCATCAAACCCATGAGATATAGTATTGTTGTACATCAGCTCTATGTCCTGGCCCTGATGGAAAGCAGGAGGACTTCAGAGTTGAATTAAAGAATTCCTAAAGTCCCGTTATATATAACTTACGAAATATGTTTGTGTGTCAGAAATTCAAATCACTGAATGATGGTCAGGTGGGCTTTTTCCCCTCATATGAGACGGCAATTGCACAGCTGTCCCCTTGCACAATTCTTAGTTTCTCCTTAAGTAAGCAGTTCTGGTCCTGCTATGGGCAAAATATTGAAATACATTAACAAGAGACTCAATATGGGTTTGTTATAACACAACAAATTCCTCCCAATTAAACACTTTGCTTACATTTTAATGAAGTTATTTACTTGCTACTTCTAGGGAGAAAAACCCCAAACATATATTTGCATGACACTTACTTGGAACTACTAACGATGCTCCACATATGCCAATATTATGCTAATTTCTGGCTCAACCCATACTCCAGGCTTTTCCAGCAATCAGCAGGCACATCTGGATGAAGTGGTTTCAATTTTACATTCTTTCAAAATATTCACACTGCTCCAACAATTAAGCAAATGAAAAATGTAACAACTTCTGGCAAAATCAAAATTAATTTGCTGATTAAGAGAGGATTATATTTGCTATTAGTTCATATACTACAGTAACATCAGACACTGAGAAAGCCCATAAAGTCTAGGCAACGAAATAAATGTCATTTTCCTTTTCACCAAGAAAAAAATAACAATTTCATTTCTAATGTCCTCCTCCATCACCTTCACAGATAAGCATGCAGATACAGTGAGTAGGCAGGTGATCATACAACAAATTTCACCCTACTATCCAGCCTTAGAGCCCTTATTAAAAATATAAAAATACATTTGTGCTGATCTGAATTTTCCATGTCACTTGGTGAAATAAAACGTGGAAAAAAAACAAAAAAAAACAAAAAACAACAGACCATCTTCAAAACTTCTTTGGGGATGGGGTCATTCATAGGCAGGACAAGGAGAAGAAGGAAGAGCCCACAGGTAAGATTGTTTTACTACAGATATTCCATTCTTCATCTAAGAACAAGAGAAAAGCATCTCAAGTACCTCATTAGCAACTGACAAGTACAAGGCTTTTACATGATCACCTGGTGATGCAGAAAACAGTCAGACCACAAAACTGCTACACTTTAATGGATGAGAATGAGGAAGGGGAAGTTAGAAACTTTTACCTACTAACACCAGAAATAATCAAGATTCAGCAATAACAGGTCTGCTTTTTATGCAACAAATAGAGAACCACTGACAAGATGCATGGTCCTTCTGCGACCCCAAACATGGCACCAACGTTTTTGAAGTGAGTTCTGAATATGTTTTAGGTAAGCTTAGATACATTTGCACCGATCAATCTTAAAACAGAAGTTCAACTACATTTATAAGTTTACTGTGTTGAAATGTCTGACAAAGTAAATACTAAGCGTTTGAATAGCATCATCATAAATCTGAGACAACATGAGGATAAATCAGTCCAGGTGACAATGTGATAATTTTTTTGTGTTTCTACTCCATAAAGAGATGTATAAAGTCCACCCCTCAGGCATATATAAAAGTGTGTGGTTGAAATCTAAAATGATAAATGCTGGATGCAAAACCAAAAGAAAAGAAAAATCTCAAATTAGGTGCTTAAAAACAGACACACACATTATGATTTCAGCACATTTTGTCTGTCCAGCATGTTAAGACATTACAAACTATCATCTATGATGTTATGTTTCAAAATGCTACTGGAGTTTTCTCACTATTAAGCACGCCTTAAGGCTTAAACTTCTTTCATACCCAAGGATGACATGGAACAAAATTTATGCCCGACAGATTCATCAAAGCACATTTTTAGGAAAAGATAAGTACGATATACCAAATATACAAATTTATCTTCCCAAAAGTCAATCATTTTAGATTAATTAACAGAATTTTAGTAGCCTTAATACCATAGGTATTGACACATTTTTAATGGGGCTATATCCTGCAGAAAAGGACTGGCAGAGGTTGCCCCAAGAAGCTATGTCTGCCCCATCCCTGGAAATGCTCAAGGCCAAATTGGACAGGCCTTGGAGCAACCTAGTCTAGTGCAAAGTATCCCTGCCCAGGGCAGGGGTTGGAACAAGATGCTCTCTAAGGTCCCTTATAACCCAAACCATTCCATCATTCTGTAAGATTAAGGTTCAGATTACTTAAAACCAGCATTTTCCAGACTTTTTGAAGTACTAATTTGTCACATGTGAATCCTCAGGTTAAGAACACATAGAGGATAGTTGCATTGAGGACAGTCATACAGCTTTTATTAGGCCAATTCTTCCAGGAAGACCAGGAAAAATCATTAGAAGATCAACAACCGGAGCACAAAATATCACCAAAGAAACAGGCTTAAAAATATTAACAAAATAAAGATGAGTTTAAATGGGAAAATCAGACCGAATCAGAGTGACCAAACTGATAAAATAGAACTGGGAAACACCTTAGTGTTTTTAAAATTCACAGTGAAATATTAACATGTGGATGATCAATAAATTACAAAGCTGATGAATACTACTGAGGTTAAATACTTTTGAAAATACTTCCACAGAAGCACAGCTCACCTTTATACACATATGCACTTAAAGTTTTTAAGTTCTTGTATCCTGATTTTACAGCACTTCCTCATTTACACACTTAGATCAAATCTTTGAAGATTTGGTGACTTTCCCCACCCTGGTACACAGCATGCAGCACTATAATCTCAGAGCTTTTAGCAGCTCATCTATACACAAACCCTTTGAGACAGGGATCTGCACAGAGATCAAGTTCTCTCCATAAAGGCCACTACTGAATGCTCAGGGAAAACCCCTCCTTGGTTTTCCCTCCAACAGACCTAAAGTGTTGCCTGAGGTTATGATGAGACAACTGTGTTTTACAGCTATAGATAAACTTCACCTCCATGATCTCCTCTTAATCCTTTTCAAGCTACAGTAATTTTTGGCTTCTTCAGTGCCTTGTTGACGAATTCAACACTTTAATTATGCACTGTTAAAAAACTACTTCCTTGTATTCTTTTTAAGCCTGCCATCTGATAATTTAATTAGGTGCCCCTACTTTTTGTTATGAAAAAGGGAAATAATTGTTTCCATTCACTCTCGCTGCATTGCTCATAATTCCAGATTTCTATCACATTCCCCTCCCAGTTGTGTCTTCCCAGGCTTTTAGGCACCCTGCCAGTTTAATTTCTCCTCCTTGTACAGAATTCATTCAGTTCTAGAATATAGTTTTTAATAACTGGATGAATACAACATCAGAACTATTAGTAACACTGTTATGATCAGATACTCTCAATTTCTATAAAATCCAATCAATTTTTGAGAGCCTTTTATTAAGGCTCTCTTTTAGAGAATCTTTTTCTATGACAATAAACAGCAGAGTTCATATGGGTTTATCAGCAACGGATTTCACCTGTTTTGTCACCCACTCAATTCTGTGCAATCTTTGGGTGACTCTGCACAATCATCATTTCACTCTCTAAAAAACTTTGCCATTAGCTTTCTGGCTTCTCCAGGACAGAGAAGTGAGGATTTCTTGGGGCTGTCCTGTACAGGGCAAGTAGTTGGACTTGATGATCCTGGTAGGTCCCAATCAACTCAGGAGAATTTATGATTCTATGAAGATCCTTGGTAGACCTTGCAAGTGACTTTGCTCTAGTGCAAAAATTAAATATTCCTACCCTCACAATTCTCACCTTTTATTTGGCCAGCATCTTACAAAAAAGGATCTCTTCTTTATATCCCACTACATATTGTAAAGTTACTGAGGCTACTAAATAGTCACTGAGTAATTTATCAGAAGATTAAACCTGACAAACTGACATTAAAAATTCCTTTACATTGTTACAATTATTTCTTAGCAGTAAGACAGAACCTGAAAATATGTCAGTTTCTAGTTTGACAAGAATGTTCAACAGTAATTATAAACACTTTTGTGTTGAAACAATGTCCTGTATTGACATTTTATTGATAAGCACTGATTTAGACAGTTACTCATTCTTCCAAGAAACCTTGTTTTCAGTCAATAGCTGTGGTCATTAATAAGTCCTTACTTTGTGCTAGATGAGGAACAAGCAGTAATAAACCATACCGAATGCTGTTTGAATAAATTAAGTGGCACTACTTGAAAATAATAAACATTTCTGCTCTTTGCATATTTTTTTAATTCAAAATACACAGAAAGGAGACACATACCATGGATGGAGGATACCAATAAAAGGGGTGATCAACTCTCAAACGACAGCTGAATTTTGTGTTTAGTCATGAAAGCTCTAAATTGAAGTTACATAAACAGAAAACTAATGCCACTGGCAAACAGCCCTGGTCTGTAATGTTCTATTTGAGATTCACTGGTTAAAGCAGAGGAGACGCTGATCTCTGACAAAGAACGATATGGGAGATGACATCAACTTCTTTCAGCAAATGAGCTCAGCGTGCCAGCAAGCTGACAAATTAGCTTCTAAAAACCACTAACAGTAGCTTACAAAGTCACAGCTGTTACCCTGTTTTGAACAACAAAATGTTGCTCTCGGTTGAAATGTCTAGTTTTACACAAGATTTCTAAGTGCCCCAATTTTTTTTTTCTTAACAAAGATATGAGTTATACTGAGAGACACATGAGGGACAGGCAGCGCCTGTACCCTGATGACTCCATGGTGATATTTAAACGACAAGGTTAAGTAGAACACTTGCTTATGTTCTGCACTCTTCTTAAATTTGAAAAACCTCCTAGAGACACAGACACAGTAGCAACATAAATCCACAAATACAACAGTACCACAGCCACTAGCAATTTCTTCAGCTAACTCAAGTATTTCCCAGGATATTAAGACTGATAGTGGGAAGAAATGCATCAGAAAACTTGTAAGAGATTCCATTAAGGGGTTGAAATCAATTGAAAGATGCTAATACTCTAGAAAACAAATGCTCCTCAATGCTGATTGTGGGCAAAATTAAAAAAAAAAAACAAAAAAACAAAAAAACAACATAGTATTACTTTGCTTTTCATCTATTTGAGTACTGTAAATCTTCACTTTCTTGGCAAAGTATCAGTCAGCCTTCTCTGTTCCTCAGAGGTATAGGGGACTAAAAAGTCTATCAAATGCAGCAGAGTCAAACTCATTTAATTTTGGTGTTCTTGTGATCCTCATCAGTGGTATCTGAACAGCCCTCAAAATTAAATTTGTTGATGTTTAAGGAAAAAAAAAACTTTTTTACAGATGACCAACTGAAAGACAGAACAATTTACCTCAAGGCCTGAAGGTTCCAACAGGAGTCTAACCTCACCTCTCAAGCACCAGATCACAGCCCTTTATCACTACAGAAGTCTCTGGATTTTTACAGCTCTTACTTTCATAAAATTGCAATAACTTCAGCATAGTCATTCCTGATTTATGGTAAATGAAGGAAAGAATCAAGCCAGGACATATGCGTGCCAAGTTCAAGTGTCTACCCAAAGCCAACAAAAACCACCAAACCACTGGTCAGACCTTGGATTGAAATTTTTCTGATTCTAAGTTCAGACAACTAAGAAAGGCCTTTATTTATTAATGCTACATAATGCCTATTCCTATCAACAGGTTTTTGTTTTGTTTTTCTTTACCTAAAATGGAGCTAGAGTGTAACAATGACTTAATTGTGGGCACATGAAGAGCTGAACAAAACCATGTATTTTCAACAGGAACTTACCCAACAGCTACATAGTCAATGTGTCAGGAGTTAAGGCCACATAAAGACTGGTATTCAGGTGCAGGAGACTTGTAGCCTCCATGAATCATTTCCAGTATTATGATGAAATCTGGTCTCCACTGGAATCTATAAAAGGTTGCAGAGGCTCTTGATCATAATTGTGGATATGCTGAGCTCCAGACTGCCAATTTTATGCTTGGAAAACACAAGCAATGAAGCTCATCTATGCACAAGAAAACAGACACATCATAGTAGACCAGAACACCCCATTCACCTGAGTCCCCTTTCAGAGGTGATCAATAACTATCCACTCCTTGTTTTTGCCATGGTATTGGATTTTAGCAGTTCACACATCCATCACTGACAAACTGAACCGGTTAAACTTACAAAGATGTAGCAATAAAGCATTTTCACAACAAGTACCCTCAAGCTGTGTGCTGTAGAATGACTGAGAAGTTTGGGTTTGTATTTGTCTTTTATTTCCTTTAATTTTATTCTCTGCATAGCCCCAACCAGGCTATATATCTGACACAGAGAGCAACATATTTCTCCCCAGAGGACTGTGAAGAGAAGAACATAATTAACATTTGTTAAGTATTCTCATAGTGTGACATGAGCCAGCAGAGCACATGAAAGTTAGTAATTCTCCATACTAGAGTTTGAATACTGTGTAGGAAAGATGGCAAATAGCCATGGAATGAGCAATCAGTAACGAGAAAATCTCTGAGTAACCAACTCAGAAGTGAGCAGCATTCCTTCCATGCAAAGAGTCGGGAGTTCTAGAGATGACAAAAAAAAAATGCAATCAATTAACACCATTATAATGCACCAAATACAGTTGGGCTGTAAGGATGGTCACTGGAAACCCTAATTTGAGATTTTCTATGCTAACTTCTTCAACTTATTCTTCGTCTAGAGTTCAATTAAACTTACTGTTTTAGCAGAGGAAGACAAATACAAGGAAAAACAGGTAAACAAAAGAAAACAAAATAAACGAGAAAAAGACCCAAAGCCACCCTATTAGCTGGGAATAGTTCTATTTGCAAGTTCTTCAGAATCTACCACAAAACAATTAGGCAATCTTACAGAAAATCTTTATTATTTTCACTGTGTATCCATCACATGTCCAATCCAGGAATAGTTACTGATGAGAGCAGAACAGAAAAGCACTCAAGAAGTAACTGTTCTGTAAAATTCATGAATTCTAAAAAATTGGGCATACTCATGTCTGGCACTTTATTTCAGTTATGCAAAAGGAAAAATAAAGCTTGAATTACTGTAGCTCCTATGCACAGATAAAATGGATATTTTCTACCCACATCAGAAAATAAGAAGATTGAATTGCATTCAGTTATGAATTGGATTTGTTCTTCAATTAAAAGAGAAGAAAAATAAATTATGCTGACGCTAAATGACAAATCAAAGGCTATTGCATTGTAATTTTGTCCAAAAGACAACTAAATTTGTTATTCCTTCGGCTCTTTAATCATTATGTTTAGCTTGTAAAGATGCCACTTACTACTGCAAATACTCCATTTCTGAACAAACTGGTATAATTTTTCCCAAAACTGAAATACAAACATTCAACTGCAAAGCTGCTTCAAATTCACACTGGGCAGAACTGGACTTAAAAAGCAACAAAACATTTAGATGTTCATTAAAAAAAAAAAAAGGTAATATAAAAGACTTTGAAGAAAGGAAAATTAGTAATTTTGGGGAATGAGCAGGATAATGTTGACAAAATGAATTGAATACTGTGTGGTATTCCCATATCCCAATTATGGAAGTTTGTTCTTAAAATTAGACATACTCTACTATGTAGACATAAAGGCACAAACTGTGAAAGATAAATGTTTTACATTTTACACTTTTCAGAGATTACAGTTATTTTTAAGGGCCCCAACCCCAAAGCCCGTGTCATGGGAATGAACTCTGGCTCATGAAAAGCCACATTTCCTTCAGCATTGGTTTTGGCAAAGCAACAACAGTCTGGTAGCATCAAGCCTCACATCCCCATGGGTTCCCAAAATACACCAAGCGTCTGGCTACAAGGAGCTGCTCTGGCATAACAATTACAGACTATAGAATCCAGAGAAGACAAGTGTCACAGAGGACAGAACTCTTGCAGCCAACCTCATCTAATGGATTTTAGTACAAAATAAGTGTTAATGGAAGTAATCTAGAATGCAGATCCCATATGCCTCAAATTAAGATTTCTTTAAAATGCCGTGCCAAAATTATTCCATGAAAGTATTAACCAATTAACGTGATGTCTGATATGCAGGTACACGAAACAGAGATTGCTTTGTTTCTTGAACTAATCTTCACACAGTAATAACCCTGATTCCAGAGTCTTTCAAGGCCTGGAACAACTGAAACACCACTCCAAAAGCAGAATGATTGCAGGAAAGAATTTAGAAAATACAAGCAAACACTACCTATTTTTCAGGCTGGATCAACTTGTGACTACACTGCAGAATTTTCCAACAACACTGGGTTTAAGTGCTCCTGTTCCAACATACTCCTATTCCACTCACCAATGGAGTTTGGCCATTCAGCTCCCAAAAGAACTGAGGTGCTCCATGCCCCTTGATAGCTGCAGCCTGTCCTCAAATAGGCAACACCAACAGTCCATCTGCATCATTTTGTGCCAAAACACAGAATTTCATTCTACTTAGCACCTCTGACCCCTCAGACTAAATACAGCCAAGCAGCAGACCCAGAACCTGTGTTCTGAAATGGAAATGTAACAATTGACTTTCATTATGGGCTGGGGCTCCACATTAAAAGAACCCTGCTCATACATCTGTCAATATTCCACAGACCTGATTCCTTGGATTGCTTTCCAGACAGACACTTTCCTCATGGAGCCAACAAATATAGACAGTGATTTATCTTCGAAAAACAAATTATTATTTATCCATCTAAAGAGAACAGAAGTAAATGGTTAAAGTGATAAAACAGCTAAGTATTAATAAGCAACACATATACTGTCCTATCCACACAGAATATTTCCTCAAAGCTTGCATTATTTATCTTACAGGCTACAGGTCTGGATTCTGGCAACCAAACCACAGGGTCGCTCTAAAAACAGCCCAGCTTCCTCACTTTTGAGGTTGGAAGGTCAGAGGAGGAAGAGGTATGAGTGGAAGGAATGATTGCAATTCATTTTTATTTTTCTTCTCCATAACCACCCTTTAGTTACAAAGCAGTCTGTTACTCAGGCCATGACAAAAAATGTGTATTAGAAAGAACTGACACCTGCTTATCTGGCAACATTGAACAGACTGTCTATTAATGCTGCCTGCTTTCTCCTCCTGAAGTGAAAAAATCAACCAACTCTCCAGGACACAACATATCAGGCACTGGAAATCTCATAAAAACATCTCCCATAATCTTCCCAACATCCCTCAGGTTCTAGAATTCTTCAGGCACACCTCCACAGGCCATTTTAAGTACTATGCAGAGACAGCCCAATTCCCTCCAAAGAAGCTCAACCCCACACTGAGCACAGCTGGGCACTTCTGAACTGGCTATTTCAGAGCAAATTGGGATTCACATGGACTTGGAGACCAGAGGGCAATTTTCTCCTACGTTTGCTGTCTCCAGGAAAAGGGCTGCATCTTCTGGTTCTTCATCCTCTTCCAGTATCTTCATTTCTCCTCATCCTCAGTCAGTACAAAAGTAGAGCCATACTGTTAAAGCTGATAAAAACCCAAGGGTTTCTTTTTAAATCTCCTCCTCTCTTTTTAAATCTCCTCCATTCTCTTCTCAACCTATTTTCAATTCTCTTCTCTCATGAATGATACTCAGATCTCTCTTCCAACACAAAACCACAACACATTTTTAATTACAAGGGAAAGCTTAGACTGTTGACAAGCTGTGAAAAAGTAACAAATCCAGGTATTAAATACTTTAAAGAAAAGAAGGAAAGAAAAAGCACATGAAGAGAAACAGGAGACAGGATGGAAGTACCTGATTTTGCTTCTTTTTTTTTTTCCTAAAAAACACTGTCCTAAAAAGGACTGAGGATCTCAAACTTAAGTGAGAATCATAAACAGCAGAGAAATATTTCCCTGTGCAATCACTGCATAAGGAATTGTTTTGGGGTTGGGTTTTTTTTTCAAAATATAGAGAAGGGACCCTGATGATCAGCCATCATGCACAAGTTCAAGCAGAAAACAAGACCAGCCAATTGAATACAAATAACTAATACTCTTCATAGCAGAATATGTGGAGAAAGTTAATAATAAAATCACAACTAACTGCTTGCCCTTACTCATGAAGTTCTTCACTTATTTTTTACTGCTGTTCATTATAATGGGGTTTTCCCCTCCCTGTTTTTCATACTTTTCTCAAATGGCTGGCTGCATATATTTAATTGTATATTCCTCAGGGCAGGGACTATTTCCTTAATTGTCTGTAAAGTCCAGTGCTATAAACAATGCTCCTATGCAATATTTAGTAATAAAAAATGAGTAATGCTTTATTGAGAAATAGTCACGCATTAATTATGCAAGATAATCTGGAAAATACAGAAATAGGGAAAAAACACGTTCTGAATCCATAACTTTTAAGCATCACTAACCAATGAATGATTTATGATATTACTTTTCAGTATTATATTTAATTTCTCTTGGAGTATTGAAAAAACATCTGCTCTGAAAGTTAGCAAATGGGTATTGTTTACTCAGAAATTCTACAGGGTGCAACCCCCTTCCACACTGTCAGTTAAACACACAATATTTTAAATACACATTATGGAGCCAACTGTTGAAGTAGGCACTTAGAATGCAAAGAATATTCTACATATTAAAATATACATAAAATACTATTCAGGAGTTATATAAAATACAGATTCTAAAATGAGTATTTAATACATATGCAATTAAAAAAAAAATTTCATTTTTATTACTTACTGAACTAATTTCATGTCCTAAATTGACATTGCTGCAGACTTATACAAGCACAGAAGCTACTAAAATTGGTATAACTTTAAAACCAGAAGCAAATTTTTATTGCTGAACTATGCCCCTGAAAATGGGGTTGACTATAAAAACAATGACACCAAATCTCAAGAGCCTAAATACTCTGTCTTAATATCTTTTAAAATCTGTTCTCTAATCTTGACTGAGGTTTGAAAGTAGCAAGTCTGTATTTTTCCAGTGTAAATGTTGTGCGAAAACTTTACAAACATGGATCTAAATCTGCAATTGCCATTACTAAAATAAATGAAAAATCTATAAGCAGCAGTGAAACCGGCATGCAAATAAAAGAACTGTCAAGACATATACTGCCTAAAAATAAGCTTACAATAACTATTTTAAAGACTGTGTGTGGTCTTACCCATATATTTTGGCAAGATGCACTTTCTCCAACCACAGCTAGATTCATCCAAAAGCAGTGGCACTGGAGAGTCTCTGTCTCACCTGTCAAACTTGAAGAACGTTGTTCAGCAGACCACCATGAGTCCATGGATAGGATCCACAGCACTACAGCAGCTGTTCTTGATAAGTGTTCTCTAACTAGAGAGGCAAGCGCTTCAAAAACGTTCTGTAAGAGGATCGCCCTTAATATACGTGCATTTAAAAACAAACAGAAACAAGAATATATCCAGAGCAAGACTTTCAAGACATTTGTGGCACAGCATCAGTGATCTCATATGCATCTCTGTCTGATATTCGGAAATATTTGCAGAAGATTTGAGTCTATTAAATTTATTTTAGAATTTAACCTAATTATTTACCTCTCACAAATTACTACACTACACAAATTGCAGGCAATCAAATAAAATAACTGGAACTCCTAAATATTCAGGGTTGAAGAAAGTGGATTTTCCTCTTTTCAGTTTCTTTCCCACAAATAACATGGAAAATTTTCACACTAACCTACAAAGAGATTAAAAGTGGGAAGGAGAGGTAAAAGGCTGCTTGGTTACAGTAAACGTAAGATTCAGTGAAAATGGGATGAAGCACGAAAAGTTGCAAGTTTTAAAACAACCTAAGGGGATATTTTGCCAACCAGAAAAATGAAGAAGAGAATTTATCTGAATTCTGTTTGTATAAAATAACTTTGACTGTTACTAGAAGGCACATAATCATTAATTTCCAGAGAAATATGAATATTTTCTAAAAATAGGTTACTGCTTTTAACTGCTGAGATCTGCTCTGGTTTAACTACTAGTAGCATTGTATCCTAGAAGCAGGAAAGGCTCTAGAGAGATTACTTTCACTTTTCCCTAGATATATTTAGTGTACTAACTAGCATAGTTAGGATATTATTTTTCTTTGGTTTTGTCAGTAGCATGTTTGAAATAAATTTTATTAAGTGGTAGTGTATGTAACATTGCATTGTGGGTAGCAGTTTCCTGCCTTAACCTAGCCACATCCTCAGCTGTTATATGAGACAAGTTTCCCATATTTTCTGCAAGTTGACTTTAAAAAAAAAGAAAAAAATACAGACAGGAGAAAATAACTAGGAGGTTAGGATGATCTTAAGCACCATATACTGACTGTTTAGAATGGGTGCATCTAACCAAAAGGACTTTTTTCTCAGTTGCTGTACAGTCTACAAGATCTAGGAACACAAGGAAAATAATGCTTGTCAAAAAAAAAAATTCTGAGCAGGAAGAATCGAGATGAGACACATCTGATCATTAAGATGCAGCCCCTAATTCAAAGCCTGAACAGGGGTTAGATTATTTCACTGGAGAACTTCACTATGATATGAAGAAAGTGGCAACTCAAAGTGAATGAAAACAATTTTTGACTATTTGTTATGCCATGAGGTACTCACTGGTTAA
Source organism: Motacilla alba alba (assembly GCF_015832195.1). Lineage (NCBI taxonomy): Eukaryota > Metazoa > Chordata > Aves > Passeriformes > Motacillidae > Motacilla > Motacilla alba. The sequence continues at coordinate 5,918,747 of NC_052018.1, forward strand.
GAGATGACCATCTTTTTAATTTAAACAACAGTTCAGTTTAAGGTTTAATGTGATCTTCAGTAGCCTGATTGCACTGTAGAAAAAACAGACAACACTTGCTTACCCTAGAAAGGTACAGCAGTTGTTCCCCCTCCACATTAATGGTCCCAGGCACCATCCACTTCAAACCCTATCTTACCTAGAGAAAGGTTCTGAGGCAGAGAAAGGCAGCAGTAACACTCAGATGCTCACTGCTACTCTTGCAGTAAGTATAATTTTTAAATGAAGGAATGCTAAAATATCCTTGCTGTTGCAATTTTCTTCATCAACTGGAAGTTTTAGTCTTTGCTTTAAAAGGCTAGTATAAAGTGGCATCAACATACTCTACTCTTGTAGAGATGATGGAAGAGAGAAGTCTACAAAATAACCAAGTCTAACAACAGAAGTTTCCCAAAACGTGCAAGTATTTGAAATCAAACAGCCTTTTAAATGTACTGGCTGTGAACCTACAGAAAACACAGTTTTCTTCCTCTAAAAATTATAATTACTCCTCAGTTTGAAAAACACAGGCAAGCAAAGAGGTTTCAGTTAAAGAAAAAAACCTGCTCTAGTGGAAACAGATACGTTAACAACACCTACAGTGAATACCTGCATCCGAGGAAACAGCACCAGGACTTTCTAAATTATAAAAATCAGCATCTTGTTATTGTATATATTGTAAAACTTGTAATGAAATGCAATCTAACAAGTTTGTCATCACACTGCCCTAAGCAGAGTATTTATATCATTCCAGTTGTAGCATAGAAGCAAACATTTAAGTACAAATAAACTTTCAGCAGGGCATCACACTGTTTATACACTGGATGAACTTTTGAGTGACATAAGGCAAAATGTTTGGAAATAGAGCATAGCTTAAAAGTTCCAAAACACATTCAAAGAACAGTTCAAGACGTAATTATCTTTTAGTGTTGCATTACAATTGACTTTCAGATTTCATTTGTCATCAAAGATCAAGCTCAAACTTTACCAGAGAAATTCCTTAGCATAATACTTCCTTTGTAAGTGTAATTGGGACTCAAAGCATCCCCCATGGAACTCAGAAGTGAACTTCCATTTTTGTAGATCTACCTTTAAACAAGAGCCTGTCAAGCATTAGTCTACAATCAAGACACTGATTTACAGAGTGGATTTTCAGGATTCTCGCATCTGAGTCATCAGAAGCACAAACTATACCAAAAGAAACCACCAGTTTCACAGGTATTTGGTCCCAAAGTTTTGCTTTATAATGTTTTATATTAAAAAACCCTGCATTTTCATCAGTGACAGTTTTTACAAAGTACATCTCGATTACTCAGTTACAGTATTTGTTTTTCTGTTTTTAATGGCTTTTGCTTTATCAGATGAAGACTTCTTTGTAGTGCTCTTGATTTGAACAGGTGAAAAAGTAAAAAATAAATAAAAATTAAAGGTATCAGATCAAAGCACAGCAACAAAGAGAATAATTCTGCATACACAAGTGAAAGCATGAAAAAGCTATTCTGGAGAAATTGTAAGATAGGCATTTCAATGCAATAAATTTTTATATTCAGACTTCTGTAGGAAGCTCAATATTCTAATACTAAAGATATAACTAAAAATAAAGTGCAGGGTTTTAAAAATCAAACAACTTTTTTTTTCATATCAATGGAAATTAGTATTTAAGGTCAAGACAACAGTTATCTATTACTTAAAAATACTGAGCATACCTGCCATCAAATACAAGTTGATCAATATCTTCATTGTGTAACTGTAGTTGAAAACTCCAAAATTAAAATTTAAGAGTTCCCCAAATAAGAGGCAGCAACCTCCAAAAACTTTTGCTGCATCATAAGTTCATTAAAACTTTAATGCATACAAATATAATCTGTATATTAAAAGATTAGTATTCTTTCCATTCTTTTTATATGCTTAAGATTTTTTCATTGATGCTATTAACCATAGAGAGTAAACAATAATAAAAGCAATTCACGAATAGGAGAATTAAATATCACCCTTTTTTTAAGTGGAATGGGTTTTTTGTAGAACATTCCTTTTTCATTTTATGGTAGAATTCTCTAAGTTTGGCAACATGTAATAACTCTCAAAGTATTGAATGAAGAGCAATGCAATTTACCTCACAATAATTATTATGAAAGAAGTTTTTATGAAGAAAGGTCAATGATTTTTTTATAACTACGTAACAAAAATCAAAACAATCTAATTTTTAACTGAAAAATCTTCTCATTTGTCTCATCCCCAAAAAACAGAGAACCTGGTTTCCACCCACACCTCCAGCTATTCATATCACACAATTCCTGGCCAATTTCTAACCAAGAAAGCTGAGGACAAAGGGGAAAACAAACAAGGAGGGATGGCAGCATCAAAGAGATGTATTTTATTTTACAAATAAAAGCCAAAAGATATCTAGAAAATGTTTTACATGTTTCTTCTGCTCCCCTAAAAAAATTACCAAAAAACGGAAAAAAAACCCTAATTCATTCAGCTATAACTTAAAATTACAGTGCATCTGTGGTACAATCAGGATAATATGAAAAGTTCTAGATATAATGTCCAAAGAGGCAAAAAATGAGATACTTTCTCAAAGATGTTTCCAATTTTGTTCTGAATCTGAGTGAGCAAATCAAGACTACTAATACACACTGTCTGTGCACATTATTCCTTACTACACACAGCATTTTGCAATTTATTTCAAAGCCTCTATTATAAACAAAAAAATACTGCTTTTGTTAACCCACTCCATACCAGTATAGTCAGGGCTTATGTTACACAATCAAAGTTACAATATATTAAGTACATAAAAAAATATCACACACACATGCACACAGATGATATTAAGTATTTGAGTTTTACATATGCATCAAATTTATGTTTCATTTTAAAACTAAGTGTTAACATTAACTGGTGAATGAAGTTATTTATAGTCTCCCCAAAAGTTTAAGACTGTTATATTTCCCTTAAACACCAGAACTACAATAAGGAATTAATGTAAGCACAACCAAACCCTCCCAACCCTCCCAGCTCACTCTGTTACACAACGTCCATGTTAAATCCTCCCAATGCCGGTGTTCCAAAGCATCACTCCCAGGCTGCAGCATACAACCAGTTATGATATCCAAATGACATATTTTGCCCCAAATATAAAAGAAACATAATTGCCCTTAATTTGCATCACATAAAACTGCCAAGTAGTTTTGAAGGCATGCAAAGCAAGGCAGACATGATTTAAGATTTGCAAAGGAATCCCCAGACTAACACTTCTGTGACAGCCAATTACAGTGAAAAACACAACCCCAATAAGCAGCCTGCTACTAGACCTTAGGAAAGGTAAAGTTTCTTACAATGAGTTACAGATTCACAAGTATAAGACGACAAGGAGAAAAAGTAAAACAGAAGGAATCCAGCCACCCAGCAAATATGAAGCAGACCCAAGATCGTGATACAATCCAAAGATGTAAATTATTGTAAATCATCACTGTTGTTCAGAATTTCACACAGCCACTTGTGCCAATTTTGCTCACTTTTCCACAGACACAATAATAAAGGAGGGAGAGGGAATGGGAGGAGAAAAAAAAAAAAGAAAAAAAAAAAGGAGGGGGAAGAAGAGTGGGGGGAACCTGAACTGAGAGTACAAATAAAGTTCTGCTGTCCATATGCTTTAACTGTACAGAAGTTTGGGCTCTTACAGCATATTGTACTCTCTCCAAAGCCTCATGAGTCACAAAAATTAAAAAGCTATGTCCCTCTGAATGCCAGGAAGGGCCTTACACGGGCCTTTTGTCAAAATATTAAAAAAAATTAAAAAAAAATTAAAAGGGAAAAAAAAAGAAGAAAAGAAAAAAAAAAAAAAGAGAGAGAGAGAAAGAAAAAGCCACAGTGTAGGCAGTCCTACTTGGAGTCCTCTGATGTCACAGCCACATGACTCGCTCGCTCCAGTAACAGTGCTTGCAAAAAAAGGAGTTTTAAAGCTTTTGCTTTTTTGGATTGTGTGAATGCTTCATTCGCCTCACAAACAACCACAGAACCACAAGTGCGGTGCAAACTTTCTCCAGGAGGACAGAAAGGAGTCTCTGGTTTTTAAATGGTTAATCTCCGCAGGTCACTACCAGCCACTGAGACCAACAGAGTCAGTAAGTGCTCTCTAACCACAGTCTATGCAGTAATAGTAGGTCCTTCAAATATTTGCTCATTCTCTTTTTTTTTGTTTTGTTGCCTTCCTTTTCACATGTTACCAGCACTACACAATTTTTTGACAGAGAAAAAACCAACTATAAAGTCTTTGCAATCCAGGGACACAGTAAAACTAAAACAAGGTTTGGCTATGGTTTGTGTTTTCAGTTTGAGGATCCAAGAAGTATTTGCACCAGAAGGTGAAAGCTCTGCGTGAACCGAGGGACTATGGCATCAAACAGCCTGTTCAGTTCAGTGACACCATGTCAGCAAAACTTCTTTTGGGGTAAGTGCTGCAATATTTGAGCTTCTGTTTTTCACTGTCGAGAGTTTTCTTACTTTGAACAATACTGGTTGTAGTTATCAAAGCAAAAAAAATGCTGAATGGGATGTTAGAATGTTGAAATAGTATACCTGGTTGTTTGGGGCTTTTTGTGGAGGGGGAAATAACTGTAAATAGCTTCTGAGGACATAAGAACAAATTTGTTAGCTGGCAAGCTGAGCAAAGGGAAGTTGGTGTCTCAGTCCTTAGTGTTTGACAGCAGGTGTGCTCAGCTGTCACCGGGGTCAAGGTGTAGCTGCATGAAATTTGAAAGAGCCTAATGGGATCTAGCAAAATGTTTAATATTACCTTAGGGCAAAAGACAAAGTAATTAGTGAGTTAATCAACAGCAGCTCAGAAGATCTCATTAAGAACTTTGGTAACACTTAGATATATCCACTATGAGTGGTTAACAAAAGATACTGTAAAAGACTTAAATCACAGAGTTCAGACTGCTTGCCCTCTAAACCTGATGAAAATGAGTAGTGTGTAGCATACTGCAGCCTATCCTACCCAAAACTGCCCTATCGTTGTTCCAGGCATCTTATTTTTATGCATATACCTCAGATGAAGTTATCAGTGTAAATCTGCAGTTTTCTAGTCCTCAGTTGCCCTCATTTCACAGCAAAGCTTGTTTGATAATATATTCAATTGTAAAAGCAAATTCTGCTCATTACACTTATTATGAACAAGGCAAAACATACATGCATGAAAATATTAAGCTATAAAATAAAAATACATGACCTAACATGCTGCTGAATTTTAAGTTTAATTCAAAGTGGGATGTAAAAAACTCTGTAGAAGAGCACTGCCAAATATTTACTTCAATATTCTGAACTGTAAACACAGATTCCTTTAAGAAATCATATATGTATATACTGCAGTAATTATTTATATGCACTGTACATATAAATGCTCATAAAACTCATAAATACACTATAAAATTGCACCTCTACCTTTGCTTACTTTGAAAAACTTCATCCTCTCAGAAACTTAAAATCAGTAGAAAGCATCTCACTCACAAATACTAAATAGAATCAAATAAGACTTCAACTGATTTATCTGCAAGTAAAATGAAGTTATATTTTAAACTGTACTGGAAAATGCTTTATTATCGTCACACTTGATGAACTGCAAGAAGTATAGTAACAAATTTTTTTCAAAGCATGTTTTACTGAGGCAGTTCAGATAGACTAACTGAAAATTCTGAAAGCTTTAGGGAAAAAAAAAAAGTGAAAACTTACAAGATTTTCTTAATGGTGTCCGTCATGTTGAAATTATGTTGGGACCGTAGCTAAACCTATTTCTTTCCCTCCCTTGCCCCCCTTCTATGAAAAACAACAATGCTAGAAGCATTTCCAATACATACATCCCCATTATTGTAGTGACTGGGGTGCCTTTTACCCCTCCTACTTCACACGCTTTGACTGGTTCCCAGTTAAGCACATGAAGCTCTGAGACCGGGTATAGGAACAGAAATGAAGAAATTGCTTCTTACAGGAGGGTGACCAATTTAATATAGGACCTATAGATACCAGATGAGATAACATGACCTGTGGCTGGTCACGCCGCTGTAATACCCTGAACATTGAGCTGAAATGCAAACACAGACCCGGCAAAGCAGCTTTTCTACCCAAACTGGTGTCTGAGAAAAGCACAGCAGAAGCATAGCCAGACCACATTATCCCAGTGTTTACAACAGGAAATACAGTTTACATGTATAGGGACTTTCTTTTGCTTTTACTTCCAAAAGAGATTAGAAGAAATTTAGTTGGCTAAAATTATCAAAACACCAAGTCTGACTGCTTAATTCACCTACTTCTGATAATTCCTAAGGCCACTGGGAAATACTGTGATACTGTGCTTAATACTTTTCTTGAACTTCACTAAATAGGGCTGGATACCTGAATTTAACTTTGCACAAACAATAGGTGCAAGGGACTATAAAATCTCATCAGCTCTGTCAATATGTAAGCAGTGTAACCTGAGCTAAAACCAAATTTCGGAAAACCCACTTTTATAAAAAAGGAGGCAAAATTAATTGTTTTTAAAAAGCCAGAATACCCAAGCTGCTCATGAATGTGCCGTTCAGTGATGCAGCAGCACCTCAGAATGCATGATCTGTTCTTCCTTTCTGTACTGTCCTTCTCTTCCCATCTGTACCTTATTCTTTTCAGGACTGTTACATTTAATTGTTTCTCTTCAAGACTGAACTGATGAAACATAATGACAAGTCATAACAGGGCAGGAAAGAGAGCTATGATTAACCCTCATGGTTGCTAATCCGTGCCATTAACCATATTCCTGAAATTTTTATTCCACTCATTTTTGTCTACATGTTTTTGACTTCATATGAAAGGGAAAAACAAGAGTAGCAAATTGGAAGGATTCTTTCCTAGTTCATGCAAACACATCTATTCCTTTCCAATTAAGTATATTTTAATTAACTACATTCCGGGTTTCACATCCAGATTTTCTCTACCTTGTGCCACTTATCCACAGCTTTTGACTGCATCAAGCCTGTGCAAACCTTCTCAGGCTTTTAAATCAAATGGGATTCATTTCAACCAGCAAAGGCTATTATATTTACATCCATAACATTTAAAGGGGAAAAAAGGCTCCTAATAAACACTAGGCAAAAAAAAAAAAATCAAACAGCATATTTGGTATAAAATTTGGAAAACATCATTTATTCAAAGTATTTCAGAGACTGAAAACCTTCTTAAATGCCTCCAAAAACAATTACAATTTTAAAATAGGAAAAGGCATCTTCAACTATATTCTGTGCATCTTCAGAGAAAGAATCCAATGAAAGAAGGAACTAGGATCCCAGTTTAGCTGATAATTCAATCAATTACTTCACACATAATTTCTAGAAGCTGATCCCAATGGCAAAGTAGTAAATCTAAAGTCTTCATGTTCCGCTTGTATAAAAATACTCCTCAATATCTTCTTCATTAAAAAAATGGCAAACCCTTTGTAAATTTCAATTCTCATGTGGTTTACTGTTTGGTAGGGAATCTTAAAGGGTTTGTTTAATTTTAATTAGCAGACTGATAAGAGCAAAACAAATCCTTTTTGATTATCTGTGTAAGAAAGCAGTTTTCTGTATGTTCCAGCTCTGTGTAGCATATTCACACTATTGAGAATGCTAAGCAAAATCTCAGGAATCACTGCTCTTTGCATAAAATACAATTTAAAATACCAGGATTTAAAAAAAAAAAAAATAATGATACTGAAAACTATTCAGGAATGAGTATTCTCACGTGCCTTAAAAAAGCTGCAGCTTCACACGGAGGCTGCCATTATCTGAAAGCCCCAAACCCTGCAGGATTGCTTTTCATCACTTACAAGGTCTGCAGGCAGAAAAATGCACTGATCTGTTTAATTAGCGGCCTCAAATGAACTATTAATAGCCAATATTGTTTAAATCAACTACACTGATGTAAAATTCAGTAAGATCAAAATGTTCCAGTTTGTTAGGAGAATATGAGGGTATCTGGTGGTTAAATAAACTGGGAGAGGAAAAAATATCCTATCTTATTAGTGGCACTAAGATTTTATCAAACATACAGGATTAATCGCTATTGAATAGGACCATTCACAAATCAAAACTCACTCCACTTCAATACTTTCATGCAGTGCTAATCAATTACAACCTTTTCTAGTTATTCAAAATCCATGTGCTTTTAATTTTATTCACTGGTGGTCTAAAATATAATATTCAGGCCAAGCTAAGTCATTCTGTGTTGCAACTTTGCTTTTTTTCAATAAATATTCATCTAGAGGTTTTCTTAGAGAGAACTGCTCATATGAAGACTGTGGTAATATTTTTATACTGTACCTCCTTGTTGAAGCAAAAGGTTAGGGGTTACCTAAATACCTCAACTGTATATACAAAAAAAGGAAAAGGTAAGTATTCACATGAAAAATCCAAAGGGACTATATTATTTATTTTTGCATTTCCTATGATTAATGATGCACCAGTGCATACTTGAAAACTGAAGTCAAAATAGGGTAACACCTCAAATTCCTTTACAAACTGTACAAATATCAAACTTCCATGCTGTATTAACTACTCTACCAGAAATATTTAAAGGCTCTGCCACCCCACATTAAGAGTATAACAATAATACTGAAATTCCTCTCAAGCTGTGTGATTTCTTGGTCATGGTCAGACTAATATTAATCTTAAAATTGCACCTTATAGCTTTATTTTCCCAATTGCTTTCAGAAGAAAGTCATGCTTTTTAATGAGTAACAAGAAGCTCAGAGCAGCCATAAGTAACTAACAAACATCTAATACTGCACCCATTAAAGTAAAAAGGGAAAAAAAAGAAAAAGAAGCTAACAATTCTGGCAAGAGACACCAACTAGGCAGTACAGACAGTTCAAGAGAGATAATAACTGTGTTTATGTACTGTCACACCTTGTGGCAGACACCATCAATGAACAACACAAATAACAACTAAGAAATATTTGCTAGAACTCCAACAATGCAAAAAGCTGAAGCTACAAGAATCTGGCATAATTTTATGCTTGAGTCCAGCACACTTCTGTGGAAACTGAAGCAGGGAGGGAATGGAGGAATTATCCCATGCCTGCCAAGCTGCAAAGGTGCAGCGTTTCTCTGCCTGAATACCACAGGAGCCAAGGGCAGCTGTCAGTGCCGGACACATTCTGAAAATCAGACTATCTGCATACTTCCCTCTATGTTCCCAATAAAAATCAATATGTGTGTTGTAGGGGAAGGAGTTGGCTCTGAAAACTCATTAAATACACTCCATTAATAAGAATTACAATAAATTGCCATGTTTAATATGCCCTAGAGTATATAATATTTTAATTAAGTCAGCCTCAAGATAAATAGTGAGTTTAAGATGGTAAAACCTGAAGCATTTTGGGGTCTTCAATTCAGCACTGGGAGAATCCAAGTTTCATACAAGCAGTAAAGAAACTGCAACAGGAAAACAAACAACTGTTATTTCCACGATAAAAAAATTAATTTGCCTAAATGGAATAAATGCAATATATATTCTGATAAGCACACACAGAAGTAAATTAATAGACTGTGTGCCATTTCAATGAGGCTTTCTTGGAAATTTTGCCAGACTTAGGAATTATCCACAGATTTTCATGCGGAGACAAAAGTCACCCACAAAACATCTACCTCCTCCATAACAGAACCCCCACTAATATCTACTCCTATCAACAAAATTCATTTGTGCTCACATTACATACAATAGCTTTCATTTCTATTAGACATCTTCATTCCAAACTGCCTTCTAAATTCTTATAGGAAACAGGCTAAGGAGGTCTATCTTCTGCTCTCAGGTGTTTTTGTTTTTAAGTTAATAAAGCCTAAATCTAAGAGCACGTTTCCTTACATAAACATGCTTTCTTCTACAAATAAATATAAGACCTGCCACTTAACATACTGAAAAGCACACCCTAAAGAGAATATTTTAAAGATGAGCATAAGGACAAAATAACCTCAGGTTACTGTATCATAAAGCAGTTTAACACTTCCAATTGAAAAAAAAAAAAAAAAATCTCCATTATTCATAGATCTGTTTCCTGGATATATTTTTTATTCCGCTTGTTACCATACTGTGTACTGTTCTAGCCTTCTTCGTGTAGCTTTAAGTTTCCTATTTCATGTAGGAACTTGCCCCAGGAGGAAAAACGCCATAGGTTTTCTCCTGACCCTCTTGAACTGCTGAAGTCATTTTAATCAGAGCAATTAAATTATTCTGCCCAACCTACTCCTTATTAAATGTTTTTATTCATAAAAATTAATTTTAGAACAGCAAAAGATTAAAGCAAAAAGGCTACATCCTCCTTTAAGTACATAGGATGCTTTAAAAAGTAAGTACTTTTGTACATTATCCACTGTATTCATAATAGTTTTCCTTAATATTTTTTCATCTCCAATAAAACTAGCTTTATACTTACAGCTAAGGGTAGAAACAGTTTCTTCTGCTGTCTGTCTCTTAAATATGCCACATTTATTAAGGTCAGGCAGTTCTGGAACTAACAATAGTTTTAAGTTTTAATATGTTATAGCTAAAAACCCCATGGCAAAATTTTTGGCAGGAATTTATTCAAATATGATTACTATATTTCTGACAGACAGCTTATTTTACATACTGTATTTCCTCCAAGTTGCTAGCATTTCATAATGACTTAAAATTTATTATCATTCATTTTCTTGATTAAGGAAAGTTAAAAGCTGATGACCTTACATACATTTATTTTCCCCAGAATTTATTTGAACCTTAAGTGTGCCAAACCATTGTTTACTTATCCCTCATGGTCAGATATCTTAGATCTAAATCTACTCTGTGGTTTACTGAAACAGAAAGACAGAGCCACTGCCAGTTACATAATATAATA